>NC_044976.1:131363968-131683677 GCF_008728515.1 Papio anubis | reverse complement strand
ATATATATATATATATATATATATATTTTTTTTTTTTTTTTTAAACGGAGTTTTAGTCTTGTCACCCAGGCTGGAGTACTGTGTAGTGGTACCAACTCTGCTCACTGCAACCTCCGCCTCCTGGGTTCAAGCGATTCTCATGCCTCAGCCTCCCAAGTAGCTGGGATTACAGGCATTTGCCATCATGCCCAGCTAATTTTGTATTTCTTTAGTAGAGACAGGGTTTTACCATGCTGGCCAGGCTGGTCTCGAACTCCTGAGCTCAGGTGATCCACCCACCTTGGCCTCCCAAAGTGCTGGGATTACAGGCATGGGCCACTGGGCCCCGCCTGACTTCTATATTCTTAAATCAAGAAGGGAAGGGTAAATATGAAGAAGTAAGGGGACTTAGAAATAGGAAGTAGAATGGTCATTGCCAGAGGCTGGGAAGAGGGGAGATGGGGAGTTATTGTCTAAAGGGTATAGGTGTAGAGTTTCAGTTTTACAAGATGGAAAGAGTTACAGAGATGGATAGCGATGATAGTTACACAGTATTACTGAACATATTTGATGCCACTAAACTGTACACTTAAAAATGGTTAAGATGAAAAATGTTATGTGCATTTTACCACAACAAAAACAATTGAAAAGGAAAAAAGGCCAGGCGTGGTGGCTCACGCCTGTAACCCTACCACTTTGGGAGGCAGAGGCAGGCGGATCACCTGAGGTTGGGAGTTCGAGACCAGCCTGACCAACATGGAGAAACTTAATCTCTACTAAAAATAGAAAACTAGCCAGGCATAGTGGTGCATGCCTGTAATCCCAGCTACTCAGGAGGCTGAGGCAGGAGAATTGCATGAACCTGGGAGACAGAGGTTGCGGTGAGCCCAGACCACACCATAGAATTCCAGCCTGGGCAACAAGAGCAAAACTCCATCTCAAAAACAAACAAACAAACAAAAAACCAGATCATTCTTTGCTCAATCTTTAAACGTTTGACTTCTGGTTTTAGCATATAGAGGTAATTTCTCAGCAATTTAAGCTACTTGAAAGCCATAATTTTATGTAATTAGTGGATTAAAATTTTAGTGTAACAGTGGGGCTCTCTAGTGACCAGAGTCTTTTCCTTCCCTTCCATTTGATAAACAAGAGGGAGGGGAGGGGAGAATGTGGGAGGAAGACAAAGCAAGAAGGAAATCTAGGATAGGTCATTTAGGAATCCGGAGCAAGGTTTGTTTTCAGAGGGGTTTGTTTCAGAGGGATGTGTACCCAGCACGCTCTCAGCTGGAAGGAGAAAGGGAAAATGAGCACTCTTGCAGGTGCACCGTGGGGGCGGTGACAGCAGCACAGAGACAATGTGGGTGGCAAATCAAGGTGAAGGCAACGTTGGTAGGGGTGGGGAAAGGGAGGGTTGGCTTCAGTCTGAAAATTGCTCAGGCAGTGTTAGTTTCTTGTGCCACCAGGCAATCAACACAGTTGCTCCTCCACCCCACTCCCTGAGGCCAGCTCAGGCTTATAATCACGTTCCTCCCAAGAAAAAACATTAGTAGAGGTTAAATGACCCCATTTGTGGGGTGATTTATTGTTAAAATTATTAAACATGCTAAAATCACATGGAGTGGCTATTCCACTTTTCCCCTGACTCCATAGTGGGGCAAATGGGAACTACAGGAGTCACTTGGTTTGTAGGGCCTCTGGGGATGGCTAGACTTGGGGGGTAAGAGGTGAGCAGGTTAGCAAAGCCCCAACAATCCTTCATGTAGTACCCTTTTCCCAGCAGTAACGTGTGGCTTCAGAGATTTCCCCCTTCTTCACTTTTCTTTCCTCCCTATATGTGCCGTACTTCTCATTCCCCTGCCTGTGACCCTGGAACCTCTTCTGCTTCGGCCCGTTATGGTCCTAGACTAGATGATGAGGGAGGCTTTTCCTTGACACCACCATTCCAGTCTCCCTTCCATGGAACTAATCTACTCAGCATGCACTATTGTGATAAACTGATTGATTTAGGTCTGCTAGGGGGAAAGGGAGGCTCCAGTCCCCACTGTGGCTTAGATCCCGGGAGGGGAAGTTGGAGTTGGTGCAGAAGGATCTGAAGGGGAAAAAAAAATGTTACCTAAAGTGTGAATGCTGTAACTAGCAGAACAGTGCATATGTCCCACCCTCAGGCACCCTACTCTGAAGGCCTTCCCCTCCTTCCCACATTGTTCTTTGGGGAGACCTCTCAGCCTCGAAGCCTCTTGTTCAACCCTACAGGGCAGGCATAGCTACTGATCAAAGAACCTTATCCCAAGAAGAAATTGTTCCACCCTTAGACAAGTGACTGCTGATTGAAGTCTTCATCTTCTCCATCTCTCTTGTGCCTCTACTTCTGTAATGGCTTGAGGGGGCCAGATACAAGAATATATAAGAGTTGAACTTGCCTCAAGGAAAGGGTAGAGGGACAAGGGATAAAGATACATGGGTGTGGAGAAGGGGAGAGAAGGGACCAGGGTGAAGGTGAAGGGCAAGTCTGGCCATTCAGGAGCTGGGATCCTTTTTCCTTTTCTGAAATCGCCGGAACTTGCCCTGAATAGCAAGGGCAGCCTTCTCTGTTTCGGGTGCTGTCAGATCAATGTCAATCTCCTCCTCCTCCTCCGCCTTCTTGACATTGCCAGCTTTTCCTGCAGATAGTTGGGAGACTCATTAATGAGTTAATCTGACCTGCTCCAGACCCTTTCTCCAGGCCCCCAATACAGTGGGTAAGGTCCACCTTGTGCCAGACTCTGGGGTCCCCCAATTTTTGCTAGGCTTATGAATGCCTGATAATTCCCCTAGAAGTCTGAGTCAAGGTACTAAGGCTGGGAATTAGCTATAGTTACTTAGGGGAGCTCTGCTACTCTTGGACCAAACAATAAATGTCTTCTTTCATCACTTATTCATAAATCCTACAGTTCAAGTTCCAATGCACACTCACTTTCCTCAGCTTTCCCTTAATTTCTGATGGGGATAATGCTGGGACTTTTGATGAGTTTCTTCTTATCTTGTACCTCTCTCCCCCAACACTCCAGACCCAGTTTCTAAAATCAAGGAGTAAATACTGATAGGTTTACTTCCTACGAAAAATAGAAGGAAGCCTATAGATATAGTACTATAGTTCTAACCTAGTCCTTTGTTTCACTTATCCACATTCTTATTCCTTTCATGTCTGACTTTAGGAAATTCCAGACTCACTCTACTTGTCTTCATGTCTCTGTAGTCACCTGCTCTACAAACTGCCTAGCCCAACCCCACTCACCTTTTTCCTCTGGGCCAGCTGCCTGGTTGGTTGCTGGGGACGTTTTGGTATTAAGCTGGAAAAAATATTAGAATATCAGAATATTAGATATTCATGGAAGTAATTTGAAGGCACCATCACCTCAGACCTCTTATATACTCTTAAGCCCTCCTATCACCATGTGCATTTCCTTAGTCTTTTGAGGAAGTGAGTCTTGAGATCAGAGACCAGAGGAAAAGTTACCAAATTCATTCAACAAAGATTTATTGATGCTAGAAAGTGTAGAGGACAAAACAGACAAAGAAATTCTGCCCTCATGGAGCTTACATTCCAGTGTATATAGAGACAAATAAATAAAGCACATAAAATGACTACTGTGATGATAAGTGCTATGGAGAAAAGGCAGGGAAAGGAGGTAGTAAGTACTGGGGTGGAAATGGAGGAATACAGTTTTAGATAGAGTAGTCAGGAAAAGCCTCTCCGAAAAGTTGCATTTGACCAAAGAGCTGAAGGAGATGAGGAAGTAAGGCTCATAGATATCTGGCAGGAGTTTTCAAGGGCTCTGGGTTGGAAGTGTGACTAGCCTGTTTGAGGAATAGTAGACCAATGTAGTTGGAGTGGACAGAGGAAAGAGGAAAGATTAATGGAGATGAGAACAGAGTTAACTAGGGGTGGAAGCAGATTATGTAGGGCTTTAGAAGTCTTTTTAAGGAGTTTGACTGTTACTACAAGTGAGATGAGAAGTCACCAGAGACCTCTGATTTGCATAAAAGGGAAATGAGAAAGGAGGCAGAAAAATCTGTTAAGAGGTTATTGCAGAAAACCAAGCAAGAGATGATGGTAGCTTGATTCAGCATGGTGGCGATGAAGATGGTAAATGGTTGGATTCTGGGAATATTTTCCAGCTATGACCAATATGATTTGTTGATTTGATAAACAGCATTGTGAGAAAGAGATGGGTCAAGGACAATTCCAAATTTTTTTGGCCTGATGATCTGAAAAAAATACAGCTGCCATTTCCTGAGATGTAGGAAACAGGGAGAGGAGGTTTTAGGGGGAGGATAAGGCGCTTATTTTTTAACAAATTTGAGATGGCTATTAATCATCCAAGAGAAGATGCTTTTATTACCAGTTGAATATTCAAGATGAGTTAAAGAGAAGGACCTGGACTACAGATATAAATTAGGGAGCTATTGATATATGGATAGCATTTAAAGCTGTGAGACTGAATGGGATCGCCAAGAAAGTGAGTTCAGATACAGAAGAGGATAAAATCCTGAGGTATCCCAGTGATTAGAATTGTAGAAATTAAGAAAAATCAACAGGATGGAGAAGAAGCCAGGTAGGAGAAAAGCCAAGAGATTACAGTAATGTGGAAGCCATGTGAAGAAAATATTTCAGGGAGTAGAGAATGATTGTGTCTAATTCTGCAGGTAAGTCAAGTACGATGAGAACTGGATTGACCATTTGAGTTTTGCTATGGGGAGATCACTGGTGACACTGATAAGAGAATTTTCCATGAAGGAGGGGAGAAAGGGGAGGGAATGATTGTAATGGGCTCAAAAGGGAAAAGGAAGAGAGGAATTGCAGCAGCAAATATAGAAGGAATTCCAAAAATGGGGATGGGGGTATAACTTCTGGCAGATATGAGGTCACAAGAAGATTTTATTTAAAATGACAGAAATTACAGAATGCTTGTGTTCTTATGGAAACAATCCACTAGACAAGGAAAAACTGTAGGAGAGAAAGAGGATCATTACTGGAATAGGAGAGGGGGGTGAGATCTAGTGCATCAATAGAGGGCTGGCCTTGAATAAGAGCTAGACTAGGATACCCACAGGAACTGGAGGGAAGGCAGAGTTTACAGGCCCAGGCGAAAGCAGAGGGAACATTTGGAGGGAGACCTAATTGCTTCTATTTTTTTGAAGTAAAATATGTAACAAGGTCATCATCCAAGAGGAGGAGGGAAGAGGTATTAAAGAAAGGAAGGGAGAAATACTTACCTAGGCAAGTAGGAGAGTAAATGGACTAAGGAACAGTGATAGGATTGCTAGAGACATTCAGGCCCCTCATAAGGCAGGAGGTCATGAATTTGAAGTGAGAATAATCAGCTGATATGTATGCTTGTTTCCAGGTTCCCTGCTCAGATGGAGAGTTAAACGTAATAGTAAGGCCAGGTACAATGGCATAAACCTGTATTCTCAGCTATTTGGGAGGATCCCTTGAGCCCAGGAGTTCAAGGCCAGCCTGGCAAGACAAAGCAAGACCCTAGCTCTCTTAAAAAATAGTAATTCCCCTTTCTCAAAATTATATTAATAAGGCTACTTCATCTGGACATTCATCAGTCTCAAGGTATGGTTCATCTGGAGACAGAGTCACTCTTGCACTTGGTACCTTTGGAGTCTGTTTATTCACTTCACAATTTTAAGTACTTTATATTTAACAAAATACAAAAACTGGGTGCTTTCATGAATGTTTTCTCATCTAATTCTTGAAACAGCTTAGTGGAGTATTTATTATCATCCCCCATTTTACAGATGCAAACCTTTGTTGAATGACTGCCAGAGGTAAGGGTTTTGCTTTAAGAAACTGATAGAATCCAATTTATGTTCTGTAGATTATGCTGTTTCCATCTCACTTCAATAAATACTTATCAAGCACTTACTTGTGTTCAACACTGTTCTATAAACTAAAGAGGTATAAAAGAAGCAAAAGATTCATTCAACAAATACGTCAGTGCCTAATCACATGGCAAGTATTGTTATAGGCGTTGGGCATACAGCAGTGAGCAAAAGAAAGTCCCTGCACTTATTCAACAAATACATCAGTTAGTGACAAATGCCATGAAAGAAAATAAAGCAGAGTAGTCTAGGGAAGTCTCTCTGAAGACTGACATTTGAGTAGAGGCTTTAATGACAATGTAAGAACAAGCTATGTGAATGTGTGGGAAAAGATCCTCTGGGCAGATGAAAGATCAAGTAGAAGGTCCCTGAAGCAAGTTTGTGCCTGTTATGTTCAAGGAAGAGTAAAAAAATCATCACGGGCCAGATGCAGTGGTTCATGCCTGTAATCTCAGCACTTTGGGAGGCCAAGATGGGTGGATTGCTTGAGTCCAGGAGTTCGAAACCAGCCTGGGCAACATGGTGAAACACAATCTCTATAAAAACTATAGAAATTAACCAAGCTTGGTGGCATGCACTTGTGGTCCCAGCTACTCAGGAGGCTGAGATGGAAGGATCACTCGAGCCTGGAAGGTGGAGTTGTGGTGAGCTGAGATCGCGCCACTGCACTCCAGCCTAAGCAACAAGGGTGAGGGAATGGGAAAGGGAAGAGTAAAGAGAAAGAGAGATCATCATGGCTGTAGCTATGTAAGGGAGAAAATATAAGAAATGAGGTTAGGTAGATGGCCAGAATATGTGTCTTTGGAACAAGACAAAGAATTTAGATTTTTTTCTGAGCTGATGAAAAGACATTATAGGTTTGGGGGCAGAGGAAAACATGGTCTGTCATGTTTTTAAAGGATTATTCTGACAAATGGGTAGAAAAAAAGACTACTGGCTGGGTGTGGTGTCTCATGCCTATAATCCCAGCACTTTGGGAGGCTGAGATGGGATGATCACTTGAGCCCAGGAGTTCATGACCAGTCCAGGCAACATAGCGAGACCCCATCTCTATAAAAAGGAAGAAATAGGCCAGTGCGGTGGCTCACGCCTGTAATCCCAGCACTTTGGGACGCCAAGGCGGGTGGATCATGAAGTCAGGAGATCAAGACCATCCTGGTTAACATGGTGAAACTCCGTCTCTACTAAAAATACAAAAAATTAGCTGGGTGTGGTGGCAGGTGCCTGTATTCCCAGCTACTCGGGAGGCTGAGGCAGGAGAATGGTGTGAACCCAGGATGCGGAGCCTGCAGTGAGCTGAGACCGAGCCACTGCACTCCAGCCTGTGCAACAGAGTGAGATTCTGTCTCAAAAAAAAAAAGAAAGAGAGAAACAGAGAAACAGAAAGACAGAAAGAAAGAGAAAGAAAGAAAGAAAATAGAGGGGCAAGAGAGAAACCAGGGAAAACAATTAAGAGGGTCTCACAGTGGTACAAGCAAGATGATGAGGCCCGGTGGGGGTAGTGATGGAGATAATAGGAAGTATTAAGACTTGAGACAAGTTTCATGGTAAAATAAATTGGATCTGCCTGTATATTTTTCAGTACAGAGAGCTCTATCAAAGATCCGTTCTTTAAAGGGTGGCAGAGGACTTGGAAGTTAGTTGGAGATGAATGTTGGGTTATGAGAAGGCTTGGTAAGATGGAGGATTTTAAATGCTGATGGAAATGATTTAGTAAGGAAGAAAAAAAACTGATGATACAGGAGAGGGGATAATTACCAGAGTGATGTCTCAAATAGGCAAGAGAAAATAGATCTGGTGCATAAGTGGAGGGGTTGCCCTTTGATAGGAATACAGACAGTTTATCTACAATATAGGAATGCAGGCATAGAAACAGGAAAGGTGGCAGATGTAGAAATGTATAAAAGTTTTCTTCTGATTGTTTCCATTGTCTTAATGAAACACGAAAGACAGTTGTCAGCTGAGAGTGAAGAAGGCACAGGAAGTATTAAATGTTTGAGGGAAGAGGAGAATGAGTGAAAGGATTATCTAAGAAGGAGAGTGAGTAAGCTGGTGAGACATAGGATGAGGCAGGAGGATCACTTAAGCCCAGGGGTCTAAGACCAATCTAGGCAACACAACTAGACCCTGAAGATGTAGCAGGATTACCAGATAGCACAAAGGGCACACTGGGGGTTAATGGCCATGAATTTAAGGTGAACCCAATCAAGATACTGTTCCTATCTTCCAGGCTAAGTGATTTTAGAGGAGATAAAAACCCAAATAATATTTATTGTTTATTATATATCAAACATTATCCCATTTAATCCTCTGAAATCTCTAAGATGGCACCCTATGTTACAGTTGAGGAAAACAGGCTTAGAAAGATGTTGAGGAACTTGCCCAAGTCAAATCACACAATAGAAAACAGTGAACCTGGCTTTGGAGCGCAGGTAGACCGACTCCATACTCCTAGCCAACAGGCTGTACTGTCTCCATAAGACCAAATATTGTCACATGCTGACACAAATATGCTAATATGTTAACAATTACTGAATCTAAGTGGAAGACATATGGATATGTATTTAACTATTTTTTCTTTCCTTAAGGAATTGCTTTAATTTCCTTTTTTGGACTTTTCATTGATAGTGTTTAGAGACACCATTGATTTTTATACATTGATCTTATATCTAACAACTTTGCTGAAATCATTTATTAGCTCTAATTATTTGTTTGTTCAAGATGGGGTCTCACTATGCTGCCCAGGCTGATCTCAAATTGGTGGACTCAAGCAATTCTTCCTCCTCAGCCTCCTAAATAGCTGAGATAATAGGTTCAATGCCACTGCACCTGGCTTGAACTATTCTTTCAATTCTGGTAAGTGGTTCCAATAAAACATTACGGGGAAAGAAAATAATAATTTAGAAAAAAAATTATTTAAAATGCTAATGCGATATTGTATTTGACATGGGCAAGTTTTTCAAACTCAGTTATGGTCCAAATTTTGTGTAAGATACATATGTGTGTGTGTATATATATATAAAATATATATACACACAGATTTTCCTTTTTTTTTAAGAGATTAGTCTTGCTTTGTCACCCAGGCTGGAGTGCAGCGGCACAATCATGTCTCACTGCAGCCTTGATCTCCCAGGCTCCAGCGATCCTCCCACCTCAGCCTTGCAGGTAGCTGGGACTACAGGCACACCATTACAGCTCGGTAATTTTTGTATTTTTTTGTAGAGACTGGGTCTTACTATGCTTCCCAGGCTGGTTTCAAACTCCTGAACTCAAGCAATCCTCCTGTCTCAATCTCTCAAAGAGCTGGGTTTACACGCACAAGCCACCGTGCCAGGCCCATATACATTTTCATTTTAAAATCTGGAAGAACATACATAAAGGTGTTCCTGAAACCCTATGGAATTCCTACTTGTTCCCCTTTGACCAAAAGAAAGATTTCATGACAGGAAGGACTGTTCTGAGACTTAGGAGACTGGCCCCGTTGTTACTCTTTCTCTCCCCATAATACCCCTGTGGTCAAATGTTTTTCTATTCTTAGTTTTGCACATAATCGATAAAATGTCCCAATAGTTACTGAGGTGACAACTTCCACAGGAATATTGTCATCACAAGAGGTTTGTCCACACTGTAAAAGTATGACCCGGCCGGGCGCAATGGCTCACGCCTGTAATCCCAGCACTTTGGGAGGCCAAAGCAGGCAGATCCTTTGAGGTCAGGAGTTCGAGACCAGTATGGCCAACATGGCGAAACCCCATCTCTACTAAAAACACAAAATTAGCTGGGCGTGATGGCAGGCAAATGTAATCCCAGCTACCGGGGAGGCTGGGGCAGGAGAATTGCTTGAACCAGGGAGGTGGAGGTTGCAATGAGTTGAGATCACACCACTGCACTCCAGCTTGGGTGACAGAGCAAGACTCTGTCTCAAAAAAAAAGTATGACCTAGATGGAGTATGCAGTTAATAGGATAACAGCAACTGTCCAGACAAGAGGGTCATAGGTTAAGAAGCAAGTTCTATAGTCTCATGATCTCTGACTTCAAATCCTATGCTCTCTTTTCCCAGTAAACCCCGGACTCTGATCCATGATTTAGCCATTATCCCTCTGTCTGACTCTAAGCCTATTCCCTTAATCTATCAGATCTTTTCTCTCACCCCAACCCCTCCTCTTTGAAGGAAAATCTGGACTGATTCTAAATATCTTCCCTTAGGTGGCTGTTTCCTCTACATTCCTTCTCATATCAGCAGACCTTGAGAATAAGCAGGAATGTGTGTCAGGACTAAACCACACAGGCTGCCACCTTCCCTCTGCCCTGCCAGCTGCTTCCCTCCCAAGTCTCTCCTGATATCTCTGGCTCTGGAATGGAGCAGTGGCTCAGCTGCCATCTGGTCCCCCCACCCCCGGGGTTTCTAGCTCCATTTAGGTTACATTTATGAGAGATAATAATCTAAAAGTGGGGGTCTCCACTTGGGAAACCAGAAAAGGATGCTGTAAGAAGAAAACTCCTATTACTCACAATGCCCCTTGAAATTTCCCTTTTACCTTCCACTGAAAGGGCGGCAGGAGCTTTTACCTCCTGACCCTCTTCTCTCTTTCTCTCTAGCTAGTTGTCAAAATAGCCACTCTAGACGTTCTTCTGGATCTAGTTGTTTATGATTTACTGAGGTTAGGGGTGGGGGAAGTTAGATCACAAGTTGTCTGCTCCCACCCTCTATGTGGTGCTCAGTCCTTTATTAGTCCTTGATCTCTGCCTCAACCCTCCTGTTTATCTTCCAGAAATGCAGCAATTTTAGATGAATTAAGGTCCTCTGGTATATGCATCTGCAAGCCATCAGACTAACCATATTTCACATAAACAAAGGAGGCATGGAGGTCCACTCTGGGTGAACAAGAGACCATGTACTCTAGTGTTTCTCACAAAAACTCATACCTCCAGAGGAGTGAGGCCGAACTGCAAGAGCTGTAACAGGTCAGCATTTCTCAGCTCCTCATTCTGGCCAGGTATGGATCACAAACTTCTCAGGTGCTCTTCTACTCCGTTTTTTTTTTTTTTTTTTTTTTTTTGAGACGGAGTTTTGCTCTTGTCACCCAGGCTGGAGTGCCTAGCCTTCTGCTCCTTTCAATACTGAGCTTTTCCAACCAGAAATAACAACAATGAAATGATTTAGCAAATCCTTCCTTCTCCTAATAGGACCCAACTGGGGGAACTGGAAGAAATCAAGGATTTCAGAATGTCTCTTCACTTTACTTTATGAACAATCATATATAATACACTATGTGCCAGCTACTTTTCTAAGCACTTTATAAACACTAACACGTTGAATGATTATTTTAACAGCCCTATAAAATAGGTATAATTATTATTTCTATTTCACAGAGAAGGAAACTGAAGTCGAGAGGTTATCTTGCCCAAAGCCATAGAACAAACAAGCCACAAAGCTAGGATTTGAACCCAGGCAGTCTGGCTCTAGAATCCATGTTCCTGATCATTATCCTATGCTATCTCTCAATCTCCAATCAAAAGTATGAGCATGTATGTGCATGCATATACAATGCTATCTTCACATATACTCCAAAGGAAACTTGGGGAACAGGGTCCAGTCGTGCCTGCCATTATGGGGCAATTTTACATGTTATTAATATTTGACAACCTGATCCCAGACCATGCCTGTCACTCACATTTCTGCTCTGTTAATTGATCTAATCACTCTGATTCTGGTTTTCATCTTAATGTTTGCTCAGTGGGCCTCCTGACACACGAGACTGACTCCCGGAGGACAGCCACAGTTTACATATGTGTTCTTTACTCACAGAGCCAGAACCCAGCCCTTCAGAGTCTGAGAATTCCATGTGAAGGATCATTCTACTGGCTTCTATTTCAAATGCCTCCCTCACTGTCATTCAAGCCTGTTATTCCAAGTTTCTAGTGAGCTTGGAGCTTGGTTCAGTTCAGCCTCACTGCCCACACAGGACTGAATAGGATTTCTGGGGTTTTGTTTTTTTTGTTTGAGACACTCAAGCAATACTCCAGCCTTGGCCTCCTAAAGTGCTGGAATTACAGGTGTGAGGCACCTGCACCCTCCCCAGCCAGGATTAAATGTTTCTCATTTCTCAATAGATACCAAACACTAATTAGCAACTGTGAGGCCCATCAACTCATTCTTTTCCTTAATTTATTTTCCCTAGAAGGTTTCAGTTGCTTTCCTTACCTACTTTCCTATATTTCTTTTTCTCCTTGCTTCTGAGCCTGCTGTGTACCAATGTTCCATTCCATCATCTTGATGATGCTGCCAATTCCCCATGAGTACTCTTTTGTTTCCTCTGCAGCTCAAAGTTGCAGATTCTCCCTTCCCATGGGGAAGAAGGAAAAGAAGGAGAGTCTTGTTGGCTTAAGGGTCTTTTTTTCTTTAGGCTTTGAGATTGCAGAGAGGAACATGACATAGTAAACTTCTCCCTTTCCCTAATACTTTCCCCAGGAGTACCTACCCTTTTCATTTCCTCCCACTTCCAGGAAAGAGAAACACCACACATTTGCCTATCCGCCTCTTCTCAGAGCATTTGTCAGATGATGTCTTGTCCTTCCATCTGAGCTCTAGATCCCATTACCCTTCTCCTCCTCAGGAATCTTGACAATCAGTTCCCTTTACTCTCTTATATATAAAGCTTCCCTCTCTCTTTAAGAAGCAAATAAATATATGACTTAGGATGTCAGTTAAAAAAATAAATAAATAGGCCGGGCGCGGTGGCTCACGCCTGTAATCCCAGCACTTTGGGAGGCCGAGACGGGCGGATCACAAGGTCAGGAGATCGAGACCATCCTGGCTGATACGGTGAAACCCCGTCTCTACTAAAAGTACAAAAAACCAGCCGGGCGAGGTGGCGGGCGCCTGTAGTCCCAGCTAATCGGGAGGCTGAGGCAGGAGAATGGTCTAAACCCAGGAGGCGGAGCTTGTAGTGAGCCGAGTGGGCGCCACTGCACTCCAGCCTGGGCGACAGAGCAAAGACTCCGTCTCAAAAAAAAATAAATAAAATAAATAAATAAATAAATAAATAAAATAAAAGCCTCCCTCAACCTGAATTTCTTTTCCAACTACCATTAGAGAGGAAAGAAGCAGGTCTAGGACAATAGGAATTGTCAATATTGAGGAATAACTTTTGTGTTTTTTTTTTTGAGACGGAGTTTCGCTTTTGTTGCTCAGGCTGGAGTACAATGGTGCGATCTCGGCTCACTGCAACCTCCACCTCCAGGGTTCAAGCAATTCTCCTGCCTCAGCCACCAGAGTAGCTGGGATTATAGGCGCCCACCACCACACATGGCTAATTTTTGTATTTTTAGTAGAGACAGGGTTTCACCATGTTGGCCAGGCTGGTCTTGAACTCCTGACCTCGTGATCCACCCACCTTGGCTTCCCAAAGTGCTAGGATTACAGGCGTGAGCCACTGTGCCCAGCCCAGGAATACCAATATTAAAAGTTTAGGGAAATGCTTTAAAAAAGAAAAAAAGAAATCAGGATCTAGAAGAATTTGCTTAAAAAAAAAAAAAGGTTAGGGATTACCCTGATCTGATCACTATATGTTATATGTATCAAAACATCACTCACTATGTAACCCTATGAATATGTACAATTAGGCAGGGCACGGTGGCTCACGCCTGTAACCCCATCATTTTGGGAAGCTGAGGAGGGCGGGTCACTTGAGGCCAGAAGTTCGAGACCAGCCTGAGCAACATAGACTTTGTCTCTACTAAAAAAAAAAAAAAAAAAAAAAAATTTTAGCCAAGTGTGGTGGCATGCACCTGTAGTCCCAGCTACCCGGGAGGCTGAGGTAGGAGGACCAATCACTAGAACCCAGAGATCAAGGCTGCAGTGAGCTATGATCACGCCACTGCACTCCAGCTTGGGTGACAGAGTGAGAGCTTCTCTCAAAAAAGAAAAAAGAAAAAAAGATCAGGCACAGTGGCTCACACTTGTCATCCCAGCACTTTGGGAGACTGAGGCAGGCTGATCACAAGGTCAGGCATTGGAGACCAGCCAGGTCAACAAGGTGAAACCTAGTCTCTACTAAAAATACAAAAATTAGCTGGGCGCGGTGGCATGTGCCTGTAGTCTCAGCTACTCAGGAAGCTGAGGCAGGAGAATTGCTTGAACCCTGGAGGCGGAGGTTGCAATGAGCCAAGATTGTGCCACTACACTCCAGCCTGGAGACAGAGCAAGACTCTGTCTCAGGGGGCGGGGGAAAATAAAAGAAACAAACTACGGACTAGAAGAAAATGTTTGCAAATCAAATATCTGATAAAAGGCTTGCATCCAGAACAAGTTTTGAAAGAACTTCTAAATCTCTATAATTAAAAACACAGTTTTTTAAAATGGGTATAATATTTGAACAGACATTTCACCAAAGAAGATACATGAATGACAAGCACATGAAAAGATATATAACATCATCATCAAGTGGGAAATGGAAATTAAAACCACAATGAGATATCACCACATATCTATTAAAAATTTTCTGTTTAGTGGTGATACCATGTGGAGGCAAAGATGTGGAGGCAAAGATATAGAGCAACTGGAACTCTCATACGTTGTTGGTGGGAATGCAAGATATAGCTACTTTGGCAATTTCTTAAGCATATATTTACCATACCACCCACCAATCCTATTCCTATTTATCCAAGAGAAATTAAAACTTATGTTCACACATACATTTGTAAATTAATATTTATAGCAACTCTACTTGTAATTGCCAAAAACTAGAAACAACCTGAATTCAATGACTGGTGAGGCCCACTTTCCATCTGTAGATGGCCGTCTTTTGCTATATCCTCACATGGTAGAAGAGGAGAGGGACCTCTTTGGGGTCTCTCTTCTTCTTTTTTTTTGAGACAGAGTCTCGCTGTATCGCTGGAGTGCAGTGGCGTGATCTCAGCTCACTGAGACCTCCACCTCCTGGGTTCAAGCAATTCTCCTGCCTCAGCTGCCCAAGTAGCAGGGACTACAGGCACATGCCACCACGCCCAGCTAATTTTTTTGTATTTTTAGTAGAGACGGGGTTTCACCATGTTGGCCAGGATAGTCTCAATCTCTTGACCTTGTGATCTGCCTGCCTCAGGCTCCCAATGTGCTGGAATTACAGGCATGAACCACTGCACCTAGCTTGAGGTCTCTCTTTTTTTTTTTTTTTTTTTTGAGCCTGGGGTCTCTTTTATAAGGGTACTAATCCCATTTATGAGGGCTCTGTCCTCATGACCTAATCACCTCCCAAAGGCCTCACCTAGTATCATCACCTTGGGGGTTAGGATTTCAATATATGGATTTTGGGGGTACACAAACATTCAGATCATTGCACACCCTAACACAGTTGGCTCTGACATGAGCAACTGTAACAACCCAAGTGGTTACTGATGCTCTTGGGATAAAAGATGAAGTTCTTTTTAATTTTTATTTTATTATCATTTATTTTTTGAGACAGAGTCTCTCTCTGTTGCCCAGACTGGAGTGCAGTGGCATGATCTCAGCTTACTGCAGCCTCTGCCTCCTGAGTTCAAGCAATTCTCCTGCCTCAGCCTCCCCGTAGCCGGGATTACAGGACGTGCCACCATGCCCGGCTAATTTTTGTATTTTTAGATGGGGTTTCACCATGTTGGCCAGGCTGGTCTTGAACTTCTGACTTCAGGTGATCTGCCCACCTCGGCCTCCCAAAATGCTAGGGTTACAGGTGTGAGCCACCACGCCCAGTCCTTTATTACTATTTTTTTGAGACAGGGTCTTACTCTTGCCCAGGCTGGAATGCAATGGTACAATCTCAGCTCACTGCAGCCTTGGCCTCCTGGGCTCAAGCAATCCTCGCACCTCAGCTTCCTGAGTAGCTGGGACCACAGGCACACACCACTACACCCGGCTAATATTTGTATTTTTTGTAGAGATAGGTTTTTGCCATGTTGCCCAGGCTGGTCTCAAACTCCTGGGCTCAGGCAGTATTCCTGTCTCAGCCTCCCAAAGTGCTGGGATTACAGGTGTAAGCCACCACACTCAGCCCCAAATCCTTAATATGGCCTAAAAGGCTATACATTACTCAGCCTCTGATTACCTCAGTGACCTCATCTTTGGAACATACTATGTTCCTTCCCACCTCAGGACCTTGGCATATGGTTCTCTTATGCCGGCCTCCTTTTTGTGTCATTAATTCCTATTGATTGTTTTTGATCCTTTACACATGATTTACACTAAGTCTTTTTTAAATAAATGAGGGGGGCTCTCTGTTTTATTTGCAACATCATCTAAGTTTCTGAAATCAAATTTGCTTCCAGACAGTT
This sequence comes from Papio anubis, assembly GCF_008728515.1. NCBI lineage: Eukaryota > Metazoa > Chordata > Mammalia > Primates > Cercopithecidae > Papio > Papio anubis. Next base: position 131,667,515 of record NC_044976.1, on the reverse strand, counting down.
GAGGGCCTCCATTCTGTAGCCAGTTCAGAGGTTATAGAAAAGGGATTCAGAAGCCAGGTTACTGCTTTCCTTCACTTTAACATATGTGCCTGAAAAGGAGCTGAGAATGAAGGAAAGACCTTCTCATGAAGTATATTTCATATTACCTGTACCTGTAGTACAGGTAATATGTCTTACCTCCCCTTCCCTACCCTCAGCACCCTGCTAGATTTTATTTCCTTTGAAGCACAGTCCATGTTTTCCATTTGTTTGTGTCTAGCCTACAATAACTACAACCTGTGTCTTGTAATAGTAGGTACTTAATGGATATTTATGTGAATTAAAATTTGCTTAGGCCTTATCGTCACATAGAGGATGAGGATAAACGAAAAAAATAAAATAAAATTCTGTTAGGCTTCAAATTCCTGGGAGCAGCAATGTGGCACACTAGTCAGACAGATCTGGATTCATACCCTGGATCTGCATTGACTATCTGTTCAAATCTCAGCTCTGTCATTCCTAGCTCTGTGACATTGGGTAAATTGCTTAGCTTTGCTGTGCTCAGATCTCTCATCTGCAGGGGAGAGGTAATATCTATCTTGAAACATAAAAGGGCAGGGCATAGTGGCTCATGCCTGAAATCCCAGCACTTTGGGAGCCCAAGGCGGGTGGCTCATTTGAGGCTAGGAGTTTCAGACCAGCCTGACCAACATGGTGAAACCCTGTCTATACTAAAAATACAAAATTAGCCAGGCATGTTGGTGCATGCCTGTAATCCCAGCTATTTGGGAGGCTGATGCAGGAGAATCACTTGAACCCCGGAGGCAGAGGTTGCAATGAGCTGAGATCACGCCATTGCACTCCTGGCAACAAGAGTGAGACTCCATCTCCAAAAGAAAAAAAAAAGGTAAAAGGAACTAGAGAAAATGTATGTAAAATACCTAGCACATATTGCAATAAATAGTTATTATTCCAAAGTAATATACCCTGGGGTTGAATATAAGAATAGGTTTAGGTCAAGATGCTGAGGTATTTACTGCAGGGTTAAAATACTAGTGTCAGAGAGTGGAGTTGCCACAGAGTAGTTCTTCTCGAAGTGGAACTGAAAGAGGAAGAGAATACCTGGGATTGCTCGAAGGGCCCTGGAGGCTTATTCTGCTACTGTAGGAGTTTCATAAATGCTCTTTTTTTTTTTTTTTTTCCTCTAAACAAGCCCTAGAAATCACAGTCTCCCTGTCTTCCCAATGTCTGCCCCCAGAAGTGCTGAGAATGGCTCTAAACCTCTGGGAACCCTGAGACATCTCTTTTTTTAAGTTATACACCACAAGGAGAAGGAGATTAGCACTCAGGAGTAAACAAACTATATCTCCTTGATTGAGTCCTTTCGTCCACTTTTGTGTCATGAAGATCATTGTGTAAGTCTATTCCCTGCCTCACCAGATAGTACTGTTGGCCGGGTGCGGTGGCTCACGCCTGTACTTCCAGCACTTTGGGAGGCCAAGGCAGGGGGATGACCTAAGGTCAGGAGTTTGAGACCAGCCTGGCCAACATGGTGAAACCCTGTGTCTACTAAAAATACAAAAATTAGCCGGGCATGGTGGCGGTCACCTGTAATCCCAGTTACTCAGGAGGCTGAGGTGGGAGAATTGCTTGAACCTGGGAGGCAGAGGTCATGGTGAGCCAACATCGCGCCACTGCACTCCACTCCAGCCTGGGTGACACAGCCAGACTCTGTCTAAAAAAACAAAAACAAAACAAAAACAAAAACGAAACATAGTACTGTGGTAGCAAGCACCTAGACAGTCAAAATGGTAGCAACTTTGGTGCTGTTTTCCTGCTACCACTACTGGGGAGCAGATACCCTATAACTCTAGGCCCAATCTTCCCTGCTCCCTTCTTGGGCTGTGTTTCCTCCTTCCTTTGTGGCTTTCATCTTTAACAGTGTTACCACAGCAACCATTGTCACCGGAAAATGGAAGATAGTGTCGCCCCTTCTGCTCCAAGCAGTGAGTTAGAACCCTGGAAAGGATACTACTCAGATTTCCCCATATTCCTCAGCCCACTGGGCTCTTTAAAGAGAGATCATGGGCTGTTAACAGCAGCAACAAACAGGAGCAAGGATCACCTCATCATACCTAGACTACTTATACCTGTATTTGCATGACATAGTTTGGATGCTGTGTAAATAAAAACACATTATAAACACAATTTGGTACTTACTGCCAGAATTACTTAGTTTAGATGAATACGCACAGGAACTCAGAATCCTGTCCTACAGTCCAAGGCAGAAAACCTAAAAAGGGACTGAATCCTAAAAATCCTAAATACTAGCCTTTAAAAATTCCTTTCCTTGCCTTTGTATTGACATAAATCCTAGGCTTCCTAAGCTCCCTGCTAGAGGTGCAGGAAGTGAAGGGGGACAGGAGTTAGTGGATCTGCTTCCAAGTGGTGACAAAGAGGCTTTGCACCCTCCCACTCCAGCCCTGGGACCCTTTTATCCCTTCTGACATATTCTCCTCCAATGTTAAATGAAGGTAACTGCTAAAAAACCTTATAGAGGCTTCTGGGATCCTCTAGTGCCCCTGGAAGACCCTAGACTGCTGTTTTTGCAGCACTGTTGGAACTGTTTCAATTCTTTCAGTGCAGCAACCAGCTGCAGTCCTTAAACAGCTTCAGAAAGACTTGCTCAAGGTCACCCTCAAGATAACAGAAAAAGAACTAGGAATCCTTACTACAGGTTCTACATACACACATTCCTCTCTTAATATATAGACTATTTCCCCAATACCCTATATCTCAGATGCATCCTAAGACAGAATTAGAACCTAAACAGCCCTAGCTCCCAAGCCCCATTGTCTGATCCTCGCCTCTTAGCCACCCCACCCGTTTCCTGGAATAGAAGTACCCCCAACTGGAGTCAGATGCAGAATTCCTTGGCCATGCCAGCTTATGATATGCAGTGAGTCAACAGCCCCAGCCTGTTCCCCCTAGCATGGGCTGCCACAGTTTAATGAGTGGTTATTTGTGGTGCTCTGCACACAGCTTAAAGCTGTGCCTTCACCCCACACTGGGGTATAGGGAATGGGGGAGAGAGAGTAGTGCCAAAGCATCATTTATTACTATAATCTTCAATGTGCATCCCACCCATGGTTAATGTCCCAAAATAAACGTATTAATCCCCCTGCAGCCTACAAAGCAAACACTCAGCTGGAGGGCTTTGTGTGGGAGGGAGGCAGCACCAAAGACAACAGAATGGTAAATGGCACCCTTTTTCCCTGGGTGGGGTACTGGGCATGCCTTCAGGAATAAGCCTAGAGGGAAATAGAAATCAGGCTTCAGTGAGGACACTGCGACAAGGTCTAGATTTCTAGGTACTTGTTTATGGGCACCTTTCTGGGATGCAGATCTTTTAGAAAAGTGGTTTTGAGGCTGGGCGCGGTGGCTGACACCCGTAATCCCAGCACTTTGGGAGGCCAAGGCAGGTGGATCACCTGAGGTCAGGAGTTTGAGACCAGCCTGGCCAACATGATAAAACCCCGTCTCTACTAAAAATACAAAAAAAATTAGCCAGACGTGGTGTCAGGCGCCTGTAATCCCAGCTACTTGGGAGGCTGAGACAGGAAAATCGCTTGAACCTGGGAGGTGAGGTTGCAGTGAGCCGAGATCATGCCACTGCACTCCAGCCTGGGCAACAAGAGCAAAACTCTGTCTCAAATAAAAAAAAAAAGAAAAAGAAATGTGGTTTTCGATCTGCTCTCATTTAGCTTACTTTTGTAACTAAAATAATTCCAGCCGAGTCAAGCCATTTTCAGCAGCAGGTCTGGAGTATGGATTTAGAAAATCATGCACTCAGGATGCTTGAATCCCAGTAAGATTTCATCACTTACCTTGCCAGCCTAATGCATTCTTCTCATTCTTCTTTCCCCATCTTCTTGCCCTTCTTTCTCCCCCCGCCCCAGAGACAGAGCCGTGCTCTGTTGCCTAAGCTGGAGTGCAGTGGCACGATCATGGCTAACTGCAGCCTTGACCTCCTGGACTCAAGCAATCCTCCCACCTCAGCCTCCCAAGTAGCTGGGACTACAGATGCACACTACCATATCTAGCTAATTTTTCATTTTTTGTAAAGACAGGGTCTTGCTATGTTGTCCGGGCTAGTCTCAAACTCCTGGGCTGAAGCAATCCTCCCACCTCAGCCTTCCAAAGTGCTGGGATAATAGGTATGAGCCATGACATCTGGCCTTACCATTCTCTTTCCAAAGTCTTTGAACTCCCAACTTGGAAGTCAAACGGCCAAACAAAAGAGGACTGAATATCCAGAGGCTGTTTGGTCATCGGGTGCACCAATTTTACTTAGACACCGGCTTTCCTGCAATTACGGGAATCAATGATGAACATCGAAATTAAGAACTCATGAAAAGAGGGCCTTCAGGCTCCCTACTTCCTTCACTCCTATCAGCTTACCTACTCCACCCCATTTTCTGCACCCACTTTTAAGGTGACTAGGCATCCTGCATAAGGATGGATAGTACCTGCCCTGACTAGTATTCTACCAGAATGAACCCTGTTGATAAAATATTATCTAATGTTGGTCTCTTGTCTCTCTCCTCTTGCTCAGCATTATTAGATCACACTGCTTATATTTCTTTTTTGTGTGTGTGAGAGACAGGGTCTCACTCTATCGCCCAGGCTGGAGGGTAGTGGTGCCATCATGTTGCCCAGGCTGGTCTCAAACTCCTGAGCTCAAACAGTCCTCCTGCCTCAGCCTCCCAAAGTGTTGGGATTACAGGTGTGAACCACCACACTCAGCCACATTGCTTATATTTCTTTTTTTTTAGATGGAGTCTTGCTATGTGACAGGCTGGAGTGCAGTGGTGCTATCTCGGCTCACTGCAACTTCTGCCTCCCAGGTTCAAGCAATTCTCCTGGTTCAGCCTCCCAAGTAGCTGGGATTACAGGCAGCTGCCACCACACCTGGCTAATTTTTATAGTTTTAGTAGAGATGGGGTTTCACCATGTTGGCCAGGCTGGTCTCGAACTTCTGACCTCATTATCCACCCGCCTCAGCCTCCCAAAGTGCTGGGATTATAGGCGTGAGCCACTGCGCCCAGCCTATATTTCTTATAGAAAGTACTTGGGGCTAGGCATGGTGGCTCATGTCTGTAATCCCAGCACTTTGGGAGGCCGAGACAGGTGGATCACTTGAGGCCAGGAGTTTGAGACCAGTCTGGTCAACATAGTGAAACATGATCTCTACTAAAAAAAATACAAAAATTACCCGGGCCTGGTGGTACATGCCTGTAATCCCAGCTACTCGGGAGCTGAGGCAGGAGAATCGCTTGAAGCCAGGAGGTGGAGATTGCAGTGAGCCAAAATGGTGCCACTGCGCTCCAACCTGGGTGACAGAGTGAGACTCCATCTCAAAAAAAAAAGGAAAGAAAGTATTGAGGCCAAGCATGGTAGCTCATGCCTGTAATTTCAGCGTTTTGGGAAACTGAGATGGGTGAATTGCTTGAGCTCAGGAGTTTGAGACCAGCATGGGCAATGTGGTGAAACCTGTCTCTACAAAAAATACAAAAAAAATTAACTAGGCATGGTGACATGTACCTGTGGTCCCAGCTACAAGGGATGCTGAGGTGGGAAGATTGCTTAAGCCCAGGAGCTTGAAGCTGCAGTGAGCCATGATCGTGCCACTGTACTCCAGCCTGGGTGGGTGAAAAGACACTGTCTTAAAAAAAAAAAAAAAAGGTACCTGAAATATATTAAGGGATTGCATGCTAATTAAATAATTCTGTGGCCAGGTACGGTGGCTCACCCCTGCAATCCCAGCACTTTGGGAGGCTGAGGTGGGCAGATCACCTGAGATCAGGAGTTCAAGACCAGTCTGGCCAACATAGTGAAACCCCATCTCTACTAAAAATACAAAAAATTAGCCAGATGTGGTGGCAAGTGCCTGTAATCCCAGCTACTTGGGAGGCTGAGGCAGGAGAATCGCGTGAACCCCGGAGGCAGAAGTTGCAATGAGCCAAGATCGCACCATTGCACTCCAGCCAGCCCTGGCAACACTGCAAGACTCCAACTCAAAAAAAAAAAAAATTCTGTATTTACTGAAGTAAAATGTTAAAGGAGTCCTATGGAATATTCTTTTGGAATGAGAAGTCAGAAGTACTGTGCCCTAGTCTTGGTTCTAGTACAGTATAAACTTAGATAAGTTTTGGGCCCCAGTTTTCTCACCTGTAAAATGAGAATATTGGACCAGATGATCTTCAGTGTTCCTTAACAAATCTAAAATCGCATCACTAAAATGTTTTGACATTTTATTTGAGGTTTTCTTGGTGAAAGATATATTTTTCTATTTTGAAGAACTTTTTGCAGAACTAAGTTTATTTTTCTCTATGATAAAATAGACTCGTGAAAGACAATTTAGAAACATAGAAAAGTAAAAAGAAAACAGAGGGAGGCATTCATAGAACCACCACCTTGAAGAGACAATTATTCATCTTTCTTCATCCTCTCTGCCTGCAACTCTATCTCCACCACTTCCATCAGTTAGGAGCCTCCATAAGCAGAGGTGAAAGACGCATCAAGTTTGTGTATTTGGACTTCAGCCATATTACTTACGGCTGCCTGACCCTATAAAGATGACATTCTAAGAGCTAAGAAATCACAGCTGTAGTTGAGAGAAGAAATCATCCATATTTCCAAGTTACAGGATGACAGTCATCTACTTCTATCAGCTAGAGGCTCCTGCCTAAGCAGCTAAAACCAGCAACGTAAATGGGAGACTAAGAAAGGGATGAGCAAGTTCTCATTTTCCTCACTCCAAAGCAGATGTTTCCAGAGGTAGAAGGCATTTCTTTCTTTTTTTCTTTTTTTTTTTTTGAGAAGGAGTCTCGCTCTGTTGCCCAGGCTGGAGTGCAGTGGCGTGATCACTGCAAGCTCCGCCTCCCGGGTTCACTCCATTCTCCTGCCTCAGCCTCCCAAGTAGCTGGGACTACAGGCGCCCGCCACCTCGCCCGGCTAATTTTTTGTATTTTTTTAGTAGAGACGGGGTTTCACCTTGTTAGCCAGGATGGTCTCCATCTCCTGACCTCATGATCCACCCACCTCGGCCTCCCAAAGTGCTGGGATTACAGGTGTGAGCCACCACGCCCAGCCGGTAGAAGGCATTTCAATAGCAGTAAGTGACTAGATTTTCTATTTTGTATATCCAATATAACCATAATAAAAGTAACATACCAATGAGAGAGATAAACTTGGATCTCCTCCAAGTCCACACCAGGTTCCCTAACAACTGGTTCACAGGAGACAACAGAATAGTATCATTCTGACTGAACTTCCCTTGTTAAGAAGGTGGCAGATGCAGACACATGTGCACAGGAAAGAGAGTGTGGATCTCCAAAGTGTGATATCCCATTCTCATTAGGTAAGAAGACAGCAAGCAGGATAATGAAGGAGCATCAGGTTTAAGCTGTCCCCTAAATGAGATTTCTAGTTGATCTGTCCCTGCCCCAGTCCCTGCCAGCCAAAACACAGGACAGACACCATGAAGACTGTCACTAGTGGTCCATGACTCCCATTTCAGCAGAATGACTGCTGAACCAAGGGATTCCCCCAGCTAGGCTCCTCGCAGATGAGAAATGCAACAGGATTACAAAAGAACCTGCAATTCTGCTTTAAGCAGCCAGCTACACTGTATGAAAAAGGATTACAGGAAAGAGCCCTCAGGGACTGAACACATCTCCCATTCCCACCCGTCACTGAAACTAGGGAAAAGTTATTAAACCACAGGAGCTAGAGTGTGATCCACAGCAATCAAGTCCTGCCTGCAGCTGTGAATGCAGACAAATTGGAGATGAGTCCCTGCAGCTCCTTCGTGCATGAACGCGCACACACACACTTACAGGGAAATGCTCTACTGCAGTAAAGAGTGACAGTAAAGAGCCACAAAGGCAAGGCAGAGTCAGAGATCCTCCCCAGCAGCCCCACCAGAACCCCTGCATTGTTGGTTGTTCTAGGTCTGGAGACTCCTCCCTGGTTTTGTTCTTCAGTTGAATTAGGAGTCTCTTAAAGACATCCCAAATTGCCTCATTTTATGCAGTTTCTCTGAAGCAAGAAAATAAGCAGTTGGGGGAGGTGAAACTTACGTAAGATTCAAGGTACACAGGGCTTTCCTGGGCCGGGCTCTTCTGCCTGAAAGAGGAGCCCCATGGGGCTGGGCTGAGAGAAATGAAGCAGATTGGAGTCTCCCTAAGAGCTCTGGGCAACACTTCCACCTTTTACCATAGCTTTTACAAGAGGAAGAAAACAGGCTGGGTCGCAGCCCCTAGAGAAGCAGAGACCCCTTTGTGACCTGATTCAGAGACAGCTGCTCTTGGATTTTATAAGTACTCATCCCTGAGACCAGGCTCAGCTCCGTATTAGGAGACAGCTTCTATGACTAAATTGCTAGTTAAAACGAGTTCACACTGATAGCCTAGGAGGCTGGGCATACTTGGGTACACTGACAGTCTCCATCCGTGGATCCTTCTCTCATCATTCTACTGAGACCCTGATGAAGGCTAACCAAATGCAGCTGCTGAGTCAGGAGGGCGCAGACTTGACCTACCCCTCAAACACCAAATTGTTTCCTTTGCCACAAAACAGGCTTCTCATTCCACCAAATACTACCCTAAATGCCAGCCCCTGTAGTGTGTCCTACAAAGGGGCTGTGCACTTTCCCCAGAAAAAACAAGCTAACCACAATTCCTCACGTTGGCATAGCCTTCAGATCACAAACTCCCAGGGGATGGCTTGGATTACAGCTTTCAGATTTAGAAATGCTCGGGGTGGGAGGAGTAGTATGAACCCTAGACCTCAGTGAAAAGAGGGCAAAGAAAACCTCTCTTCCCACATTAGAGCTGAAAGAGGAGGTTGATGAGTTTTTTTCTTTTCTTTCTGAAAGACTGCCATCATCAGAGTCACAACCAGCTGAGGGACTGGAAATCACTTTGGTTCATCTGCAGCCCCCAGACTAGCTGAATTTTCCAGGATAAAATTAGTGAACATGGCAACCAAGACAACACAGCAGTTGGCACTAATTAGCTCCCTGGGTGACAACTTTTGGTAGGAGTCAGTAGAGATCTTCATTTTTACTATCTAAACTGGAACCTAGGCTCCAGGGTCCTATTCCTTCAGTAATCTAATGTCTTTGGGAATTCTTCTGCTAAATTTCTGTAATATTCTAATGGAGGAGGAAAAAAACAGTAAGATACTAGCTAATATAGATTGAGTGCCAGGTCCTGTTTGAAGTATTTGGCATATATTATCTCATTTAATTATTACAACAACCAATATTATCCCCATTTTACAGATAAAAAATGAAACAAAGGTTTTGTACTTTGCCTAAGGCTACATCACAGGTAAGTTGCAGACCTACATACATATCTGACATATAGCAGAGGAGTTAGGTTCAACATAATGACGTGGGTACTAGGAAAGAGGTTGCAGAGGGCAAGCGTGTGATGCCAGTAACCAGACTGACTTCACTTGGGAAGGCTGATCCTTGTTTCTGGAGATGAGACTGTGCCTACAAATAGACAATAGGAGATGTCTTTCCAAAGTCTCTGCTTTGGCCCCCTACTCCCCCACCCCAGGAACAGTGTTCTTTGAAAACAGTAAATCAGTTAATGGACTGGGTCTGGCCACGATGAACACCACAGGGCCTGCTAGAAGACCTAGTTCGTAACAAGCACTGCAGAGGGAGGTCTATTCTTGAAGGGGAAATTTCCCCAGGAGCTGGCAGGGGCTTCTAAATACCCGAAAAGATCCCTCCAACGTTCCTGACTGAATGAATGGAGGGCAGGATACCACCTTTCTAAAAGGGGCATAGTGGCCCTCCCCAGGGGCCAGGGATGGAGTTCTTGTTAGATGCTACGTAAGGAACGTGAGTGCCTTACATCCCCAGGAGAGAAAGGACAGAAGCGAAGTGAGGGGGTAAGGGGAGCCAGACAGATGCAGGGGGCAGTATCCCAAGGGGATGACGAGAGCTCAGCATCCCCACTTCCCGACTCTACAGCCGATTCCAGTTACCCCCAAAAGCACCGTTCACAGTAGGGAGACTGAAAGCACCCCGTCTTCCAATCGTTTCCCAGCGCCCGGAGGTGAGAGCTTTCCTAGGAGGGCAGTGGTGCGCCCCTGGAGGGTTCTTCGCGGCCACGGTCTGCCTCACTCTCCCTCGCCTCCCTGGCATCCCGAGCCTCAGCCCCCTCCCCGCCGCAGCTCTGCCGAGACCCCCGGGGGCGCGCCGCTCACCTCGCTCATCTCCGCAGCTGCACAGGGCGCTCCAGGCGCGGCACGCACAGGTGAGGCGAGGGTCCCTCGGGGCTCCGCGGGCGACAGCTGAGAGTTGCCGGGCTCTGCGACAGGGGTTACGGTTTACCAGGAGAGGCGAGTTAGTGCAGAGAGCCGCTGCTCTGGTGCTGGCACCCGGGATTCTCCGTCGCCCGGCTCCGGCCAGACGACCCTCTTCGACCCGTCCTGTCAGAGCCTCTCGGCGCGCCGCCTCCGACCCCATCTTTTATACTCAGCTCGGTACCCGCCTCCAGCCCGACCAATAGAAGCTCCTCCTACCGTAGCATGACAGCCTCTTGCATCCAATGCTGGCAGGTTTAGAGGTCTGCTGCATTTCCAAACTAGGGTAAGACAGAGAGCGGGAAGGAGGGGGAGACCATCGGGGATGTGCGGACGGAAAATGAACCAGGGGGAGCAAAAAAAGAGAGGAAGGAAGGAGATGTACACGAAGAAAGCAAGGGGGGGAGTGGAATGGAAGGAGTGTGTGAGTCTGAGAAAGAGAAGAGCTGGAAGGAAATTAAGAGGGTACGCGGAAAGCAGGAAACAGTGAATGAAAGGGGTAAAGCCAAGAGATGTTGCAGATTAAGATTTTGTAGTAAGATAGCACCGTGGACCAGAGAACAGCACAAGAGAGGGAGGAAGGCTATGGGAAGAGAGAGAGAGAGACAGAATGAGAGAAAGAGAGAGACTGGAGCAAATGGACAGTGTTCTTCCGCAAAGAACAGAGAAATTGTGAAGTGCCTGTTTGATGTGGAAGATCATAGATCTTAGGAGTTGGAAGACATTTTAGGATTCATCAAATCCTACTGTGTCCGGAGTTAGTTCCTTCTGGTGGGTTCTGGGTCTCGCTGACTTCAAGAATGAAGCTACAAATGTTGGCAGTGAGTATTACAGCTCTTAAAGGTGGCACTGGACCCAAAGAGTGAGTGAGTGAGTGAGTGAGCGAGCAGCAGCAAGATGTATGGTGAAGAGCGAAAGAACAAAGCTTCCACAGTTTGGAGGGGACCTGAGCCGGTTGCTGCTGCTGGCTGAGGTGGCCAGCTTTTTTTTCCTTATTTGTCTGAGCCCATGTCCTGCTGATTGGTGCATTTTACAGAGTGCTGATTGGTTCATTTTACAAACCTCCAGCTAGTGCTGATTGCTGCGTTTTACAATCCTAGCTACAGAGTGCTGATTGGTGCATTTTACAATCCTCTTGTAAGACAGAAAAGTTCTCCAAGTCTCCACCCGACCCAGAAGTCCAGCTGGCTTCACCTCTCAATCTCCCCTCTAAACAGGACACCCCAACTGCTGTTGGAAATTGGGTGATGACCACGCTAGGTAGGGGTCATCTATCTAGCGTGGTCATCCTGCTGGATAGGGGCAAAGAAGGGGCCCTGCAGTGGTAGTATCCTCCGGAGGGGAACTCTCTAGGCCAGCCAAAGGGTCAGTGGGTTGGTCCAGGGGTCCTCAGTAGAAGTTGTTATTGAGCTCATTTGGGGTTCTATTTGTAAGACCATCTGTAGTTTGATGGCATCAATCCTGGAGGAAACAAATTCGACAAGGAGGTTAAAAATACAGGGCCCAAAGGGGAGTAATAGCAAGATGGCTGTCAGGGGACATAGAAATGGGAGAAGCCATGCTGCCCACCTCCAGAGGTTGGTATAAGAGTTTGAAAGGCATTGTCTGATTTCAGAAGCCTCTTCCTGTAAACACCAGGCGGTGTCTCATGCTATCCCTGACTGGTTAGTATAAAAGCAACACTCTTCCCCTAAGAAGGTGCAAAGTCCTCCTTTCTCAGCAGTGAGGAGGTCTAAGCCTCAGCGGTTTTGGAGAGTCACTGCTGCCAAAGAGTCTATTTGGGATTGTAGAGTAAGGATAGATTTTGTTATTTCTTATAAACTGTCTGAGAAATCCTTTGAGGGTGTGTGGTAGTAGGATAATGAAGCAGATAAACCTGCTGTTCTGGTTCCTGCAGCAGCGGCCATTCCTAACCCTATAAGTAGGGGTATTAGTTGTATGGCTCTGCGCTGATGGAAGCTTTGAGAGGCACTGATAGGGTCTGATTTCCACAAGATTAGAAGTTAGGATAATACGTGTTACACTGTTAACTTTTAGCAAACTACTTTTCTTGAAAACCTTGTAAGTTTGGGATTTCAATTATTCTTTGCTATTAATAAGACTTCCTTCAGCCCATATTAACTTAAAATTGGTATAGATGGCTCCTTCCTGATTCTGTAAGTACTTTCAGGTTTGGCTGAGTGCAAACAGCTCACATGTTTGAGCACACCAATTATTAGGCAATTATCCTAACTCTGCTTCTATAAGAGTTGCCTTCTCACTTACCAAATACCCATTGTGTCTTTTTCCCTTAATCGCCCAGGAGGAACCATCTATTATCCCGTCCTGGAGGGAGTTCTTCGTAGGTCTAGTTAGACGTTTATATGGTAATTAATTAAGATTTAGATTCCCTGTTAGGAAACCTACTGGGTTAAGGGATTTTTGATAGGAAGGCTACGGGCTGTCAGTGGCCTCAGTGCTTTTGGACTACACTGTTGTTTACACTGACAACAGGGTGGTATTGGAGTGTTATAGGGTCACAGAGAAGACCTTCAATTATCAATTATAGGTTTTAAATTTACTCTGGCTTCTAAAGGAATAGGGTGTGTGGGGAAAAGAAAGAGATCAGACTGTTACTGTGTCTATGTAGAAAGAAGTAGACATAACAGACTCCATTTTGTTCTGTACTAAGAGAAATTCTTCTGCCTTGAGATGCTGTTAATCTGTAATCCTAGCCCCAACCCTGTGCTTGCAGACATGTGCTGTGTTAACTCAAGGTTTAATGGATTTAGGGCTGTGCAGGATGTGCTTTGTTAAAAAAAGTGCTTGAAGACGATATGCTTGTTAAAAGTCATCGCCATTCTCCAATCTCAAGTACCCAGGGACACAATACACTATGGAAGGCCACAGGGACCTCTGCCTAGGAAAGCCAGGTATTGTCCAAGATTTCTCCCCATGTGATAGCCTGAGATATGGCCTCCTGGGAAGGGAAAGACCTGACTATTACCCAGCCAACACCCTGTGAAGGGTCTAAGCTAAGGAGGATTAGTAAAAGAGGAAGGCCTCTTTGTAGTTGAGATAAGAGGAAGGCATCTGTCTCCTGCTCATCCCTGGGAATAGAATGTCTTGGTGTAAAACCCAATTGTATGTTCTATTTACTGAGATAGGAGAAAACCGTCTCAGGGTTGGAGGTGAGACATGCTAGCGACAATACTGCTCTTTAATGCACCAAGATGTTTGTGTACACACACATCAAAGCACAGCACCTTTCCTTTAACGTACCTATGACACAGAGACCTTTACTCTCATGTTTTCCTGTTGACCCTCTTCCTACTATTGCCCTATTGCCCTGCCACATCCCCCTCTCCGAGATGGTAGAGATAATGATCAATAAATACTGAGGGAACTCAGAGACCAGTGCCAGCACCGGTCCTCGGTCCTCGGAACTCAGAGACCAGTGCTGGCATGGGTCCTCCGTATGCTGAGTGCCGGTCACCTGGGACCACTTTTCTTTCTCTGTACTTTGTCTCTGTGTCTTATTTTCTTTTCTCAGTCTCTTGTCCCACCTGACGAGAAACACCCACAGGTGTGGAGGGGCTGGCCACCCCTTCAAGGGTGCACTGTTTTTTCTTTACTACTTCTCTCTCTCTCTTTCTCTCTTTCCTTCTCTGACTTTCTGTCTTTCCCCTCTCCCTTTCTCTTTCTGTCTGTCTCTTCCACTCCCTCTCTCAATCTTTGACTTTCTGTCTCTTTCTCTCTTTCTTTACTGGTCTTTCCCTGCCTCTGCCAGCCGCTTATGCTGCTGTTCTCCCCTCTCCTTCTCCTTTGGCTTCGGCAGTGTAAGACTGCCACCTCCTTGGGGTTTTGCACTAACTTGGGGTTTTGCAATAACTCCATGATTTCCTTGTGATATTTGATGGGGGTTCCCCCAGAGGTTAGGAAGTCCCTTTCTTTCCGTATTGCAGCATGGGCATGCAGAATTAGATAAGCATACTTGATATCTGCATACACATTTATTCTTTTTCCCTTTCCCAGTTCTAAGGCTCTGGTAAGTGCCACTAGTTCTGCTAACTGGGCACTGGACCCTGGGGGAAGAGGCTTACTTTCAAGTACTGTTACATCACTAACTACGGCATAACCTGCCCTTTGTATCCCATTCTCCACAAATGAACTTCCATTGGTAAATAGGTTAAGGTCAGGATTAGCTAAGGAGACTTCTAAAAGATCCTCTTGGGCGGCATAAGTCTGGACTGTAATTTGTTGGCAGTCATAAGAGATGTTGACAGTCATGCTCGATTGGTTCTCCATCCTCTGGGAGAAAAGTAGCAGGGTTAAGGGCTGCACACGTGTGTATTTGAAGCACCGGTCCCTCAAATACACAAGGAGTAGTGCCTGGTGTCTCAGCAGGCAGTTGTCTGATAGCCATAAACTTCCTTTGGCACCTAGTGTGCCATTTATATCATGAGTAGTCCAGACAGTGAGATCATGTCCTTGTATTATTTTGATAGCCTCTGATATTAAGACAGCCACTGCCACAACTACCCATAAACAGTGATGCCAGCCTTTTGCTACTATATTAATTTCCTTACTTAGGTATGCCACTGGTTGTGGGGTTGTCCTACGAGTCTGAGTAAGGACTCCAAGAGCTATTCCTGCTCTCTCTGTGACATGTAAAGAGAAGTTTTGTCCTGTGGGAAGGCTTAAGGCTGGAGCTTGTACTAGGGCCTGCTTTAAGGTCTTGAAGGCTGTTTCTGCCTCTGGTTTCCATTCTACTAGATAGGTATTTGCCCTCTGGGTCTCCTTGATTAGAGTATAGAGGGGCCTGGCTATCTCACTGTCTCCAGGAATACATAGTCAGCAAAAGCTGGTGATTCCAAGGAACCCCTGAAACTGTTTTAATGTCTTAGGGCAAGGATAAGCCAGTATAGGCTGTATTCATTCTTTGCTGAGAGCCCTGGTTCCTCTGGCTAAGATTAGGTCTGGATATTTGACTTGTTGTAGGCAGAGCTGGGCCTTTCATTTAGATGCCTTGTACCCTTGATTAGCCAGAAAGTTCAGGAGATCTAGAGTAGCCTGCTGGCATGAGGCTTCCAAACTGGTAGCCAAAAGTAAATCATCCACATACTGAAGGACCAGAGTGCCTGGACTTGAGAAGTGGCCTAGATCTTGGGCCAGTGCCTGACCAAACAGATGAGGGCTATCCCTAAACCCTTGGGGCAAGACTGTCTACGTAAGTTGGGACGTGTGGTCTGTGGGATCCTCAAAGGCAAAGAGAAACTGGGAGTCAGAGTGCAGGGGAATACAGAAGAAGGCATCCTTGAGGTCCAGAACAGTGAACCATTCTGCTTCCTCTGGTATTTGAGAGAGCAGGGTATAGGGGCTGAGTACAACTGGATATAGAGGAATTGCTGCCTCATTGATCAGTCTAAGATCTTGAACTAGTCTCCTAGAATTGGGGTGTTGCTGGGACTGCTGCATTTTCTTATTAAGCCTTGAGCTTTTAAATGTCTAACAATATCCTGTAATCCTTTATGAGCTTCAGGCCTTAAGGGATATTGCCTTTGATAAGGAAAAGTGGTGGGATCTTTTAGCCTGCTTTGGACTGGGTGGGCATTTTTTGCCCTTCTGAATTGTCCTTTCAATGCCCAGACTTCAGAGTTGATTCCCTCCTCAAGCAGGGGACAACAAATGTGTAACTTGTTCCCCACATTCATGTAGATAATAGCTCCAGCTTTGGCTAATATGTCCCTCCCTAATAAGGATGTGAGACTTTCAGGCATAACAAGAATGGCATGTGAAAACAGCAAAGTTGGCCGGGCACGGTGGCTCACGCCTGTAATCCCAGCACTTTGGGAGGCCGAGGCAGGCGGATAACCTGAGGTTGGGAGTTTGAGACCACCCTGACCAACATGGAGAAACCCTGTCTCTACTAAAAATTCAAAATTAGCTGGGTGTGGTGGCCTATAATCCCAGCTGCTCGGGAGGCTGAGACAGGAGAATGGCTTGAACCCAGGAGGTGGAGGTTGCAGTGAGCCAGAGATCACGCCATTGCACTCCAGCCTGGGCAACAAGAGTGAAACTCCATCTCAAAAAAAAAAAAAAGAAAAGAAAAAGAGCAAAGTCTCCCAATTACAACTGAGGAGGGGGGAGAAATACCTGGTTACAGGCTGTCCCAGGATTCCTCAGATGGCAACGGGCCTTGAGGACAGCTGTCCGGGACAAGAGATTAACACTGAGAAAACAATGCCAGTGTCCAGGAGAAAGTCAATTTCCTGGCCCACAATGGTTAAATGTACCCAGGTGACGACATGAGCTGGCACTTGCCCCGGTCACCCTCAGTGCTGTTGTTGGATCATCTGGTTGGGGGCTTCTGGCCCAGAGAACCTTGTCCTCTGGGGCAGTGCTCCTTCCAGTGATTGCCTCAGCATAGCGGACATGGGTGAGGGGGCAGCTTGTTTCTTGTTGGACAATCTTTTTTAAAGTGTCCTTGCAAACCACACTGATAACACGCCCTACCAGGTGATTGGCCTACTCCATTTTCTGTCGTCTGAACCACCAAGGTTTGTCTGAGGGCCATGACTAAGGCTGCGGCCTTTCTCTGATCTCACTTTTCCTTTTCGGCCTGTTCCTCTTCATCCCTATTATAGAACACTGAAGTTGCCAGGTTTAATAATGCCTCCAGATTTTGTTCAGGGCCCAGGGCTCGCTTTTGGAGCTTTCTCCTGATATCTGTGGCTGATTGGGTAATGAACTCATCTTTTAGGAACAATTGACGCTTGAGGGAGTCCGGTGACAGGGGAGTATACTTTCTTAAGGCCTCCCATAGCCGCTGGAGGAAGGCAGAAGGATTTTCTTCCTTTCCCCGGGTTATGATGGACATCATCTCCTTAGTCCTTCTAGAACACAAGTCAGCAGCAGATGTTTACGACTCCAGTCCCCATGATCTGAGTCAAGGTCCCAGTGGGGATCTATACAGGGAACGGCTTGCTGATCAATAGGGAATTTGTCCCTTTCCAGGTATCTCCAAACTCTCAGGCTGCAGCTAAAGCCACATTCTTTTCATTAAAGGCCAGGGTTTGATCTAACAATAGCATGACATCTCTCCAAGTGAAGTCAAAGGCTTACCCTAGACCCTGTGGGACATCTATGTACCTATCAGGATCATCTGAAAACTTCCCCAGATCTACCTTGATCTGCTTTTTTTTTTTTTTGAGATGGAGTTTCGCTCTTGTTGCCCAGGCTGGAGTGCAATGGTGCAATCTCAGCTCACCACAACCTCTGCCTCCCAGGTTCAAGCGATTCTCCTGCCTCAGCCTCCCGAGTAGCTGGAATTACAGGCATGCACCACCACACCCAGCTAATTTTTTTGTATTTTTAGTACAGATGGTGTTTCTCCATGTTGGCTTGGCTGGTCTCAAACTCTCGACCTTAGGTGATCTGCCCGCCTCAGCCTCCCAAAGTGCTGGGATTACAAGCATGAGCCACCATGTCCAGCCCTTGATCTGCTTTAAATCAAAGGGGGAGAAGGGGACATGTACCTGGGTTGGGCCAAATTCCCCTCCCCCTGCAGCTTGAAGGGGTACGTAACTGATAGCCTGGGGGTTTTTGTGGTCCCTTGGAGATTTCTTTGCTTGTTTCCTTCTAGGTAGGGGAGATTAGAGCAGGCTTATCATTAGTAGGAAGGGGAGCTATAGGGAGGCTAGCCTATGGGGGTAAGCTGAGAGGTCTTTTTGTGGGATGTAAATTGCAGGCTTTGCATAGTTATGGATTCTCCTTCAATGAAAAGAAAGTTTGGACATAAGGTATTTCACTCCATTTGCCTTCCCTCTTACAGGAAAGGTCAAGCTGCAGGATAGTATTGTAATTTATACTTCCCTCAGGTGGTCATTTTTCCCCATCAGAGAGAGAATATTGGGGTCAGCCCATAGTGCAGGAAAAAAAATGAGCTGCCTCTTTCTCAGGATTTGAGGGTCAAATTGGTCCCAAAGGCTTAGGATGCATTTCAAGGGTGAGCCTGTTGATGCCTGAGTGTTTCCCATTTGAAAGGTTTGTTTTTCATCTCCCGCCCAAGAACCCACAATGGTCCCTGGACCCTGCTGATTGGAATAGTTGTGCTCACCGACGCAGCGGCAGAAACACTAGTTTTCCTCCTAAACCACAAAGAGGACCAAGAAAAATCTGATTTAGTGGCCTTTACCAACAACGCATTCTCAAAAACCTGTTAGAGTCCTAAGTGTTATCTCCTGGTAGTATTGGGACCTTACCCCTGTCCTATAAAGATGATATGCCCCAGAAATGGAGTGGAGGGCCATACCCTGAGGGAGGAAAGGGATCTCCAGGGTTGGAAGAGTGACGCCTTTTGTCCTCACTTCTCATCATATGAATAGGAAGGATATCATTTCTGAGGCTCCCCATATCCTAGCTTTAGGAATAGCCTTTGTTAGGCCCGCTTGTCTGAGGAGGGATCCTAAAAGGATAGTTGGTCTTCCCATCTGACATGGCTTTGGGCAAAAATTATGTCTAATTGGTGAGCCTGGGTGCCTAAAGAAAGGAACTGAGTCCTGAAATTTATACTAGAAGTCATTCTTATAGGAGAAACTAGAAAAGCACCAGAGGCAGGGAGTAATTTTTAGAAGTGGGACTAGCCTCAGAGAAGACACACGGGAAGAAGTTGTCTGACAGGCGTTAGAACCCAGGAGGCAAGGGTCAGGATAGACAGGATAGATGGACGGGTCTTGCTTGGGCAATGTGACTTTGACAGTTCGGCTCATGGCTACAGGGTCAACTAACTTTTTGTCAGGAACCCGGACCTGAATGGGTTTCCTCTCTGTGGACCCTTGGCTCAGCCCAGAAGTACAGGAAAAGTGAAAGCTGGTTCCAGGCAAACCAATGCTCCCAACTCAGAAGAGTCGGGGGTTGTTAGAGAGCCCTTTTCCAGAAAGCCTGACACCCGTGTCTTTAGTCCGGGGGCCATGCTAGTTGCTTTTAACTGGCCGACAGGTGCCCAGCGTTTAGCCCCCGAATTCTAAGGAAAAATAGAACAGACTAGCAAGTGAAAGGGGTCCAATGGTACTCACCACTTGGCAATAGTCCCATCTAGGTTGCCAAGATGTGTCCAGAGTTGTTCCTTCCGGTGTTTTCTTGGTCTTACTGACTTCAAGAATGAAGCCACGGACCTTCACGGTGTTACAGCTCTTAAAGGTGGCATGGACCCAAAGAGTGAGCAGCAGCAAGATTTATTGTGAAGAGCGAAAGAACAAAGCTTCCACAGCATGGAAGGGGACCGAAATGGGTTGCTGCTGCTGGCTGGGGTGGCCACCTTTTATTCCCTTATTTGTCCCCACCCATGTCTTGCTGATTGGTCCATTTTACAGAGTGCCGATTGGTCCATTTTACAAACCTCTAGCTAGCTACCGACCGCTGATTGGTTCATTTTACAATCCTAGCTACAGAATGCTGATTGGCGCATTTTACAATCCTCTTGTAAGACGGAAAAGTTCTCCAAGTCCCCACCCAACCCAGAAGTCCAGCAGGCTTCACTTCTCACTACCTCCCACACAATGTGAAAAACAAAAAACTCGCTCCAACAAAATGAAGGTCTCCAGTGTCCCCTTGAATAGGTAAATGATGCCCCACAAAAGTTAATTTACAACTGTTTATTAATTCAATCTCAGTCTGACAATGTGCTCTCCACTGTGTCAAGGCTGTGAAGCTGTTTTTAAAAAGACACTTCTTAAGACCTTGCACCTATCATTTCCATTAAAATATGCAAGTCCTGTCTCCTAGAGCCTAGCTTGTTTTTTCACACATTTCAGGTAGCAACTCACCATCTGGTGGTCCATATTTGAGTACCCAAACTAGCCAAGTGGACTCTGTCAGAGTGTATGCGGCAGATGTGAAAGATGGGCCCCACAATCCGATCTATATAATTTGTTACTAAATAGTTACTATGCTGTGGGCTGGGCGCAGTGGCTCACGCCTGTAATTCCAGCAGTTTGGGAGGCCAAGGCAGGCGGCTCACCTGAGGTTGGGAGTTTGAGACCAGCCTGACCAACATGGAGAAACCCCGTCTCTACTAAAAATACAAAATTAGCCGGGCGTGGTGGTGCATGCCTGTAATCCCAGCTACTCGGGAGGCTGAGGCAGGACAATAGCTTGAACCCGGGAGGCAGAGGTGCAGTGAGCTGAGATCGTGCCATTGCACTCCAGCCTGGGCAACAAGAGTGAAGCTCCATATCAAAAAAAAGAAAAAAAAAGTTCCTATGCTAAATAATTTTAAGGAAACAATATGATTGGGGAAGATGAGAAGAAATAGAACACCTGGTAAAAGTCATGAACTTTCCGATAACTTCAGTTGCTATTCTTGTTTATCTAAATATCTAGCTTTCTGTTCTTCTTTAAAGAAATCCTTTAGGCCCGGCGCGGTGGCTCAAGCCTGTAATCCCAGCACTTTGGGAGGCCGAGACGGGCGGATCACGAGGTCAGGAGATCAAGACCATCCTGGCTAACCCGGTGAAACCCCGTCTCTAGTAAAAAATACAAAAAAATAGCCGGGCGAGGTGGCGGGCGTCTGTAGTCCCAGCTACTCGGGAGGCTGAGGCAGGAGAATGGCGTAAACCCGGGAGGCGGAGCTTGCAGTGAGCCAAGATCCGGCCACTGCACTCCAGCCTGGGCGACAGAGCGAGACTCCGTTTCAAAAAAAAAAAAGAAATCCTTTAAATTATCATGCCTATAATACTCCTAGGCATTGTAAAACCTCTTAGCCTACTTAGAGCTTCAGTCAGCCAAGGCCACTTTCAGCTTTAGCAGTTATACCCTTTTGATGATTTCTTTCATTGCCTGTTATAACTGTGTCATTAATAGTAGAGCTTCTCTCAGTCAGCAACCATTGATCTCTTCTCAACAACCAGATTCAGGTAAGACCTCAAATAGTCCTTTCTGTAGCTAGATCCCATTTGCTTTTACATTTCCTCTGCTAAGTCAGAAAAAGAGAACATGGAAAAAAGATCACGTCTTTTCCCTCATCCACCTGAAATCCTCTGACTCTCACTTTCCAATGGGAATCCAGTTGCCTAAGTTACTAAGTTTCTAACTAGGATAGCTCCTACACACTCTATAAAACCTACTACTCCAACTTCCCCCACTGTTCTAATGAACCATTAATTAGCGTCAAAAGCTCATCTATAGTGAAGCAGACCTTTCCAAAGTTCTTAAACAGCTATGAAGATTATTAAGAGAATTCAAGATCTGAGATCAGGGATCAGTAACCTTTTTCTGTATCAACCAGATGATAAATATTTTAGGCTTTGCAGGCCACATATGTTCTCTGTCAAGACTACTTAAGTCTCCCTTTATAGCTTGAAGGAGGACATAGACGGCCAGGCGCGGTGGCTCACGCCTGTAATCCCAACACTTTGGGAGACCAAGGGGGGTGGATCACGAGGTCAGGAGATCGAGACCATCCTGGTGAAACCCTGCCTCTTCTAAAAATACAAACATTAGCCAGGTGTGGTGGCATGTGCCTATAGTCCCAGCTACTTGGGAGGCTGAGGCAGGAGAATCGCTTGAACCAGGGAGGCAGAGGTTGCAGTGAGCTGAGATCACGCCACTGCACTCCAGCCTGGCAACAGAGTGAGACTCCATCTCAAAAAAAAAAAAAAAAGAAAGAAAGAAAGAAAGAGGACATAGACAATATGTAAACAAATAGCTGTGGCTATGTTCTAGTAAAACTTTATTTGTGGACACTAAAGTTTAAATTTCATGTAATTTTTATGTGTTACAAAATATTCTTCCTTAAAAAATGTTTAATATTAATGTAAAACCATTCTTAGCTCACAGGCAGCAGGCCAGATTTGGCTCATAGGCCATAAATTGCCAATCTCTGCCTCAGATGACTAAATGCCCAACTATGCTCCAACAGTAAATTGTATAATAATAAATAACAATAAGTCATGCCAGGTGTGGTGGCTCACACCTGTAATCCCAGCACTTTGGGAGGCCAAGGCGGGTGGATCACCTGAAGTCAGGAGTTCAAGACCAGCCCAGCCAACATGGTGAAACACCACCTCTATTAAAAATACAAAAATTAGCTGGGTGGTGGCGGGTGCCTGTAATCCCAGCTACTCAGGAGGCCGAGGCATGGGAATCGCTTGAAACCCTGGAGGCAGAGGTTGCAGTGAGCTGAGATCCCGCCACCGCACTCCAGCCTAGGGCATAGAGCAAGACTCTGTCTCCAAAAAAAGAAATAGTAATAAGTCAAAGAAGACAGGCGCGGTGCAGTGGCTCACTCCTGTAATCCTAGTACTTTGGAAAGGCCAAGGCGGGCAGATCACTTGAGGCCAGAAGTTCAAGACCAGCCTGGCCAACATGACAAAACCCTGTCTCTACTGAAAATTGGCCAGGCATGCTGGCGCACGCCTGTAGTCCTAGCTACTCGGTTGGCTGAGGCATGAGAATCGCTTGAACCCAGGAGGTGAAGGTTGCAGTGAGCCAAGATCATGCCACTGCACTTCAGCCTGGGCAACAGAGCAAGACTCTGTCTCAATAAATGAATGAATGAATAAATAAATAAATAAGTCAAAGAAGACAGGCATCAGCTGGGACCAAAATAATCAAAAACTTCCTGGGGAAAGTGAAATTTGGGTTAGGCCTTAAAGGAAGAGTAGAATATAAACAAATGGAGAACAGGAGAGAAGAAGGAGGAAAAGATGTGTCTCTCTGGTATCTGGATGACAATAAGAAAAAAATGGTGAA
The DNA here is from genome assembly GCF_008728515.1 of Papio anubis. Classification (NCBI taxonomy): domain Eukaryota; kingdom Metazoa; phylum Chordata; class Mammalia; order Primates; family Cercopithecidae; genus Papio; species Papio anubis. The sequence continues at coordinate 131,644,415 of NC_044976.1, read as the reverse complement.
AGAAAACTCAGGTTTTGAATGGAGAAATTGCAGGAGATATGGCAGGGTCCTGAGTATCAGAATAAGGAATTTAAATTTAGCCTTCATACAAATAGCACCTTTAGGTTATTCTTGCAGAAGAAACATGGGACTGATTTGACAAGAGAAACACGAAGAGCAGGAAGGCCAAGATGGGGACGCTGCAGTTGTACAAAGTGTAGGATCCTGGGTGAGTGTAGTGACAGTAACAGAAGAGAAGACACAGCATCAAGAAACACATGACATAAGAAATCTACAAGACTTGGTGACTAGAAAGATTTAGAGGAGGATTCACAGTGACTTTGGAATTCAAGATTGGGAAATTGGGAAAATTCTTCAATCTTTCATCGGCTGTTAAGCACACATTATGACCAGGACAGATGCTGAGTGTTGGGGTAGAAAAACCTACACAACATACAGCTTATGGTGTAGTAGGGGAGAGACAGTCATGTGAATGCAAAGGCATGGTATTGTCATAGGTTACCTGATAGAAGTCTGGGCAAGTACAGTGGGAGTCCAGAGAAAGGAACAGAATGAAATGTAATCTGCAGAGGCATCAGAAGTGACTACTCAACCTGAGCCACACAGTGAGACTCCATCTCTACAAAAAATAAAAATAAAAATTAGCTGAGTGTGGTAGTGTGTACCTCTAGTCCCAGCTACTTAGGAGGCTGAGGCAGGAGGATTGTTTGAGCTCAGGAGGTTGACGCTGCATTGAGCCATGATGGCACCACTGCATTCCAGTCTGGGTGACAGAGTGAGACCCTGTCTCAAAAAAATAAAAATAACAAAGAGTGACTACTAAGAACAGCAAGATTTGACCAGGCACAGTGACTCATGCCTGTAATTGCAGCACTTTGAGAAGCCGAGGCAGGAGGATCCCTTGAGCCCAGGAGTTCAAGACCAGCCTGGGCAACATAGTGAGACCCCATATCTACAAAAAATAAAAATAAATTAAAAAAATAAAAATAAAAAGAACAGCAAGATTTCCTGGAACTAAAGTTGTAGATTTTGGAGACATTCACATACTGAGATGAGGGTAAACGAAATGAAGCATATAAACTGTGAACTGTGATGTTAAAATATTAGACATTTTTACTTTTTACCAGAGCCTCATGTAGAAATTAAGCATTAGGGAAGAACATGAAAGAAGGGTAGGAAGGTTAAGATCAAGTTTAGGTCACGGGCGTGGGGGCTCACACCTGTAATCCCGACACTTTGGGAGGCGAAGGCAGCTGGATCATTTAAGACCAGGAGTTTGAGACCAGCCTGACCAACATGGCGAAACCCTGTCTCTACTAAAAGTACAAAAATTAGCCAGGTGTGGTGGCGGGCGCCTGTAATCCAAGCTACTCTGGAGGCTGAGGCACAAGGCTTGTTTGAGCCCAGGAAGTGGAGGTTGCAGTAAGCCAAGATCACACCACGGCACTCCAGGCTTGGTGACAGAGCAAGACTCCGTCTCAAAATTTTTTAAAAAAGGAGCATTTGGGAACAAAAAACCCCACAGTTTCCAGAGTTTTCGTAGTTTTTCCTAACTCATGGGCCTAGAAAAAAGAAGGATCAATTAGAGAAGAAAGAAACAAAGACCTATTAGAAATACAAATGGAGAACCGAGAATACGTAACATCATAGAGGTTAGTGAGAAAAAGTTTCAAAGAAGAGAAAGTAGTTGTTAGGAGGTCAAAAGCAGAAGGGAGGATGGTTGATTGGGAGAAACATGAAAGAAAGCCCATTGAATTCAATAGACCATAGGAGATTGGTGGTAAATTTAAAGAAAGAAGATTAAAACCAGATTATAAGGCTCAAAAGAAAGGAACTCCTCCTGTTCAAAGAAGTGTTTGTGCCAGAATATGGGAGGCTAAACAGGACATAACAGGCCCAGACTGGATATTTGGCTTGATAGATACTTGAGTGAGGTCAGCCAGATAGCAAATGCAAACATAGCAAGTAGGAACAGCAGTTAGGAACAGTTCAGAAGTATGAAAGGAGTCAGGAATAGGACTAGAAGACTAATGTGAGTCTGGCCAGGCAGGAGGATTGCTGGAGCCAAGGAGTTCAAGACCACCCTGGGCAATATAGTGAGACCCTGTTTCTTCAAAAAATAAACAAAATTAGCCAGGTGTGGTACAATGCACCTGCAGTCCTAGCTACCTGGGAGGCCAATGCAGGAAATTCATTCTCTTGAGCCCAGGAAGTGGAGGCCGCAGTGAGTGGTGGTCACACCACTGCACTCCTGTCTGGGCAACAGAACAAGACCTGGCTCAGAGTTTATTTTATTTTATTTTGTTTTATTTTTTAATTAATTAATTATATATTTTGAGACAAAGTCTCCCTCTGTCACCCAGGCTGGAGTGCAATGGCATGATCTCAGTTCACTGCAACCTCCGCCTCCCAGGTTCAAGGCATTCTCAAGCCTCAGCCTCCTGAGTAGCCGGGATTATAGGCACCCACCATCACACCTGGCTATTTTTTGTATTTTTAGTAGCGACAAGGTTTCACCATGTTAGCCAGGCTGGTCTTGAACTCAAGTGAGCCACCCGCCTGCAGCCTCTGAATTGGTCATGTCTCAGGAATTTTTTTGGCTATGAAGGCCAGGTGCAGTGGCTCATGCCTGTAATCCCAACACTTTGGGAGGCGAGGCAAGTGGATCATGGGGTCGGGAGTGCTGGGGCCAGCCCTGGCCAACATGGTGAAACCCTGTCTCTACTAAAATACAAAAGTAGCCAGGCATGGTGGGTGTGCACCTGAATCAATACTCAGGAGGCTGAGCTGGAAAATCACCAGACAGAAGCGAAAGTTGCAGTGAGCCAAGATCAAGCCGCTGCACTCCGACCCTGGGTGACAGGGTGAGAATCTGTCTCAAAAAAAAAAAAAAAAAAAAAAACAAGCTTTGGAGAGACAGCAGCTAGGCCGAGTCAGGTGGCTCACACTTGTAACTCCAGCACTTTGGGAGGCAGAGGCGGGTGGACCACCCGAGGTCAGAAGTTTGAGACCAGCCCGACCAACATGGTGAAACCCAGTCTCTACTGAAAATACAAAATTAGCCAGGTATGGTGGTACATGCCTGTAATCCCAGCTACTTGGGCGGCTAAGGCAGGAGGTGGCAGACAGAGGCAGAGAGGTTGCAGTGAGCCAAGATCAGCCTGCACTGCACTCATAGCCTGGGCAACAAGAGCGAAACTCCATCTCAAAAAAAAAATAAAATAAAAAAGAAAGCAGCTAAAAGGGAAATAGAAATGTATTCAGAAGATAGTGCTAGCAAAATGCCTGGCACAAAGTAGATACCCATTACATATTTATTGAATGAATGAGCGTACTCATTCGCAAACAATAGCATGTGATGTTGCACGAAAAGAGCATGGATTTGAAATCAGATGTTAATTTGTATCCCAGTCCATTTATTCATTCCATAAATATTTATTATATATGCTTGGAGTACATAAGACCCTAAGGATCCCCAAATGACAGGTGCAGCCCTTGACTTCATCAACTCACAGTTGATTGACAGAGTCAGAAAGAAACAGACAGTTGTCCTGCAGTGTGATAAATGCTGTGACAAATTTGTGTACAGAGGTGTAGCTCTATTAGGCTCACCGAGGTGATCTGCAGTACCCAGGCCTGAAGGACCAAGAGGATCAGGAGGATGAGGGGAAGAGGGTTTGAAAATAAGGATGTGTGAGGCAATTCCAACCAGAGGGAACAACAAGGGCAGATGTTCAGAGGTGGGTGAGCACAGCTTGTTCGGGGAACTCTAAATGCTTAAGCACATCTAGAGCCAAAGTGTGATGTGCTAGGTCAGGGGAGGGAAGTGGAGACAGAATAGGTGAAGCCAGAGTGATTAAATAGGGGCCAGATCACAAAGGACTTTATGTGACATGCTAAAGAGATTGGATTTTATCCTGAAGGTGATGGAAAGCAAATGAAGAATTTTAAGCAGGGAAGAGACACGATCAAATTTGCATTTTAGAAATAGCAACAGCATGGAGGATGGGTTGGAAGGAGATGAGGCTGGGAGCAGGGAGAATAATTGAATAGTCTGCTGCAGCAGTAAGTGGAAAATGATGAGGGCCTAAACGCAGCTAAGAGGTAGTGGGCATGTAGAGGTCAGAAGATAGGAATGACAGGTCATGGCATTTGGTCATTTATAGGGAATGAGGGAGAGAAAGGAGACTAGGTGACTCACCAATTTCTGGTTTGGCATCTGGGAGAAGACAGCAGTAAAAGGGGAAGGAAAGGAAGAAGGTAAGAGAATGAATATATGTTGATTTCCTTGCATGTTTCAAGCACCCTGTAAAGAATTTTACATTTTACTACTTTATTACTTTGTTTAGTCTTCACAGCAAACCTGGATAACGAGTGTTATTAACCCTTTTTTTTCCAGGAAAGAAAACTGAAATTCAGAGAGCTTAACCCATCAGGTCACAATCCTCACAGGTGTTTTTCAGACCCTGGCCTGGAAGAGGTATGTTGGAAGAGGGTGAGGGTATCAGTTAACCCTGAAAGCCTGTTCACTATGGATGCCAGGGGCATCCTGCAGCAGATTCTACTCTCTGTCTGCTTTACAGCAGAGACCTGGAAGCCAGGGGAGGGTTTCTGTACACAGAAGAGCAAACTCAAAGCAGTCTGTTCCAAAGGAAACCCCATCTCAAAGAACTTCAGGGTGGACTTCTGCAAGAAGAACAAGGCTTAGTGTAATCCCTGGCCCCAGGTGAAGGGCAGCCCTGGACCAGAACATCTTTCTAGCCTAACTTCTCCCTAAGCATTCACTGCTGATGTAGGAAGAGGAAGTATGCCTCCCTTCCCTGGTCCAGTGTTGGCTCAGCCTGATGATATCTGATTCCCAGAGCCCCATGGAGCTGGGTCTCAGTCATGGCAAACAATTAGAGAAGCGGCAAAAAATAAGTAATTCAGCTAGCAAGAGCCAGTCGGAATTCGAACATAAGTCTATATGACCCCAAAGCCCATGTTCTTTCCACTTTCTCACGTTGGACTAGTCATCAAGTCAGGTAATGTAGGAAAAGTTAGTTTGTGGGGGGGTTGACAATTCAATTTTAGACATATTGAATTTGAGGTGCCTATGTGAATCCAAGTGGAGTCATCTAATAAACTGTTGGGTATATTGGCCCTTGTATAAGTTATCTAAACAATCTGAACCTCAGTTTTCTCATCTGTAAAATGACGATATTACCTATCTTACAGTGTTAACACAGGCAAGGAATTTTACATAGTACTCTGCTCATACTGGGTACACAAGAAGAATAAATTAAGGGAGCAATTAATACCTATAATATTATACATAGTCTTTACCACAACATTTGTTTGATTATATATTTTCTTTTAAGACCTAGGAATTCAATTTATTTATTCAGTCTTCATAATTAATCTGGAAGTGTCTCTGTAACAGGGACTCTCTTTTGTCTCTCCTTCTGGTGCTAATCATGAGTGGACACTTGATAACTTATTACTGGAGTAAATTGTCAACTGTGAAAATGGATTGGCACCCAAGTATGGAGGGCCCTTGTCCTCCTCCTGTAGTCTCTCTCCCAGTTGGCAGTACCACCGTCCACTCAGTCACCCATGCCAGAAACCTGGAGTTATCTTTAATTCCTTGTCTTCTTTCTTAATCCAGGCATTATAATAGTCACCAAATTCCAATAATTTCACTTTCCACGTATTTCTCAAAACCCTCTCCTCTCCTACATCCTTCCACTATCCTAGCTCCAGCTTAATCTTCTCTCGCCTACATTATGGCTATAGCTTTCTAACTGGTCTCTTTGCCTTCAGTCCTGCCCCCTCAAATGCAACAGCCAGCAGACTAAACTATCTAGAATATAGATATGACAATGTCATTTCACAGCTTTCTCTTTCAAAGTTTCCTGATGGACTCAGTGTTTAGCCTGACACATGAGGTCTCCTTTGATCTGCCTACATCTCAGCCTTATATCGCACCTCTCCAACCTTATTTCTTCCCACTCCCAGCCTGAAATGTTGTGCTCCAGCAAGAGAGGCCCATCTGTGGTTCTACCATATCTACCTTTTTGTATCTGGCTTCTTGACCATCTCAGGCTGCACCCTCTGCCTGAACTGCCTTTTATATTCCCCCCCCCCCCGGCTAACTCATCATTACCCTTTAAAAGTCAACTCAGTTGCCACACCTCCAGAAAGCCTCTCCTGCCTCTTCCTCAATACCCCTTCGCCAAAGCAGAATTAAGCGCCCTACTTTTTCAGTGCCGTAATGCTCTATGCATGGCACCATCACTGATCTGACTCTATTTCTTTATATATGTGTAAAGATCTGTTTCCCCCATTAGCGGGAATGAGAGTAGGAGAGCATCTTACTCATCTTTTAACTCTGGTGTCTTAAGACATAGGTGGATTCTTGGTCAATATTTGTTGATTGAATAAACTAGTATGAATTGTCAGAGTCACAAAGACATCAACAGATACATACACATAAATATTCTTACCATCTCCCAAGGAACAGATCCAAGCATCTGTGCTCTCTGGAACTCAGTTTATTTCAAAATGCAAAGTTATGCATAGTTAGATGCTATACCACTTGAGATTAGGGGTTCTACCAATTCATTCTGGTAAACTAAACAAGGATCTTTTTAACTCAGTCTCTCTCTCTCTCTCTCTCTCTCTCCCTCTCTCTCTCTCTCTCTCTCTCTGTGTGTGTGTGTGTGTGTGTGTGTGTGTGTGTGTTTATGACTCTAGCCTGCACTTGGGGTTTTAACTTATCTTTAGAGAAACATTAATTATAATTTAATGCAAGTGAAGAAGTAGAAGACATAATAGCAAAACAAAGAAAAATAGGCCGGGTGCAGTGGCTCACGCCTATAATCCCAGCACTTTGGGAGGCCGAGGCAGGTGGATTACGAGGTCAGGAGTCTGAGACCAGCCTGGCCAACACGGTGAAACCCTGTCTCTACTAAAAATACAAAAATTGGCCGGGCATGGTCACTCTGTCACCCAGGCTGGAGTGCAGCGGTTCGATCTTGGCTCACTGCAACCTCTGCCTCCCGGGTTCAAGCAATTCTCCTGCCTCAGCCTCCCAAGTAGCTGGGACTACTGGCGTGCACCACCATCCCCGGTTAATTTTTGTATTTTTAGTAAAAACAGGGTTTCACCATGTTGGCCAGACCTCTTGACTACGTGATCTGCCCGCCTTGGCCTCCCAAAGTGCTGGGATTACAGGCATGAGCCACTCTGCCCAGCCAAAAAAAATGACTTAAAAAAAAAGCGCTCATTATTATTATTATTATTATTATTAGAGATAGGGTCTTGCTATGTTGCCCAGGTTGGATTCAAACTCCTGGGCTCAAACCAGCCTCTACCTATCTCCAGAGTAGGGGGGATGTACAGGGCATGTCACTGTGCCCTGTGGTCATTCTGATTTGATTCTCAGCCCTCCCTAGTTAGGAAGTGAGAGGGTTCTTTGCATAAGTTCTTAATTAGATCCTAGTCTCTCTCTCTGTTTTTTTAGACAGAGTCTCACTTGTTCTGTGCCCAGGCTGGAGTGCAGTGGCATGATCTCAGTTCACTGCAACCTCCGCCTCCTGAGTTCAAGTGATCCTCCCACCTCAGCCTCCCGAGTAGCTGGGATTACAAGTATGTGCTACCATGCCCAGCTAATTTTTGTACTTTTAGTAAAGACAGGGTTTCACCATGTTATCCAGGCTAGTCTCGAACTACGGACCTCAAGTGACCCACCTGCCTCGGCCTCCCAAAGTTCTGGGATTATAGGCTTGAGCCACCGCGCCCGGCCCACACCTCTTCTTTTAGTACTGACATACTGTGTGTGAAAAAGCTTGCTCTGTCTGTCTGTCTCTCTCTCTCTCTCTCTTCCCAGCTTGTTCAGGATCTCTGTACACAGGAGGTTGCAGATGTAGCCTTAAACTCATCAACAGGGAGAATCTTGATGAGTCTAATAAGAAGCAGCTTCCAATGAGTCACAAGGTTCCCGCCCACCAGAGTCCCTCCCCATGTGCCACCAACCAGCACTTTTGTCATGCTGGGAAAACCTCCCACCCAGACCTTTGCCCAGAGTCCAGGGTCTGTGCCCTAACCCCACAGTCACTGAGAGCTACTGAAGTCCACATAAAACAGACATCTCTTGTTTTCCAGGTACTAAGGGTCATAATCCCTAACTCCAATCACTGGTAACTCCTGAGATCAGAGGAAAACCAGCAACAGCGTGGGAGTTTGGGGAAAGGCATTCCATACCGGATTCTGTGGCCTGCAGATGATATACTGCCTAAGATAAGCAGGTAGGAAATCTGTTGGGAGCCAAAGACTAAATGCAATAAAGTACAGATAATGCTGGGGGCTAGGCATGGTGGCTCACGTGTGTAATCCCAGCACTTTGGGAGGCCAAGGTAGAAGGATCGCTTGAGCCCAGGAGTTCAAGACCAACCTGGGTTACATAACAGATCCCATCTCTACAAAAAAGAAAGAAAAGAGGCCAGGCGCGGAAGCTCACGCCTGTAATCCCAGCACTTTGGGAAGCCAAGGTGGGAGGATCACTTGAAGTCAGGAATTTGAAACCAGCCTGGCCAATATGGTGAAACCCCATCTCTACTAAAAATAAAAAATTAGCTGGGTGTGGTGGCGGGTGCCTGTAATCCCAGCTACTCAGGAGGCTGAGGCATGAGAATCGCTTGAACCTGGGAGGCGGAGGTTGTATTGAGCCAAGATTGCGCCACTGCACTCCAGCCTGGGCGACAGAGCAAGATTCAGTCTCAGGAAAACAAAACAAAACAAAACAAAACAAAACAAAAAACAAAAGAAAGGAATAAGGGAGGGAGAGAGGGAGGAAGGAAAAGAAAAAATATCCTGGTGTGATGGTGTGTACCTATAGTCCCAGCTACTCAGGAGGTTGAGGCAGGATGATCGCTTGAGCCCAGGAGTGCGCGGTTACATTGAACTATGATGCACTCCAGCCTAGGTAACACTAGACAACAGAGTAAGACTCTATCTCAAAAAACAGACAAACAAATAAACAAAACAAACAAACCAAAAATCAATATGGGCAACATGGCGAAACCCCATCTCTACAAAAATTAATAATAATAAATAAACAGAAATTAGCTGGAGATGGTGGTCCAGACCTGTAGTCCCTGCTACTCAGGAGGCTGAGGTGGGAGGATAGCTTGAGCCCAGGAGGCGGAGGTTACAGTGGGCAGAGATCCAGCCTAGGTGACAGAGCGAGAACTTGTCTCAAAAAAAAAAAAAGAAAAAGAGAAGAAACACACAAAAGATAATGCTGGGGATCAAGTCAAGGACAGGCTTGGTTTGGTTTGGAAAGAGACTCTGTAGAAGGGACAGAAAAGGGTCAAGCGTGGCCCAGAACTGACTGCTGACCCCTCCCACATTCAGGAGTCTGTAACAGCCACCCCAACACCTGATGTCATGGCCAGTAGGGAAGATGAGCTGAGGAACTGTGTGGTATGTGGGGACCAGGCCACAGGCTACCACTTCAACGCGCTGACTTGTGAGGGCTGCAAGGGTTTCTTCAGGTGAGAGTCTCCTCCCCAGTGGAAACAGCCGTCCAAACCAAACTCCCTATCAGTCAGCCTTTACACCCTCGCTGGTGCCTAAGCCTGTCCAGCTACATTACTCCTTTATCTGAGAGTCTAATTACCCTGTGGATGGCAACCTACATCTTGTCAAACACATCACTGTATAAACTGGCGGCATAACAGAGGGAAGGCTAAATGTTTGTCTGATGGACACAGCCCATTAGTCAAGAGCACTTATTATGTACCCACTGCCTGTGATGCACCTAGCTAGTACTACATCAACTAGGCTTTCCGGAGTGATCCTGTGTTGCCATGGAAATGCTTGAGATGTGTTGGACCCTATCCACCCCTGGGGACCTTTGGGCACAGCTCAGATTAGTCCATTTCACCAGATTCCCAGGTCTTTTAGACCATGTCATCTCAGCCCCTCACCCATCCATGTGTCTGTCCACTGCATCCCAGACTCTAACAACATCTCTGTGTCTCACAGGAGAACAGTCAGCAAAAGCATTGGTCCCACCTGCCCCTTTGCTGGAAGCTGTGAAGTCAGCAAGATTCAGAGGCGCCACTGCCCAGCCTGCAGGTTGCAGAAGTGCTTAGATGCTGGCATGAGGAAAGACAGTGAGTGGCCCCCTACATCCCAAGAATGCATTGACCGTGTCTGTTTGCTTTGTCCTTGTTCCCAACAGTGCATTCTCTACATAGCAAGCATAGTACTCTTTTTGAAACTAGTCGGATTATGTCAGTATTCACTCAAGACCTCCAATGGCTCCCCATCTCAAAGTACATGATCTCATGATCTAGCTCCCCCACAACACCTTTCAGACTTTATTATCAGACTCTTCCCCCTTACTCAATCAATTCTAGCTACACTGTCATCCTTAGAAACACCAAGCACACTCTTCTCCAAGGCTTTTCCACTTGCCATTCCCTCTACCTGAAATGCTTTTGTCCTAGATATCCACATGGCTAGCTTTTTTCTTTTCTTTTCTTCTTCTTTTTTTTTTAGATGGAGTCTCACACTCTATAGCCTAGGCTGGAGTGCAGTGGTGCCATCTTGGCTCACTGCAACCTCCGCCTCCTGCGTTCAAGCGATTCTCCTGCCTCAGCCTCCTGCGTAGCTGGGATTACAGGTGTGTGCCACCACGCCCAGCTAATTTTTTGTATTTTTAGTAGAAATGAGCTTTCACCATGTTGGCCACGCTGGTCTCGAACTCCTAGCCTTAGGTGATCTGCCCACCTCTGCCTCCCAAAGTGCTCGGATTACAGATGTGTTTTTTATTTTCTATCTCTTGAGCATAGTGCCTGTCACCTAGTAGGTGCTCAATAATTGAATTAGTTAATGTTTTCTCTGTACCAAGTAACTGTGCTATGCTCCCAAAGGATGATATAACTGGGGCTCACAGAAGTTAATTTGCCCAAGTTAATTCAACTAAAAACTTGTGCAGGCCAAGCGTGGTGGCTCATGCCTCTAATCCCAGCACTTTTGGAAGGCTGAGCCAAGAGGATTGTTTGAGGCCAGGAATTCGAGACCAGCCTGGTCAACAGAGATGCCCTCTCTAGAAAAAGAAGAAGAAGGAAGAAGTTGTACAGTCAGTATTCAAACTCAAATTTACCTGACTCCCAAACTTGCTTTTTCCATATCACACAATTCTCACTGTGGAAGAATGAAAGGAAACTGTAGAAGTCAAAGGATCTTGGTCTGAATTCCAGATCTTGGTTCGATCTTGGATCTTCTGTAGAAGTCAAAAGATTTTGGTTTGAATTCAATCTACATTACTTATTTTGTGACCTTGGTCCTGCCACTGGAATCTAAGCCTGTCTACATTTCTAAAAAATATGACTGGGCTGGGCACGGTGGCTCACACCTGTAATCCCAGCACTTTGGGAGGCTGAGGCAGGCAGATTACCTGAGGTCAGGAGTTCGAGACCAGCCTTACCAATATGATGAAACCCCATCTCTACTAAAAGTACAAAAATTAGCTGGGCGTGATAGCATGCATCTGTAATCCCAGTTACTTGGGAGGCTGAGACAGGAGAATCTCTTGAACTCAGGAGGCGGAGGTTGCAGTGGGCCAAGGTCACGCCATTGCACTCCAGCCTGGGCAACAAGAGTGAAACCCTTTCTCAAAAAAAAAAAAAAAATATATATATATATATATATAGATGTAGATATAGATATAGATATAGATATAAAAATGATTAGTTAGGCTGGGCATGGAGATTCATGCCTGTAATCCCAGTTTTTGGGAGGCCGAGGTGGGGGGATCGCTTGAGGTCAGGAGTTCAAGACCAGCCTGGCCAACATGGTGAAACCCCGTGTCTACTAAAAATACAAAAAAAAAAAAAAAAAAAGAAAGAAAACAAGAATTAGCCAGGTGTGGTGGTGGGTGCCTGTAATCCCAGCTACTCCAGAGGCTGAGGCAGGGAGAATTGCTTGAACCCAGGGGGTGGAGGTTGCAGTGAGCCAAGACTGCTCCATTGCACTCCAGCCTGGGCGACTGAGTGAGAGACTCCATCTCAAAACAAAATAAAACAGACAAATATATATATATATAATTATATATATACTATCCTGGGGTTGTTTCATTCAGTGGGATTTAACCTCAGAAGTTTTGAAATTTTGCTAAAACACCAGGTAAGTGTTTATTTGAAAGGATTATTTGATTATTTTTGAAGGATCATTTAAAATATCACATAAGGTGATGCTCTAGATATCAAGACCCTTCCCTCTACACTGTTTCCCCAAAAGCCCTCGCACCTTTCCTCACATCTTTCCTACTTTCCTCGCCACCCTTCCCTTCTCTCCCATGGTGCAGTTTTCTGCTGTAGTTCTTCACAGGTTGGCGGAAGTGTATAGGAACCCCCTGCCTCCTGGAGCCTCTAGGACTTTAGCCAAGCCCAAGAAAACCTCAGGAATTCCCCCATTCCCCCCATCCTTCGTTGTGCAGGGTGGCTGAGGGGCCCCAGATCAGGGACCAGCAGAGAGAAGTGCTCTGCTGGTCTCAACAGCTTTGTCATGATCTCTTGCCCTGCACAGTGATACTGTCGGCAGAAGCCCTGGCATTGCGGCGAGCAAAGCAGGCCCAGCGGCGGGCACAGCAAACACCTATGCAACTGAGTAATGAGCAAGAAGAGTTGATCCAGACACTCCTGGGGGCCCACACCCGCCACATGGGCACCATGTTTGAACAGTTTGTGCGGTTTAGGGTGAGCACCGACAGGATTTGGGTTGGAATACAACGAAAAGGGCACCCAAAAAGGCTGGTCTGAGAGAGAGGGGTATATGCCATGCACCAATACTGAGGATGGATCTCCAGAACCCCAGCCTTAAGCAGGCTTCTCAGCTAGGAACTCTTCCAAGATAAGGCTGGCGAGGCCTGAAGGAAGGCCCTAGGGCCAGGGCCTCTAGCTAATGTTCTGATCGTTGCAGCCTCCAGCTCATCTGTTCATCCATCACCAGCCCTTGCCCACCCTGGCGCCTGTGCTGCCTCTGGTCACACACTTCGCAGACGTCAACACTTTCATGGTACAGCAAGTCATCAAGTTTACCAAGGACCTGCCTGTCTTCCGGTGAGTGACCTCCCCTCATCTTTCAGGAGGCAAACACTTCAGCAAGTTGTATATCCACCCCGAAAAGTCACTGACAACAAATTAACACGTGCCTCAGCCTTTCCAAGCATTAGGTCTTGAATTCCCAGCTTTGTTTTTAACTGTGCCAATCAGAATTGGGAGTTCTTCTCCATCTCTGAAGTACAGGCTTGCATCTAAAGTGCCCTTGAGGTGCCGCGCAGTGGTTCACACCAGTAATCCCAGCACTTTGGGAGCTGGAGGCCGGCAGATCCCTTGAGTCCAGAAGTTTGAGACCAGCCTCAGCAACATGACAAAACCCCATCTCTACAAAAAATACAAAAATTAGCTGGGCATGATGGTGGGTGCCTGTAGTCCCAGCTACTTGGGAGGCTGAAGTGGAAGGATCACTTGAGTCCAGGAGTTTGAGGCTGCAGTGAGCCGAGATAGCACCGCTGTACTCCAGCCTGGGTGACAGAGTGAGACTCTGTCTCAAAAAATGAAAGCTAAAAATAATAATAATAGGCCAGGCACAGTGGCTCATGCCTGTAATCCCAGCACTTCGAGAGGCCAAGGCGGGTGGATCACTTGAGCTCAGGAATTTGAGATCAGCCTGGCCAACATGGTAAAATCCGTCTCTACTAAAAATACAAAACTCAGCTGGGTGTGGTGGTGTGCATCTATAATCCCAGCCTCTCAGGAGGCTGAGGCAGAAAAATCACTTGAACCTAGGAAGAGGTTTGCTGTAGCTGAGATCAGGCCACTACACTCCAGCCTGGGTGACAGAGCAACACTCTGTCTCAAAAATTAATTAATTAATAAGAATAATAATAAAGTGCCCTTGTCGGCTGGGCACAGTGGCTCACACCTATAATCCCAGCACTTTGGAAGGCCAAGGCAGGAGGATTGCTTGAGCCCAGGAGTTCGAGACCAGCCTGGGCAACATAGTAAGACCCCATCTTTACAAAAAATAAAAATAAATAAACAAAAAATTAAAAAGTGGGCCAGGCGCGATGGCTTGCACCTGTAATCCCAGCACTCTGAGAGGCCAAGGCAGGTGGATCACCTGAGGTCAGTAGTTGAACACCAGCCTGGCCAACATGGTGAAAACCCATCTCTACTAAAAATACAAAAAATTAGCCAGACATGGAGGCACATGCCTGTAATCCCAGATACTTGGGAGGCTGAGGCAGGAGAATTGCTTGAACCAGGGAGGCGGAGGTTGCAGTGAGCAGAGATCGTGCCATTGCACTCCAGCCAGGGTGACAGAGCAAGACTCTGTCTAAAATAAAAAAAATTGAAAAGTGCCCTTGTTTCCTGCTTTCCACAGTTCTCTGCCCATTGAAGACCAGATCTCCCTTCTCAAGGGAGCAGCTGTGGAAATCTGTCATATCGTACTCAATACTACTTTCTGTCTCCAAACACAAAACTTCCTCTGCGGGCCTCTTCGCTACACAATTGAAGACGCAGCCCGTGGTGAGATGGTGCTAGAGCAGTAGGGGGCATGTGTCCTCATGGTACAGTATGTGGTCAGGTGACCTAGAGGCTCCTAATCTTAGTATCTCCCGCAGTGGGGTTCCAGGTAGAGTTTTTGGAGTTGCTCTTTCACTTCCATGGAACACTACGAAAACTGCAGCTCCAGGAGCCTGAGTATGTGCTCTTGGCTGCCATGGCCCTCTTCTCTCCTGGTGAGCATCTCCCAAAGCCCAGAGCCTTTTGCTGCACCACCTCTGCCCAAACATTCAGCTCCTTGAGTCCATCCACCCCAGGCCTTCTAGCCTAGCTGTCAAACCTGCAGACTAGGTTAGGCCTTCTAGCCTAGCTGTCAAACCTCCCAGCCTCGGTCCCTGGGGCACTATGCAGGCCCACCCCTGCCACCCACCTTGTCCTTCCCAGCTCCCTATCTTACAGACCGACCTGGAGTTACCCAGAGACATGAGATTGATCAGCTGCAAGAGGAGATGGCACTGACTCTGCAAAGCTACATCAAGGGCCAGCAGCAAAGGCCCCGGGATCGGTACGGTGGGACACTGAGGGCTTGGAGGCCACACCAGGGCAGGAAGGGGTTGGCGAACCATTGAGCATGGGAGGAATGTTTTTTACTGTCCTTTCCTTAGTGAATTCAGGTATCTTGGGGTCTAGTCCTTCCCCCTGGCCATCCCTGTCTCACATCGTTTCAGCCTCCAAATTACTGAATTTGGATACTGCTGTTTCATCTCACTTTTTCCAGATTTTTTTTTCTTTTTATTCAGTACAGATGCAAAGTAGTAGCTCAGAGGCTCTGGGTAATAGCATTCCTGAGATTGATGACATCCATCACCTCACTAGTCCAACTTCTCCAGACTAATGCAGGCATTTCTCTTCCCTTGGCCTTTCCTCTCCTCGCCATTGGGCCAATTCCTTTGATTTTTCATTTCCCTTGAAGTTATGGCAATTCATAGTTTCATGGCCAAAGCCAGTTCCAGGTTCAATAGTCTGTGATTTATCCAGGCTCTGAGGTATGCACCGCTTCTGTTTTGCTCATTCCTCCAAGAGCTAGTTTGGCCAGAAAGGGGATGCTTTATACCATAGAACACATCCACCTTCTAGAACCTGCTCTAGAAGGCCAGGCCCTCAGATTCCACACAGTTGGAGTTCTGGCCAAGTCTGGAACTTTCTTCACACATGGCCCTCAGAGCTCTGGGTTCAGAAAAAACTGAGCACGGTGAGAGAAGACAGTGTCAGACTGAGGCCCCCTGGAGGACCTTTGGAACCTCTGATCATCTGTCATACCAGAGCATGATTTTCTCTAATGTTCAGACCTGGCTTCACTGAGGAATAGTTCAGGGGATCAGGGCTTCAAGACAAGACTCCCAACTGCCTTATTTCCCTCCTGTTTTCCTGGCAACCCCACTACTTCCTCCAAAGGTTTCTGTATGCGAAGTTGCTGGGCCTGCTGGCTGAGCTCCGGAGCATTAATGAGGCCTACGGGTACCAAATCCAGCACATCCAGGGCCTGTCTGCCATGATGCCACTGCTCCAGGAGATCTGCAGCTGAGACCAGGCTCACTTCCTTCCCCAGCTCACCTGGGACACCCTGGATACACTGGAGCGGGGAAATGCTGGGACCAAAGATTGGGCCGGGTTCAAAGGGAGCCCAGTGGTTGCAATGAAAGACTAAAGCAATAACTGCCTCTTCATGCGGTCATGGGGATAGTGGGGTTGGCCATAGGAACAAAGTTGTTCTCTGGAAGCACAGAAGATGGGAAGGAGGAAGCCTCAGGGCTAAGAGGTAAAGAAGCTCCTTCTGGGAATGGGTGGGCCCTACTTTCTGAGACCCAATATCTAGCCCTTCAGCTCTACTTTCCCAGCCTTGGGAGACTCTGGGATGGAAAACAGGATGGTCAGCTAATCCCATGCAGGATTAACCAAAGGGAAAGGAAGAAGGAAGCCTGGAGGCAAGGAGTGCCAGGGGGAATTCAGCCATACCCCTTAATCCTTTCCCCTTAGTCCAGAGCCACAGGAGCATCGGGAAGGTGATATTGGGGCTGGTAGCAGAGGGGCGATCCTCAAACCTCTGCCTCATCAACTGCCCCTGTGGCAGCTCCAGTTCTGAGGAGGGCATGGTCCTATCCACCACTCTGCTCCTGGGTCCTAGAGGTCACCCAGCAAGGTGGGCTCTGGAGAGGGGCCTAGTCTCTGGCCCTAGGGCACCTGACTCAGAGGTTCCAGCTGCTGTGGGGGCTGGCTCTGGACAACCTCAGCCCACAGTGATGCTGAAGCCACAATGGAATCTGTTGCGCCAGTGATTGAGGAAGGCTCCAAGGGCTAGGGTGACAGGCAGAGGGGGCATCTTCTTCTCCAGCACAGCACCTACACACCAGTTACTATCCACCAAGCCTGTTGGGGGAGAGAATACCCACTAGGTTATTTAACAGGGATTGGAGGAAATAGTCACCAGAAATAAGGTAAAGTTTCCCTCCCTCTGCATTCCCCATTCCTCAGCATAGCCAAATGTCTCCCAATAACCCTCACCTCTAAACACCATGTTGGCCTGGGGCAGAGTCAGGTGGTAACCAAAGGAGAATGTTGTGTCTTGTAGCCTTGTGTTTGCCTCAAACTCCACTCCAACCTGAACCTGAGAACCATGGGCAAGGATGAGAGAGAGATCAGTATCAGTGAAGACCAGAAGGGTCCTGACGGGGGATCAGCAGAATGAAGGCATACATGGAAATATATACACAGCGTGGTAGGAAGAAAAATAGGTCAGCAGGGCGATAGAGGTCCAGATGAGCAAAAGTTCACGACTGACTTGCTGACGAGGAGGGGAGTGAGATCAGAGGTCTCACCTGTTCATTTGCCCTGTGGTAGTAACTTGCATGGGCCCCGCCTGATCCCACATTCAATGTAGCTACCCAGTGTACAGCTGTAAAATCCAAAGTACAGAGGGGAAGGAGTGTTAACTGTAGTATGACACAGGCCAGGAACCCCAGAAAAGTTCAGAATTTCCCCCCCTACCCACCACTACTTCACTTCGCCCCATACCGGAGTACTTCCCAGCCAGTGTCAAGATGGCCCCCTCTTCGCCTGGCCGCCGGTGATAAACTAGCTCTCCTCCCAGCACCAGCCGATGAGTGAGGCTCTGCAGGAAGTGAGCAACCATGATCACTGTGGGGGAACGGGGAGACATGGAGTCAGTCATAGAGACAACACCCAGACCTGCTCCCTCACCCCCAATAACCGCCACCCCAGCATGCCCAAGAAGTTCCTTTTCTACACTCCAAACTGTAGAGAAGATGAAGAGGCATAGTAACATTAGCAAATGGGCAGCCAAGATAAAAAGAACCCTGTCCCAGTTCCTCACCCGACTCCCCAATCAGGTCAGGATTTCCTAGGGTCAGAGTGGCTGTGTAGTCATCTCCCCGATACTCGCCATCAAACTGCCATGTCAAGAACTTGGCCTGCTGCGTCTGAATGGCAAGAGCAAGAAGTAAAATCTCCCTCCCTCTTTATGATCATTATTGACTCTGCTCCTCCTTCCAAGCCCTCAGAGCAGGAAACCCATGAAGGAGAGAGGAAGTGCCTCAGGGGACGGAGGCAGGAATTGTGGTCACCTGGAAGACAGCCTTAGCTCGGAGCCGCTCTGCCAAGAGGATCAAGACCTGGGCGTTCAGGCTGCCACTGCTGTCCATATCCCCTACCACAGTGGGGAACACCTGTGGAAGGGTATACACAGTAGTAAGGCTGAGCCGGATGGCATCACTCAGCCTAAACCCAAATATAGAACTTCATTAAGAGTGCACAGCGCCCCCTGGTGGAGTCACAAAGACACACTCTGGGCTCTTCACAGAAAATGTTTCTCTACCCTCTCCCATTCAGAAGAGACACAAAAGTCAGGTTACGGCCCATTCCTCCCCATAACACACACAATTCCTCTTCCTCCAGACCTGGGTCTCAGATTGGCTTTTAGGGAGATGACCCAGGTGTGTGGAGCCCTCACCTCAGTGGGACTGAGCTGCCAATCCCCTGCATAGGCCGCATGGAGGTGATATCCCGGCAAGCCCAGGGCACTCATGTGTATAGTGTGAGCCACCTGAGGAAAGAGGAGTCAGTGGAGAAAAGCGCATTCCTGCTCCACCTCAATCCCTTATCCCACCCTTAATCTTTTCCCCATTCAGAGGGCCTCTCAGGAATCCCAAATATTCCAACATATACAGAGAGGGTCATTGGATTAAAAGCAACAAGTCCCACAGGCAGGGAGGTAAAGAGAACCCCACATCCTCCCTCATTTGTCCCACATAGACTGGCTAGGGCTGGAGTACAAAGGAAAGGAGAAGATGATCCAGGGACAGGAAAGGGGGAATAGTAAGGAGGGGCCAGAGAAGTGGGAGCACCTGGAAATGGCTGCTCAGAACCTTGTTGACAACGAGCTTCACGCCCTCCATCTGTGCTGGGAATACATCTGAAGGGGGTAGGGGAAGGGAAGGAATAAGCACAGACAAAGAACCACTACCCCAAAAGGTAGTCTCCCCTTTCAATTCCACAGGGAACACTTTGGAGGAATTAACCTCCTTTCAAGTCCTGCAATGAAATGCTCCACTTCATTTGGGCACCTGATCCTCCCTGATGCTGCATGCCCCAGCTGTGATCTCCCCTTTCCTGCTCCTATCGCCGGACATCCAGCATTCAAGACCCTCCACTCCTCTGCCCCTTCATCTTGAGACACCCCAATGCCAAGTTCTCACCTTTGCATAGCCGGTGCAGCTCATCGAAGCTCCCAGGGTTGGGCAGGGGTTCCTCTCGGCGGGGGCTCCGGCGGGGCCAAGTCCCCATTGGTGCCAGGCCCAATGTGTTCCCCATTTTAGTCCAGAGGACGGGGAAGGGCCGGGGTTAGCCTGTGAAAGGACGCTATTGCCCCTTTACCCTCCAACGGGCCCCACCCCCCATTATCCAGCTCCCTAGTCTCAGAAACTTCCACATGGTCCGACGCTAGACCTGGAACAGGAAGAGTAGGGAAGGAGAGCACTCATGGAGAGACAACCCTAGGCACACTCCCGCCCCATCTTTGATCTCTCACCCCCACCTGTCACCCTTGTCCTCTCTCCCTTTCTCTGATCCTAGCCCCCACCACAGACCTCACCTAGCTCCCTAGTCTCTCTACTCTTGATTCCCAGGCCCCAAGACCAGGCCTGCAATGGTGCAGTATCCCTTACCATCTCAGACCATCATGCTGCCCCTTTCCCCCCGGCACACCCCGGTCATCTTGATGGGGGCAGCCATCTTGAGTGATGGCAGAACTGCAGCTTCACGCTGCATTCTTAGCGTGGCCATGAGCGCCATCTTTGAATCTGGCAAAGAAAGCTGTCAAAGACCCAACCCACCCCTGACTGGGCCCCGCCCAATCAATGAAATTAAAAAAAAAAAAAGCCTCGCTATCTGCCATGAGCCAATGGAAAGGGAGGAAGAAAATGAGTGGCAGGTGTGACGGCCCAAGAGCTTCAACCCTGGAGCTGCAGAGGCGGGCAGGCCTTGATTGGTGGCCCCTTAGACTTAAGTGGAAGGCTTTAGATCACTAGGCCTCTCCAAGGTCGGGAAAAAATTTGTGAGCGTGCAAGACACTAGAGGGAGCATCTTGTAGCTTGGGCCACTGAAGTTCCTTCCCCCCGTGTAGTTTCACCCTTGAGAAAAGTGAAACTACAGCTTGTAGACTGGCTTTGTGTGAAGGGTGGCAGAAAGAACCATTATGAAGACTTCTTTGGAAACCTGGTTCATTTCTATCGCTCCCCTCTTCCCAAAGAGCCCATGGGAAATCCTCCTCACAGCCCTCCACAGCACACCTCCAAATGAGTACTACTCATTAAACGCAGCACTGCCTAGAACAGGGACCCACCCTTCTCTTCTGGAGGTCTACATCTCTCGAAGTCCCCACTCTTGCCCACTTGGTGGAATGGAAACGGGTGTGAGAGTTTGGCGCAGAGCAGTAAGTTCTAGCAGAACTATTCGCTGAAAGAGCTGCTCTCTGTATTTAACCTTTCCTTCCCTGAGTCCCCAGGCAGAGTTGGCAAATAAAATCTAGGAATATGGAGCCTGGCCCCCAAATGCACTCCATCCCAGGACCGGGGCAAGCCAAAGGGCTGACCTCAAGCACTAAGCGCTCCACAGGGGAATAATTGAAGATGGAGTAAGATTTCTTGGTCTTGGAGGGTGAAGGGTGGGAGGAGGGAGAAGATCAGGAAAAATAACTAATGGATATTAGGCTTAATACCTGGGTGATGAAATAATCTGTACAACAAATCCGCATGACACAAATTTATGTATGTAACAAACCTGCACATATAGGCTGGGTGCGGTGGCTCACGCCTGTAATCCTAGCACTTTGGGAGGCCGAGGTGGGCAGATCACCTGAGGTCGGGAGTTCAAGACCAGCCTGACCAACATGGAGAAACCCCGTCTCTACTGAAAGTACAAAATTACCCAGGCGTGGTGTTGTATGCCTGTAATCCCAGCTACTTGGGAGGCTGAGGCAGGAGAATCGCTTGAACCCAGGAGACAGAGGTCGCAGTGAGCCAAGATCATGTCATTGCACTCCAGCCTGAGCAACAAGAGCAAAACTCCGTCTCAGGAAAACAAACAAACAAAAAAACCTGCACATATACTTCTGAATTTAAAACAAAAGTTAAAAAACAAAGATTTCTTGGTCTTTGGTCACTACCTCCCTCATTAGCTCTGCGCCTCCACTCTCACCTCTCAGGAATGTTCCATATACTCAGGGAGTATGCTTGGGGGGGGCAAAAGGGTGAAAGATACAAATGCTTCTGATATCTATTTAACTGATTTCACCCAAATGCTTTGAACCTGAGAATGTACCTATCCCCCTCCCCTACCCCCAACAGGAGTGAGACAAGGGCCAGGGCTATTGCCCCTGCTGACTCAGTATTGGCTGATCACTGCCTAGAACTGATAAGGTGATCAAATGACCAGGCACCTTCAACCTTTACCCTGGCAGAAGCCTCTTGTTCACCCCTTTTCCTGCCAGAGCCCTCCATTGGGAGGGGATGGGCGGAAGTTGTTTTCTGAATTTGTTTTACTGGGGGTAGGGTATGTTCACTGATCAGCATCCAGGTCATTCTGGGCTCTCCTGTTTTCTCCCCATCTCATTACACATTAACTCAAAAATGGACAAAATCATTTACACTTGCCTCTTACCCGACCCTCATTTTCGTAACCCCCATAGCCCTCAACCCTGTCCCTGATTTCAATTCCTTTCTCCTTTCTTCTGCTCCCCAATATCTCTCTGCCAAATTGCAGTAAAGTGGGATAAGGTTGAGAGATGAGATCTACCCACAGTGGAATAAAGATACCATGAGCTTTCCACGGTATGATGGGTTGATGGTATCCCGTGGGTTGATATATCAGAGCTTTCCAGAGAAGTAACTTGGAATCCTGCTTCCTGCTGCATTCAAGTCCAAGAACCTCAGATCTCAAAAGAATGAACCTCAAATATACCTGAAGTGTACCCTCTTAGCCTCCACTAAGGGCTGTACCCCCTGCCTCTCACCCCATCACCATGAGTCTTCCATGTGCTTGTCCTCTCCTCCCCCATCTGTCCAACTTGTTTATCCTAACATAATCCCTGTCCCACTGGACCCATCATAGTTCCTGTCACCTGACAGGGGGTGGGTAAACAGACAGGTATATAGCCCCTACCTCTCCAGCCAGGGCAGGCACAGACGCCAAGGACAGAGACGCTGACTAGGTAAGATAAAGAGGCAAGAGGTGTGAGCAGCATCCAAAGAGGCTTGGGCTTCAGTTATGGAGAGGGAGAGAGCCAGGTTGAAATGGGCAGCAGGTAGGGAGATCTCTGGGGAGGAGCTGAAGCCCATTTGGCTTCAGTGTCCCCCCCAACCCCCACCACCCTCTTCCTAGGCCGCTTTCCCCACTGTCACCAACATGAAGCTGCTCGCAGCAACTGTGCTGCTCCTCACCATCTGCAGCCTTGAAGGTGGGTGTGATATGGAGAGGGGGCCAAAAGGGAGAATGTGCTGGCGGTTATAGCTACCTATCTGCCTATGCTCTTATATCCAGGTCTGGCAACTAGAGGGCTCAAAAGGAAGATCATTCCCTATCTAAAGCCCAGAAAGCCCATCCAAAGATCTGACTGGACACCTTTTTGGGGAGGGGGCGGAGAGCTGGGGTGGGTACTGGCAGAGGTATGGCAAGAGGCCAAGATTCATTGCTGTGGACCCAGCTGAAAAGAGTGTGTGTGTGTGTGCAGGAGCTTTGGTTCGGAGACAGGCAGAGGAACCAAGTGTGGAGAGCCTGGTTTCTCAGTACTTCCAGACGGTGACTGACTACGGCAAGGACCTGATGGAGAAGGTCAAGAGCCCAGAGCTTCAGGCCCAGGCCAAGTAAGTCTAAGGGCAAGGAGTTCAGGGGCTGTGGAACTGTGGAAAGGAAGAAGGGAAGATAAGAGGCCCCACAGAAGACTGAACCCAGGGGTGGGGATTAGGGCAGATTAGGCTTAAATTGGAGAGAAAAAGTCCTTCGTTGCCCAAAGATCCCACACGTTTCTTAGATAGAGAGGAACAGCAAGAACTGGGCCTTGAATTTCAGTCTCTAGGGTCTGTTCCTCTACCCAGCAAAGGTCTTGGCTCTACTCCCACCTAGGGGCTTTGCCATGCGATGGACCAGGCACTAGAGTTTGGGGACTTGAGTCAGTCTGCTCTGACCTCCCACCATGACCGAGGCCCCTGCCAGTGCCTAGGGTCCCTCAAATTAAACTCTAATCCCCTCACCTATCCAGGGCTTACTTTGAAAAGTCAAAGGAGCAGCTGACACCTCTGGTCAAGAAGGCTGGAACGGATCTGGTTAACTTCTTGAGCTATTTCGTGGAACTTAGAACACAACCTGCCACCCAGTGAGGTGTCCAGACCATTGTCTTCC
The DNA here is from genome assembly GCF_008728515.1 of Papio anubis. Taxonomy (NCBI): domain Eukaryota; kingdom Metazoa; phylum Chordata; class Mammalia; order Primates; family Cercopithecidae; genus Papio; species Papio anubis. The sequence continues at coordinate 131,620,884 of NC_044976.1, read as the reverse complement.
AACCCCAGCTGGCCTCTAGAACACCCACTGGCCAGGCCTGGAGCTCCTCTCCCTACCCACTCTTTGCTACAATAAATGCTGAATGAATCCAGCTCTGAGCCTGGTATGTTTGGGGGACTGGGAAAAGTAGGGGAGTAGGGGAGGAGAAGAGGAAGGAAAAGGAAAAGTCTGCTTCTAGAAGGAGAGAAGTTTGGGTGTGGAGGGGTGAAGAAAAGATTGAAGACACAACTGATGAAAATGACAGGGGGAGGGTGCCATGATTCTTCTCCAAACCCAAAGAGTCTCCTACGGGCTGGGCATGACTCTGCAAGAGAACACTAAAGAGGCTTTGCGTTGCACACAGAACTAGGAGAGGAAGGAAGAATTCACAAACTGAATCCCTCGATTTCTGGATGTCATAGAAAATGAGGGTACCCTGGTGGGGTGCAGTGGCTCACGCCTGTAATCTCTGCACTTTGGTAGGCCGAGGCAGGTGGATCACTTGAGATCAGGAGTTCCAGACCAGCCTGGCCAACATGGTAAAACCCCGTCTGTACTGAAAATACAAAAATTAGCCAGGTGTGGTAGCACGTGCCTGTAATCCCAGCTACTTGGGAGGCTGAGGCAGGAGAATCACTTGAACCCAGGAGGCAGAGGTTGCAGTGAGCTGAGATCGTGCCACTGCACTCCAGCCTGGGTGACAGAGTGAGGCTCCGTCTCAAAAAAAAAAAAAAAAAAAAAGAAGAAGAAGAAGAAAAGAAAAAAAGAAAATGAGGGTACCCCTCAGAATTTCCTCTTAGTCATTCTATGAAGAAAAGAAAGCTTCCCAAGCTATCAACCAAGACCCTCGTTTCCCTTCTGAGCCAGGGCAACACTGTGTTTCCCCCTTTCCCACAATAAAAGACTCAAGTTTGCTCCTCTCCCTGGAAATGCTCTAATTTCTCCATTTATTTATTTATTTATTTATTTTTATTTTTTTTTTTTTTTGAGACTGAGTCTGGCTCTGTCGCCCAGGCTGGAGTGCGGTGGCCGGATCTCAGCTCACTGCAAGCTCCGCCTCCCGGGTTCACGCCATTCTCCTGCCTCAGCCTCCCGAGTAGCTGGGACCACAGGCGCCCGCCACTTCGCCCGGCTAGTTTTTTGTATTTTTTTTTAGTAGAGACAGGGTTTCACCGTTGTAGCCAGGATGATCTCCATCTCCTGACCTCGTGATCCGCCCGTCTCGGCCTCCCAAAGTGCTGGGATTACAGGCTTGAGCCACCGCGCCCGGCCATTTCTCCATTTAAAACCTCTTGTCTAGGCCAGGTACCGAGGCTCACACCTGTAATCCCAGCACTTTGGAAGGCTGAGGTGGGAGAATCACTTGAGGCCAGGAGTTAGAGACCAGATTGAGAAACACAATGAGACCCCCTAATATATTTTTTTAAATTAAAAACAAAAGTCCAGCTGGGTGCAGTGGCTCACACCTGTAATCCCAGCACTTTGGGAGGCCGAGGTGGGCAGATCACCTGAGGTCAGGAGTTCGAGATCAGCCTGGGTAACATGGTGAAACCCCGTCTCTACCAAAAATACAAAAATTACCCGGGAGTGTTGGCACATGCCTATAATCCCGGTTACTCAAGAGGCTAAGGCAGGAGAATCGCTTGAACCTGGGAGGTGGAGGTTGCAGTGAGTCGAGATCGTGTCATTGCACTCCAGCCTGGGCACCAAGAGTGAATCTCTGTCCCAACAAACAAACAAACAAACAAACAAAAAACAAAACAAACAAAAAACAAACAAAAAACCTCTTATCTAGACACTGCCTGTGGAAGACCCATTCCAAGCCTCTCCTCCACCGCTATCCAGGCACTATTTATAGAACTGGCCTGGTAGCCATCTTGGAGCCTGGAACTAGTAGCTGTGGTAGCCATTTAAAGGCCTGGCAAGTATCCAATTTGGTGGACATGTGGGACTAGAAAAACTTTGGGAGCTGTGATACCTGGATTAAATGAAAATGGAATGGAAATCAGTCTGGGTTGATGGGAAGAGACTTACAATCCCAAGAGGCAGAGCAAGGGAAAATGAAACATTTTCCGATAAAATTTTATTCCCACTTTATCTTTAAAAGAGTTACTTCCAGGTCAGGCTTGGTGGCTCACACCTGTAATCCCAGCATTTTGGGAGGCCAAGGCGGGCAGATCATAAGGTCAAGAGATCAAGACCATCCTGGCCAACATAGTGAAACCCCATCTCTACTGAAAATACAAAAAAAAATTAGCTGGGCATGGTGGTGCTTGTAGTCCTAGCTACTCGGGAGGCTGAGGCACAAGAATCACTTGAACCTGGGAGGGAAAGGTTGCACTGAGCCGAGATTGCACCACTGCACTGTAGGCTGGCAACAGAGGGAGACTCCATCTCAAAAAAAAAAAAAAAGAAAAAAAAGAAAAAGTTACTTTCCTACCATGGCTCATTTCTCATATCTCATCTGAAATCACCTTTCCCCCACAGACACTGGAGATGGCTCCAATTCCTTCCAGATATTGATCAGCCTCCTTCATCTGGCCTTCATGACCCTCACCATTCATGATTACTCACTACCCCTTCTCTTTCCCAATATCCGCTTTTTCTCATGTGGCAAAATGTGCAGAGACAAAAGTGATATCAGTCGGTTCCTTGCAAGCTGAACTTGGACAGGTTAATTAACCTCAAATAGCCTGAATTTCCTCACAGGGTTAATTAGCAGATCAAATGGTACAATGAGCTGGAAAATACTTTGAAAAGTGTAAGTCGCTGTGCAGTGTGAAGTGTTGTGCAGTACTGTGGAGGTTGGGGGTTATGCCAGGGGTAAGCTTGGAGTCTCTAGACCCATTCTGGAAAGACTGTGCGTCACAAGTAGGACTGGCAGCATCTCCTGAGGTTTAAATTCTTCCAGGCAAATATTTCTCATAACTCTGAAAACAGGACAGGCATTGACAGGGCCTTGACCACCACCCATGCACTTGAGGGAGATGACCCGCCATTTGGACCCAACTTATTTCCCTTTGCCTTACCTACCACTAACCCATCTGGCCCTCTAAGCTCCCACTTGCCCCAGACGCCATGAAAATTCACTGTTCCTATAAAACCTTCCATTAGGAGCTTCACACATGCCTAGTCATACCATCCATTCTGCATATTTGGCTTTTCAGCTATGCTAATTCCCATATGCATGTACTGGATTGGTGCTGTCTGGATTGGTGACTATCTGGGGACACCCAGGTTCCCCTACAACCCAACCTTGGTTCAATCGTCAAACACAGAAGGCCATGCTGATACAGAAGTCATTTCTTATGTTTCCAAATACGCCTAGACTCCCAACACACTAGTACCTGCTCCAGCTCCATCCTCAGAGCACCTGGAGGTCAAAGGTTTTATCCCTCCCCCAGCCATAGTCAACGTTTATCCCTCAGTCAGCAAAATAGCCCTGAAGTCCGTTAGACTGTGAGTTCTGGAACTGAAAAACTGTATCTAGTGCTTAGTAGAGACTGAATAAATATATGATAAATGAATGAATGAATAGAGTCCAGTCCATGGCAGCTTTATTGGGGGTTCTCCCTTCCCATATTTTAGCTGGAGTTGGGGATGGGGAAAAGAAGAAGGGTGGGACAAGAGAGTGAGACTAGAATATAAACATCCGTGAATAGCATCTGAGCATTAGTCTTTAACGGGGAGGAGGAATCACTGGTGTATATTAATTTAGGGCACAGGATCATTATAGGGGTAGGACCAGCTGATGTTAATGGCATGCAAGCATATGTGATGCCAACCATGAGGGCTGGAAGAACCAGAAGCCGAAGAAGAATATGACCGCATCTATTCTAAAGCTACTGTGGTGGTTTCTCATGCTTCAGAGTCTCATAAGTTTCCTGGTTCCTGGTGCTCAGGCCCTAGAGGTGGGAGTCAAAGGGTGATCAGGAGCTGGAGCCCATCAGGGGCCCCTCCCACCTCCACAGGCCCCGCCCCTTCCAAAGATCGCTCAAAATCCCACCCTCTTCTGCTGACTTCCCGGGTAGGGGAGGCAGGCACACTTACCGTGTAAACACCATCTGATTTCTGCAGAGACAAAAGAAGCAAAGCATTAGAGACCCACAGCTTCTCCAGGGCCCCAGGGAGGCATGGGGCGTGGGCGGCCAGCCACCTTGGGCTAGAGGGCACTCACATGGATGCTCTGGACCATGGATGCCTATTTGCTCACATGGCTACAAGCACACATATACACCCGACATACCACATCCAAGTCTCTCACATATTCTTTGTCACTCTATGCTTGATTCTTCCCTGTCACCTGCCGAATATTTTACTTCTGGCTTGGCTAGGTAAGGTGGGAGGGAGGCCTCTGAGGTGTATGCAGGTCAGCACCTGAGAGGCATGCCCTCCCAGAGGCCCGGAACCCCAGGCTGGAGCCCCAGAAGGGCTGAAGGGCTGAAAAGTTGTTGACACCAGGTGTGGGAGGGTCCATACCTCATAGCTGGCTATAGCTGCCTTTCGCACTTGGATCTGGAATGGGGGAAAGGTTATCAGAAAAGGGGAAGTTAGTGGCCCATCCCCCTTCCCTGCAAACTTTGTCAGGGAGCCCCTTTTATTCCTTCTCTTCGAATCCTTGCTGCTGCCCCCCTCCCACTTCCCCTTCCAGCCCCTTACCCCTCCCTGCCCAGCGCTACCTTCAGTCGACAGTAGAGGAGGGTGAGGACAATTCCATACAGAAACAGGATGGCATCCAGGATATAGCAGAGCTGAGGCTCTCCCAGGGCCGCTGAGGGGATAGAGGGTGCCCGTGGGGTCAGGGGCATCAGGGAGGATCTCGTACTCAGAGGAGAGAAGGGAAGGGGCTCTGGGAGGTAGGACAAAGCCTGGAGGGGAGCCGTCTAAGGGAAGAAATTCTGTTTCTCTCTGGCCTCCCACTGCCCTTACCTTTCCCTCTTCTCCCCCACCGTAGGCTCGGGCTAGGATAGGAAGTGTGAGGGTTCTATTGAGATGGGACTTATGTGGACTAATAATTGAGGCCTTCCCCCTCAGCCCCCAACCTTTTCTTTTTAGCATTGTGGGTTTCTCAGGCCCACATTGAGCAATTTATCCACCTCAAGGGACCCATCTGAGTCCACTCGACTGAAACAAAAACCTCAGCCGAGAGGGGTAGTGGGAGGGAGAGGCAGTGGCAAATTTCAGTGAAGAAACCACAGAAGTGTCTCTACTAAGTCCTGTGACCTGTGGCTGAGGGCTGGACAGGAAGGATGTGAGCCGGGGAAGGGAGAGAAGGCAATTACTCTGTCATTGGTCATCTCCTAGCCTCAGCCTTGTTGCTTTCTGTCCTGCCACAAGACACTTAAATATGTAAAAAAAAAAAAAAAAAAAAAAAGTGTCTGTTTTTCCCAGACCGTACAGATACCTTCGGCCCTGAACACAAGGCTGGGGGAGTGACCACAGCTATATGGATACCAGCTCCTGTTACTCTGCCTTATTACTCACTCTCTGGGCCTCTGAGAGGGGAAGTTTTGTGCAATTTAAAAAAATCAAATCAAGTCTGGGCTCCAGAGACTGCTCTTACCCCCTATCAGAAGACCAGTAGGGAACGTGTGACTAACGCCGGTCAATTACTGACATCAGTCAAGTACTTTTTATTCTGCAACATTCTTTCACACACATGATATTGCACAAATCTTAAAACTACCCTGTGAGGGAAACATCATCATTGCCATTTTATGGGTGACGAAACCAAGGCTCGGAAAAGCTAAGTAACTCACTCAGAGCCACAGAGTTAAGTGACAGAGCTGAACTCAAATGCAGGTTTTCTGCCTCTAAAGCCCATGCTTTCGTTTGGGCCTCAGCGGGCCTCCTCCCTCCTCATCCCACAGCAGCAGACCAGTGGTTAATTTAATACTTGCTCCCACCTTCTCAGCTAGGCTGCTGGAATTCCTCCCCAGTCATTGTCTTTCAATTTCCACAGTTTCCCTGAAGCTTACGGACCTCCTCCTCCCCGACATCCAGCTGCCCCACACACACACACACACACACACACACACACACACACACACCCCAATCTGGCACAGACAACCCAGAGTGAACAAAGAGTGGGAATTCTTAGATAGTGACTGGAGCCGTAGAGCTGCAGAGACCTTCCCATTTCTGCCTCTATTTCTCAGCTCACGCTCAGGTCTCTGGAACAGCATCTCATGCTGCCCATCCTCATATCAACTGCTGACAGAATGGAGCATTAGCAATGACCCATAGAAAAAGCAATCCCGTCTGTTTGTCTTGGCTATATCCTTGCCTTACTCCCAAGCACAAGAACAGATTCCTACCTTCCTAAAGGGTTCTCTGTATCTCTCTCTATATATATATAAATATATATAATCTTTTTTTTTTTTTTTTTTTTTTTTTTTTTTTTTGAGACGGAGTCTCTCTCTGTCGCCCAGGCTAGAGTGCGATGGTGCGATCTTGGCTCACTGCAACCTCTACCTCCTGGCTTCAAGTGATTCTCCTGCCTCAGCCTCCTGAGTAGCTGGGATTACAGGCGCCAAGGGTGCTTTGTATATTAAACCAGCTAGAGATCAGCTCCCAGCAGACAAGACCAAATGCACCCCATGGGAAACACTGATCATGGGAAAGGAAGCTTTTCACCAGACCAGCTCTTCATGCCATACAACCAGACCCTTCCCCTGCCACTTTCTATCAATGCTGAAAAGAGAAAAGTCAACCAGGCACAGTAGCGCTTTCGGAGGCTGAGGTGGGAGAACTGCTTGAGGCCAGGAGTTCAAGACCTATGTGGCCAACATAGCAAGACCGTCTTTTTAAAATAATAATAATAGCTGAGCGCAGTGGCTCACACCTGTAATCCCCAGTACTTTGGGAGGTCGAGGTGGGTGGATCACTTGAGTCAGGAGTTCAAGACCACCCTGGTCAACATGATGAAACCTGGTTTCTACTAAAAATACTAAACTTAGCCGGGCGTGGTGGCGGGTGCCTGTAGTCCCAGCTACTCGAGAGCCTGAGGCAGGAGAATCGCTTGAACCTAGGAGGTGGAGGTTGCAGTGAGTAGAGATTGCGCCACTGCACTCCAGCCTGGGTGACAGAGCAAGACTCTGTCTCCAAAATAATAGTAATAAAAATATGAAGAAAAGTCTGGAATGAGGTAAGAAGGCAACAAGAAAGAAGGAACTATGAGTCTAGTGCCCTGGGTCGGGGCTGGATAGGACTGGCCTCAGGGTTTCCCTATGCCCACCTGCCCACTGTCAGTCTTCCTTCATCTGTGTTTGACTCGACCCTCAGACCCATGCTCTGGATTTCCACCCTGGAGCCAGCTCACACTATCCTCACCAAACCCTCTTACCTGCTTGTTCAACCAAAAGGAGTAAGAGCAAGACCACTGCTGGAATCATCTTGGGCTGGAGATCGGCTATTCTGACAGCACTGTGCAGCTGTGCTCAGCAAGCAGTTCCCTGACCACAGAGTCCCCCCCTTCCTGCCACGCCTTCCCCCACGCTTTGGCCCCTTCCCCTTCCTGCGCAAGAGACCGGGCGGCTCCCGGAAGGGCCAAGGGAGTTGGGAGATCTCGGCTCTTAAGTGTCAGCCCTTCAATGACCAACTCCTAACCCATAGAATGAGGAGACTCTCACACTCAGGAAAGACTGTCTACATCTGCCATTTCCAACTCCACCTGGTTCAGAGATTTATCGGTGCTAAACTGCCCGCCGACATTCCCTCAGACCCCACTATAGCCCTTTCCCTCCCAACTGGAACTTTACCCCAGGTCTTGATTGGAGTGGTTTACCAATTTATGTGGGCACTGAGAAGGTTTGGGCAAGGAGGGAACTAGGGGAAAGAGGAAACGGGGAATAGAGAAGTGGAAAGGACAAGAGTCAGAGAAGGGGGTGGAGACGAGCAGGAAAAATTGCAAAGACCTGACTGAATCTAACAGGAATGGAGGGTTAATGAACACTCTTAGGTTCACAGTCCAAGTGAAGGACGCTAAGATACTGAGAAACACACACCAGAAGTTTAGGCCTAGGGGCCGCAAGACGGCTAATTTATTATAATTTCTCCTTTTTTAGTACATGCACAGAAAGCCTGACAGCCAAGTGTACATGAACATGTACACACACACACACACACACACACACACACACACACAGGCCAATTTCCAGTGAGGGACAGGCTCCACAGAAGAAGCTGATACGCAGGGGGGGATCAAACGCTGCTCCCCTGCTCACCGATCTACTTCTCCAAATACAATATCTTGGGTACCTAGGTGAGAGGATGGAGGGAAAAAGTGGTGTTACTTATCTTCCTGTTGTGAGGCAAAACAAACAGACAAACAAAGTGGTGTTACCCAAGATCCAGAACCTGTTACTGTGCTCAAGAGATTGAGGACCCGAGGCCATGCCATGGCCTACGGTGAACAGGAAGTGTTCTCTTTCTGTCCCCAGTGGGCGTCCCCAACTCCTTTGTCTAGGATACCTCTACTACACAATAGGCCTCATACCTATGATGGCAACGACATCTGCCAACATGTGTCCCTTAGACATCTTGTCCAAACCAGCCTAGGGAGATTGAGATGGCAACAATGTTAGGTAAGACTTGCAAGGTGGGAGGAGAAAGAAGAGTTCAAAAAAACCTCAACCAAGGTCAGGTTTAATTAAATGGAGTTAAAGTTACTGGGATTGATTCTTACCAGATGGGCGAAACCAGGAGCCTTGATCTTGCATCGATAAGGGCGGCTGCTGCCATCAGATACCAGGTATACCCCAAACTCTCCCTGTTCAAGGAAGAAGGTTGGGTGTCTCTATTAACAGGAAGAGTGTTTTTCTCTGCCAACAAAACCTCTATTCATCCTCCTGTTTTCTCTCTCATTGATGAATGAGTGTCTTTTTTTTTTTTTTTGGGGGGAAGGGATTAATAAAATTTTTATTTTTATTTTTCTTAAGCCTGTCGTGTTTTATACTTAGCTATGTGAATCACAAGTACCACTTTACATCATTTATCACAAGGCAAAAAGAAAATGTAGCATTAGTTTTTTTTTTTTTTTTTTTAAGTTATAGAAGTACAGAAGCTCGTTTGGTTGTTTTTTTTTTTTTTTTTTTAATTTATTTATTATTATTATACTTTAAGTTGTAGGGTACATGTGCATAACGTGCAGGTTTGTTACATATGTATACTTGTGCCATGTTGGTGTGCTGCACCCATCAACTCGTCATTTACATCAGGTATAACTCCCAATGCAATCCCTCCCCCCTCCCGAATGAGTGTCTTGATAAACATCTAATCTTTAGGTACCTACTCTACATATGGTCTTTTCCTTCCCCTCCTCTCCTCACCTTGGGAGCCTCAATGGCAGTATATGTAGCTCCTGGAGGAACTTGGTAGCCCTCAGTATACAACTTAAAGTGATGAATCAGTGACTCCATGGAAGTCTGAAGAGAGGAAAAAGGAGCATCAATAAACCAAATCCAAACTCTGTCTCCTAGGCCTTCCCCAGCACAGAAAATAATCTCTACCCTCTGGGAGACTAAAGCCACATGTCAGTCAGTAAGCAGAGAGGATACAGAATAAAACAGGAGAAATATGGAAGATTAAGAATCTCTCATATGGCCATGCGCGGTGACTCACGCTTGTAATCCCAGCACTTTGGGAAGCCAAGGTGGGCAGATCACGAGGTCAGGAGTTCAAGACCAGCCTGGCCAACACAGTGAAACTCTGTCTCTACTAAAAACACGAAACTTAGCTGGGCGTGGTGGTGGGTGCCTGTAATCCCAGCTACTCAGGAGGCTAAGGCAGGAGAATTGCTTGAACCCAGGAGACAGAGGTTGCAGTAAGCTGAGATCACGCCACTGCGCTCCAGCCTGGCGAAGAGCGAGACTCCGTCTCAAAAATAATAATAATAACAATAATAATAAAAATTTAAAACTAAAAAAAGAATCTCTTATTATACAGTGAATTCTCTATAAAAAGAAAACTGGGTTGGGCGTGGTGGCTCATGCCTGTAATCCCAGCGCTTTGGGAGGCCAAGGCAGGTGGATCACCTGAGGTCAAGAGTTCGAGACCACCCTGACCAACATGGTGCAACCCTGTCTCTACTGCATACAAAAAATTAGCTGGGCATAGTGGCACATGCCTGTAATCCCAGCTACTTGGGAGGCTGAGGCAGAAGAATTGCTTGAATCTGGGAGGTGGAGGTTGCAGTGAGCCAAGATTGCACTCCAGTCTGGGCAATAAGAGTAAAACTCTGTCTCAAAAAAAAAAAAAAAAGAAAGAAAACTGAAAGATAGGATTTAATTCAAGGATATTCCTCCCCAGCCACTGGCCCCTTTCCAACACCCCACACTTTCCCCTCCCTGCAGCCAACCTTCATCTCTGCTCGCTTAGGTGGAGACACTTTGGCATCATCAACCTTGATCTCCCCAGGAGGCATCTTGTTTAGACACTGTGTGATAATTCTCAGGGACTGGCGCATCTCCTCCACCCGGCACAGGTACCTGAAGTAGATGAGACAGAGCAAGAGAAGAACAGTCAAAGGAGCAGGTATGGGGCTGGGAAGGATGCCCTTTGGCCAACCTCAAAAGGGTTAAGTCAACTCTCCCCACTCTTTTCTCCAAGTACAGCATCTCTGCTTGGCGCCACCCATATGAACCCTGCAGTCTTTTTTTTTTTTTTTTTGAGACAAGGTTTCACAGCTTACTGTAGCCTCGAATTCCTGGACTCAAGTGATCCTCCCATCTCAGTCTCCAAAGTAGCTTGGATTACAGGCATGCACCACCAGATTCGAGTATTTTTTGTAGAGACAAGGTTTCACCTTGCTGCCCAGGCTGATCTCCAACTCCTGAGCTCAAGTGACTGCCCGCTTTGGTCTCCCAAAGTGCTGGGATTATAGGCATGAGCCACCATGCCCAGCCCCCTGTAGTCTTTTGCTTCTACTCTTGGGTGCTTCCCCAAACCCTCTCCTTATTTTCTCAGAACATGGCCTGTAGTATTTATTTCTTTAATTACCTCCTTAAACACTTTTTGGACCACAGAATGGGTGAGAGTCAAATGGACAAACAAAAATATACAGCAGCTACCAGGTTCAAAAAATAAAACAAACAGACCAACAAAAAATACACAGTAACAAATCTGACTCAGGGTGAGAAAACAAGAGGATAATTTGTTTTTGTTTTTGGTTTTTTGTTTTGAGACAGAGTCTCGCTCTGTTGCCCAGGCTGGAATGCAGTGGCTCCATCTCAGCTCACTGCATCCTCCACCTCCCAGGGTCAAGCAATTCTCCTGCCTCAGCCTCCCAAGTAGCTGGACTTACAGGCATGCATCACCACACCCAGCTAATTTTTTGTATTTGTAGTAGAAATGGGGTTTCACCATGTTGGCCAGGCTGGTCTTGAATTCCTGACCTCAAGTGATCCACCCATCTTGGCCTCCCAAAGTGCTGGGATTACACGTGTGAGCCACTGCGCCCGACCCAGGAGGAGAATTTGAAGCTTAGAATCTACTAGAAAGAACATTGGATCAGGAGGATTCTAGTCTCAACCACTCCTGCAGAATAATCCCAGCTAATCCCTAACTTTTATGCCTCAGCTTTCTCAGTTATAAAATGCAGCCAAAGCTAGCTCCATCTAAGAAAAGGATAATGTAAAGATTTTAAAATGCCATAGGCTGGGTATGGTGGCTCCTGCCTGTAATCCCAACACTTTGGGAGGCCGAGGCGGGTGGATCACCTGAGGTCAGGAGCTTGAGACCAGCCTTACCAACATGGAGAAACCCCGTCTCTATTAAAAATACAAACATTAGCTGGGCATGGTGGCGTATGCCTGTAATCCCAGCTACTCAGGAGGCTGAGGCAGGAGAATCACTTGAACTGGGAGGCAGAGGTTGGGGTGAGCCGAGATTGTGCCATTGCACTCCAGCCTGGGCAACAAGAGTGAAACTCCGTCTCAAAAAAGAAAAAATAAGTAAGATTCCATATATGTGACAGTGTTTTGAGAGCAACCTCATCTAACACACACAAGAGCTCCCACAGACACTGAGAAGTAGGGTAAAGAAGGAAGTGGCAAAGAGAAGAGGCAGGGGAAACTAGCTGGATGATCAGCTGAGAAAGGATTGGGGCCTTACCTATCATAGCAGTCCCCTCGAGAACCAATAGGAACATCAAAGTCAACCTGGTCGTAAACATCATAGGGCTGGGTCTTCCGCAGGTCCCACTGGATGCCTGAGCCCCGAAGCATCACTCCACTGTGGAGAGCATAATGGGAATAAGCGCCACTCTCCACAAACTAAGTAAGGAGGCTCATTCTTCCTTAGGCTCCCCTGTTGCTCCTTCACATTCAGGGTATGACTAGGAGGATGCCAACAAGTCTTAAAAGACAAGATATTAGGCTGGAACTCCCCCACTCCCATCCCCACTCCTAAGGAGAGAAGTTGTATTCCCCTCACCTAAAACCATAGTTAAGTGCTTCTTCTGCTGTTACAACCCCAATGTCAATTGTCCGATTTCGCCAGATCCTATTGTTGGTCAGCATCTATTGATCGAGAAAACTGGTATGTTAATACTCTTCCTTACACTCTTCAAATATCTCTGTATTTCTTTACAACTGGGGAATAAAACCCCACAAGCACTTCTTGTAGGGGAAAGAGAGATTTTTCCCATTGACTCCTAGCTTACCTCCTCCAACTCATCAAGCCGAAGAGAGAAGTTCTTAGAAAACTCATAAATGTCATCCATAAGCCCAAGGGGAAGGTCCTAGAAGCCAAACGGAGGTGCTATTGAACATGGCATAGCCTCCGCTGAGGACAGCCAGCTCAGCATCCCCTCCCCCAGGGCTACAGGCTTGGAGTTTCCATCATCCAGCACTGCCCTCCAGTGGCCACAGGGAAAATAGGCCTGGGCTGGACGTCTGGGGAAGCCGGGGACCTGCTCACCTGGTGCACTCCTCCTGGCCGGATATAAGCAGCATGCATGCGGGCTCCAGACACTCGCTCGTAGAACTCAAACATCTTGATAGAGCATGCTGGGAATCAGTGTCAAAGTCCCAGGCCCCCAGGTCCTATGACGGCCTACACCTCCAGCCTTCTACCTTCTTGTGCCCAACCAACCCCTCATGATACAGTCTCTACAAATATAACCCAAGTTAAACATACCTTCTCCCTCTAAATGTTCTCCCATGTTCTCTCTTCTTTTAATCTCCTGTCTCCTTTATACCTCTCTACTTCCTGCACTTCCTTCCCTATTCCTATCCTTTTTTCCCTCCCTTACCTTCTCCCTTTCTTCAAACAGCCAGAAGAGAGGGGTCATGGCCCCAAGATCCAGGGCATGTGTGGTCACAGCCATAATGTGGTTCAACAGCCGTGTGATTTCTCCAAACAGCACTGTAAAGACAAGAAGAAGACCGTATATAGGAGCCAAGCACTGGGGCAGACAGAGAGGTCTGGGCAGAGCCTGGGGTCTGAACACTAAGCTTGGGTTCAATGGGGAAGAGGTGGAAAAGGCACTGTGCTATGCTCACAGTGGGCCGTGCAAAAAGCCAGGGGGCCATACCTCGGATCCACTGTGCCCGGGGAGGAGGCCGGATGTTTAGCAACTTCTCCACAGCTAGAGAATAGGCCTGTTCATTACACATCATGGACACGTAGTCTAGCCGGTCAAAGTATGGAAGGGCCTGGGAAGAGGGAATAATGTGGGTCACATCTAACAGGCTCAGGAGCCCACAGTCTGGTTGCCTGAAGCCTTGCTCTCAGTGGGCACCAAAAGTTGGTGCTGCATAAGCCTTTCTAGTTTTAGGAGCCCCAATAAGGCAGGTAAAATATCCCCCAAACCAGTAGTATGCTGGTAAATGTTGAAAAACTGGCTCTCCAAAGTGAGGGAGGACTCTGATTTGTTGTGTTTGCCAATTTCCGTGGTAAAACTACTCCCACAATGGCCAATTTTAAGTTACCAATATCATGTAACTGAATGCAGCACTGGGAAGGGTACCACACTATTATACAGTATTTTCACCATACAGACACATTCAAAGCAAATACCTCAAGGGCAGAGCATAGTACAATGTGGTAAAACATTATTGTACAATGATATATCAAGTAATGAGCTTTGAATATTTAATGTTACCTTTGCTTTTAATATAATGTATTAAATCATAAGTTTATATAAATTAATTTCTAACAATGGCTGTGTTCAACAACTGGCTCACAAAACCCCTGAAAATTTCACAACTGCACTCTTGCAAGCCAGTATGAGCTAGCTCCAGGATACCACTGTCAAGAGTCCTCAGCTGGGCACATGGCTCACACCTGTAATCTACTAAAAATACAAAATTAGCTGGGCGTGGTGGTGCATGCCTATAATCCCAGCTTCTTGGGAGGCTGAGGCAGGAAATATCACTTGAATCCAGGAGGCAGAGGTTGCAGTGAGCCAAGATTATGCCACTGCACTCTAGCCTAGGCAACAAAAGCAAAACTCCATCTCAAAAAATAATAAAAATAAAAAAACTGAGATACTGGCCGGGCGCAGTGGCTCACACCTGTAATCCCAGCACTTTGGGAAGCCAAGGCAGGTGGCTCATGAGGTCAGGAGTTTGAGACCAGCCTGGCCAACATGGTGAAACCCTGTCTCTACTAAAAATACAGAAATTAGCTGGGCGTGGTGGTGGGCATGTGTAATCCCAGCTACTTGGGAGGCTGAGGAACGAGAATCGCTTGAACCCGGGAGGTGGAGTTTGCAGTGAGCCGAGATCACGCTATTGCACTCCAGCCTGGGCAACAAGAGTGAAACTCCGTCTCAAAAACAAACAAACAAACACAAATTAACCGGGCATGGTGGTGCGTGCCTGTAATCCCAGCTACTCCGGGGGCTGAAGTAGGAGAACTGCTTAAACTCAGGAGACGGAGTTTGCAGTGAGCCAATATCATGCCACTGCACTCCAGCCTGGGCGACAGAGCAAGACTCCGTTTCAGGGCAAAAAAACAAACGAACAAACAAAAAACCTGAGATACTGAAGGAGAAAGGCAATCAGTCTTAAGAATATCTGGGGCCGGGCGTGGTGGCTTAAGCCTGTAATCCCAGCACTTTGGGAGGCCGAGGTGGGCGGATCACGAGGTCAGGAGTTCGAGACCATCCTGGCTAACACGGTGAAACCCCGTCTCTACTAAAAATACAAAAAATTAGCCAGGCGTGGTGGCCTGTAGTCCCAGCTACTCGGGAGGCTGAGGCAGAAGAATGGCGTGAACCCGGGAGGCGGAGCTTGCAGTGAGCTGAGATCTGGTTTTTTTTTTTTTTTTTTGAGACAGTCTTGCTCTGTTGCCTAGGCGCTGGAGTGCAGTAGCACGATCCTGGCTCACTGCAACCTCTGCCTCCCGGGTTCAAGTGATTTTCCTTCCTAAGCCTCCCGAGTAGCTGGGATTACAGGCACACACCATCACACCTGGCTAATTTTTGTATTTTTAGTAGAGATGGGGTTTTGCCTTGTTGGCCAGGCTGGTCTCGAACTCCTGACCTCAAGTAATCCACCCTTCTCCGCCTCCCAAAGCGCTGGGATTACAGGCGTGAGCCACCACACCTGACCAGAGTGAGGTATTTAAGGAAGACAGAGCACCAGGTAGAAATGGTCCTTCCTCCAGAATGCCAAAATGCTAATTCCGAGCTGTCTGCTGAACCAGCTTCAGCTTCCAGGAAGAGGGTGGAGCTAAGATGCTACTAGTTGGGACAGCCTGTTCTTATTCTGATGTCACTGTGACAGGGGCTAATGCTACAGGGGTTAACCCATAGACTCCGGGACCAGAAAATGTCATCGCTGAGACTCTCTTGGGGAATCACATTCTAGTCACTGTTCACCCCGACACTGGGCTGGATCTAAATCCTAATCCTACCATCCTGTTATCAGGACCTTTCTTCATGAAGAAAAAAACTTCAGATTCCTATTAGAGATCCAACTCCTTCAAATCTGACCCTCATGATTTGGGTCATACAATTCTCCTAAAAATGGCAAACTCTGTCATAAACCCCCTCTCAGTTGCTCTGACTCATTGAATGTTTTGAAAACAAACGTAGACAGCTGGAAGATACAAGAATCAGCTGTTAATCTTAGCGAGTTAACGTCTCTCTTCTCTTTCTCTGCCCCTAGGGACACTGGCTTTGACGCACTAGTCTAACGTAAGAGCAGGGAAACTGAGGCACTCAAGTAATGGCAAAGGGGCCAGCCAAAAAGTCAGCCAGAGAAAAGCTGAGTGTAGCTCCAGCTTCAAAGCACTGCTGCTGAATAAACCAATTTCTGATGACTTAAGCATCCCCTGCCACTTCCCTCCATCCACCCAACCAAGAGTAACCTGAACGGGTTACTCCTCTCAACACCCTCTTCCCCTCAGGTTTTAAGGGGAGCAAACTGGCAAAGCCCCAGGCTAAAGCAGCCCCAGATCCCACCAAAAGGCCCCTGTTCGCCCCCCACACCTGAAGATAGGTCTTGTATTCAATGAGCTTCTCAGTGCCTCGGTGCAGGAGCCCAATGTGAGGATCACACTTCCGCACCATCTCCCCACTCAATTCCATCACTAGTCGCAGGACACCATGTGCTGCTGGGTGTTGGGGCCCAAAGTTCAGGGTCATGTTCTTCACCATTGTGTCTTTTGGAGGGTCCACATCTGAGAAGTAGGAAATAGTTCAGAGCCAAATGGTTATTCCCTTGGGATCCCCCAAAAGACAGCAGGGAGTTAGCCTCTTCCTATAGATCTTCTAACTCACCATTGCATACTTTGTTAATTTCCTAATCTCCACTATAACCAGAAGAGGACCGTTAGATGGGAAAAAGGAAGATCTAAACTTTCTGATGACAGACATCATGAATCTCACTCACTCTGTGTGTCCTAGAATACCTTTCTTTCATGGTTCATAGTTGGTGTGCATAGAATATCTTTTTAATAATAGATAACACTTATATAGCTTTATTATGTGTCAGGTACTACCTTAGACACTTTAATTGATTTAATTCCTACAACAACTGTTATGAGTAATAGGTACTATCATTATCTCCATTTTATTGGATAAACTGAGGACATGGAGCTTAAATGACTTTTCCAGGATCACAAAACTAGTAAGTGGCAGAACCAGGATTTTAACCCAACCTGTTTAGCTCCAGGATCCAAACATCTTAACTACTATGATATACTGCCCTCCAAATGTATCCAATGAATGGCCAACCAGTCAGGAAATGTATACCTAATGCTTACTCCCACTAAACAAACTTTTACCCTCAAGAAGTTTACTCTTTTTTTTTTTTTGAGACAGAGTCTCACGCTGCGCCCAGACTGGAGTGCAGTGGCACCATCTCGGCTTACTGCAAACTCCGCCTGCCAGATTTAAGCAATTTTTCTGCTTCAGCCTCCAGAGTAGCTGGGACCACAGGCGCACACCACCATGCCCACCTAATCTGAAGCTTACATTTTAATCTGGGAAAGAAGTACATGTGAAAAACTACAAACAGAGGTCAAATTTATAAGTAACCAAGAAAGTGCCTTAGCCATTAAGTTTTTTTAAAAAGGAAAGAACACTGGGAAGATTTCATGTAGGTAGGATCTGAGCTTAAATATAGGAAATGATTTAGATAGCTAGAAGGGAGAAGAGGCATTCCAGGCTATGAAATCAACATGGGCCAAATCTTAGAAACAAGGAAGTAAACATCCATGGAACCCTTATTGAGACTTTCCAAGAGAGGGATGATAAGTATTGGGACAAATTAGGGGGCAGTGATTCAATTATCTGTACATATCATTAATAAAAATGAACACTTATAGGGGACTTACATGTGCCAGGCACATGTTATCTCATTTAATCCTTAAAATAATGCTATAAATAGGTGCTTTATTCACTGGTAAATTAAGAGTTGAGATTTGAAACCAGAGCCCACCTTATCCACCCAAATTCTTCATCATGGGCTTTGGAGTCTGACAGACCCAAAGAGTATAAATCTGCCTGTGTGCCCTTAACTTTTTTTTTTTTTTTTTAGAGACAGTCTTGCTCTGTCACCCAGGCTGGAGTGCAATGGCACGATCTCGGCTCACTGCAACCTCCACCTCCCAGGTTCAAGTGATTCTCCTGCCTCAGCATCCTGAGTAGCTAGGATTACAGGTGCATGCCACCACGCCCAGCTAATTTCTGTATTTTTAGTAGAGGCATGGTTTCACCATGCTGGCCAGGCTGGTCTTGAACTCCTGACCTCAGGCGATCCGCCCACCTCAGCCTCCCAAAGTGCTAAGATCACAGGTGTGAGCTACCTCGCCCCGCCTTTAATCAAGTTTTAATCTCCCTAGACCATACTTTCCTCACAACTGGGGTAATACTTTCATAGAGCTGTTGTAAAGATTAAACAAAATAATGCATACGAAAATGTTTGGCAAATGGTAAGCACTCAGCTATTGTTACTGTAAGTTTGTAGAAAGTAACTGCAAGTGTCTGAAGGTTTTTGAGCAAGAGTATGAATAACATGGTAAAATAATGTTTGGGGAAGATGAAGGTGATGACATTGTATAGGATATATAGAAAGGGGACAACATCAGTGGCAAAAACTCAGTAAATAGACTCCTAAAATAATCAGGGTCTAATACAAGATAACTCTGAATAAGAATGATGGCAACGAAAATTAAGAAGGAGAGATGAACAGATATGGGACATTATGAAAGAATCTACATAGTTTGGTAACTTACTGGACATAGACATGGAGGGCAAGATAAAACAGCCGAAGATGACTAAAAAGTTTCAATCCTGAGGGATTAGGGGAATGAGGGTCCCGATGATCAAAATCAAAAGTCAAGAGGAAGAGCTAGTTTTGATACGAAAAAAATGGTTTGTATTCACATAGGTTTCATTTGGGTACCAACGGGAAAACCACCACCTTGTCTGGAGAGGGAGATAATGTAGTGAACCTTACGTGTATTGAACATGGGAAAAGCTGGAATTAAGATTTACATTGATAACGACTTTTGGGTATTTACTGGGACCCATTCTTTATTTTCTTCTGCAACATCCTTCCTTTCCTTCTCTACTTCACAAATACCTGTTATTATCACTATTATGTCTCTTGAATTTCATCGTGAAAGAAACAAACAGGATAGGGGCTAAAACTTGCCTAAGACAGAGAGTTCAAGAGCACTTAGAAATCAGCTGGAGGCCAGGCATGGTGGCTCAAGCCTGTATCTCAGCACTTTGGGAGGCTGAGTTGGGAGGATTACCTGAGGCCAGGAGTTTGAAACCAGCCTGGTCAACACAGCAAGACCCTGTCTCTACAAAAGGAAAACTTTCAAAATTAGCCAGTTGTGGTGGCACAGGCCTGTTGCTGCGGCTTTCTGGGGAGGCTGAGACAGAAGGTTGCCTTGAGCCCAGAAGTTCAAGACTACAGTGAGCCACTTTCCCACCACTGCAGTCCAGCCAGGGAGACAGAGGGAGACCCTGTCTCACAAAAAGAAAAGGAAATCAGCTGGGGTCAGGGATGGGTGTGGGTTGGGATAGCAACTCTGATCACTCACCATTCCAAGGTGGAGGCTTCCAGTGGGCTGTTTCTTTGCTTGGGTACATAACAGCTCCCCCAAACTGCTGTGCCCATTCCACATCTGGCTGCCACTGCCGAACACCTCTGGGGAGTTAAAGACAAATCCTAGACAAAGGGCCTGAACAGTGTATGGTTCCTGTGTTCCCATTTACTCTCAAGGGGACCCAGGAAGGATGTCCTGTTTTGTTTTTGTTTTTGTTTTTGTTTTGAGACGGAGTTTCGCTCTTGTTGCCCAGACTGGAGTGCAATGGCACGATTTCGGCTCACTGAAACCTCCGCCTCCCGAGTTCAAGCGATTCTCCTGCCTCAGGAGGCGATTCTCCTGCCTCAGCCTCCCAAGTAGCTGAGATTACAGGCATGTGCCACCAAGCCCGGCTAATTTTGTATTTTTAGTAGAGGTGGGGTTTCTCCATGTTGGTCAGGATGGTCTCGAACTCCCGACCTCAGATGATCTGCCCGCCTAGGCCTCCCAAAGTGCTGGGATTACTGGCGTGAGCCACCGCGCCCGGCCAGTGTCCTGGATTTTTTTAATGCCAAGTCACTGATCTGAAGTTAATGTAGCTTCGGCAAAATAAGCTGGAACTCTAAAGGTTCAATTCCTACTAACAAATTATTCCTGGAATAACTTCACCCATCACCCCTGGGCATGCAAGGTTGGAATCCTAGCTTCTTTATATTTTCATCGTATTGATATCATCAACCAGGTGAACATGAACGTGAGAAAAGTGTTTATTCAAGGTCAACGACAGAGACAGCGAGCATTCTGGCTCTTTGGTTGAGTTTTACTCAGGTACAGGAGAGGTGCATTCAAATTACGGAAGCTAAAAAGCAGAGTCTCCCACTCCGCTGATTTCACCTCTGGACTGAACGAACTCTAGACCCTCTCCCCTCCCTCGCCAGAGTGGGCGCCACCGCATCTTGTAGCCCAAGAAATCAGAGATGGACAATGGGGTCACAGTCTTGGGTTATTCTTTTCTGGGGGAGTAAAGCGTCCCCAACCTGAGAAACCCTAGCCTTGGAGAATGTGTGTCGAGGGCTGCCCTCGATCTCACCTGCTGGGCTGAATCGGCAGTCGGACTCCAGCCCCAGGCCGCAGGACCTGGGCCGCGACGCCCCGGAGGCCGCACAGAGCCCTCAGCGCCGCCATCTTACTCCGGCTGCAGACTGCGGGAAGGTGAACCGGGCGGAAGTGACTCCAGCGCGCCTCCTTGTTGGCTTCTCACCTATTCGCACAGTGAAGCCGCCCTTTTGGAAGCTGGCAGGGTCGTTTACCGTCGACCTGACAACATCCGGGTCCTGTGACTCGGCTTCACTTGCGTTTAGATAACGGTGACAGCCATCATCTTTACTGAGGGCGGTTCCTCCCACAGCTCCTGGCTGGCTTTTCTAGGAGCGAGC
Organism: Papio anubis; assembly: GCF_008728515.1. Lineage (NCBI taxonomy): Eukaryota > Metazoa > Chordata > Mammalia > Primates > Cercopithecidae > Papio > Papio anubis. The sequence continues at coordinate 131,599,978 of NC_044976.1, read as the reverse complement.
AAGGGAAAATTGCCGTTCCTGCGAGGGGCAAATACTTCGTGCTCTCTCGCCGAACCCGCTTGCGCATCTCGGAAACGTGCGGTGCTTCTTTCCCTACTCCCTTCCGCCTTGGCCGCCCTCCCGCTTTAGTCCTGCTCTCGGATTGTATCTGAGCCCTGCCCTTATAGGGTAGCCCCAGGCTTTGCCAATTACCTTCCCGTCACTGAATCCAAAAGATCGGAGTCGGGAAAGCCAGCTAATTTCCAGATGTCCTAAATTGAGATTGGAGAAAGGAGCCTAAGTGGGGCTGGGCGGGTCTGAGAGCTCCCGCCAAACCAAAACAAAAAAGAATAGGATTGCCAAGGCCACCGGCATTGGTGGTGCGGAGGGGAGTATCGGGGTGTGTAGGAGCCACCTCATCCCACATGGGGGAATGGAGTCCTCTGGGTGACCCTGACATCCGCCAGGCTTCCCGAACCTACAGAATCATAGACCCAGGAAGCGCCCTTAGAGATGCCTCACACCCCACTTCCGTCCTGCGTCAGCCACTTTTCCCTAACGTCTTTCTGACCCTGCAATAGCCCTCCTGGGTAATGGCCAACAGCATGGAAATGTAGTAGCACCAGGAGTGTGATCCCAATTCTGTATGGACAAAGACTTTTCCAGCCTTAGAGGCTAGTTCCTGTTTTCTCCCTCTGCCTCTAAGCCCAACTCCAGCTGGGCCACCCACCCGTAGAGTCTGTACAACTCTCCAACTCTGAGCCTGGAAAGACGCCTTCCCCAGATATCCCCTAGACAGGATCCCTGGGACACAGCCCACCAGCAGCGCAGCAGGGTGAGGCAGACAGACCAGGAAGCAGAGACGGAGGAATTCTTCACTGCAGAGAAAGAGGGGAAAGCCAGACTTCTGGCCTGGGAATTGACCTAATGGGAACTGTACCAAAGGGTGGGGCCAGATCCTTGGCTGTGGGAACTGACCAGGACCTGGGCTAGACAAGGGAGCTGCCACAGAGCCAGGGCAGAGGTTTGGTCCCTCTGCTCTCCTCATTCCTTGCTCTTTCCCTGGGTCTTCTTTCTGTCTATTGTTGAAACACAGCAAATGTGGCCATGGTGGTGGGGGATGGGAAGGATTGCATTTATTTGCCTTGATCCAGCCTGGGAGAAGTCAGGATAGACTCTGGGTTGCTTGGCCCTGGGGGCAGCTTGAGCTGGGACTGGCGTGGGGGCTCCTGAGGGGCTGCCTAGGACACTGCAGCTTTTGTGCCTTCTCCCGGCTGCCAACACCCCCACACACACTGCTGCAGCCACTCTAAAGCCCTTTGTCTTTCACTGCTTAGTCACCCCCTTTGTCCTCATCTCAAATAGGGGAGTGGAAAGGGGCAGTAGAGTTCTCTGGTGATAGCTCCTCTTGCCCCTGCCCCTTCTGGTCTCCCATCCCTTGTCTGACTCCTCTAGTCCCAGCCCCCTTGGCTTAGAACCAGGGTCAGGCAAGTGGTGGGTCAAGAGGTGGGTCTGGCAGTCACAAGGGGGTGGGTGATCCAGGAAGTGACAGGCACCAGGGCAGGTATTACCGACCTGAGCAGGAAGGGAGGGGGAAAGGAAGTATTCTGACGGATATGATATGCGGGGGACAGGAGGTGACAAAGCAGAGTTAATAGGGGAATAGAGGCAGTAGGAGGTGGTCCACTTCTGGGAAAGGAAAGGGACTGCTGACTGCACTCTCCTTCCTGGGGATTTCCTGGGGAAACAAGCAGCCAGAGGATGGGGTGAGCAGAAATTGCCCCTACTTCTGAACCCTTCCTTGCCTTGAGAGTTCACACCCAAGACCTCTTTTGCGAGTTCCCTCCTATCCAAAGTCAAAGGAATAATTTGCTTCCTTCCCTAACACCACCTCTTCCTCCCCAGCCACTCTCCCACCCCAGGCAATGGATTTCTCCCAGTACCCTAATTTCCCTATAAGCACAATGCTGCCTCCACCCTCTCCCTGCCACAGGGAGAATTAAAAAGAAAAGATTACTAGATATTCCAGGAACCAATGGGTTCTCAGAGCAAGGTGGGGTGGGTGGTGGGAGCCAGGTGGGGATTCCCCCAGACTGATACTGGATGAATCTGGGTTCCTGAGAGCAAGTCTTGCCTATGCTGGGGGCTGGCTGACTTGAGGCTGGGGGAGGGTTTAGGGCAGTTGGGAGTGGGTAGGAGAAGGGCCAAAAGCCTGGGGGAAGCTACTGGGAGCTGGGCCAGGGAAATGGGGAGTCAGGAAGTGGGGAGGGGGAACCCTGGGGGGGAAACGGAGGCGGAATGGATGTTCTGGGCTTTGGAGGGGGTGGGTAGTGGTAACTCAGGAAGGGGGATCCTGAGGGAGAGAAGGGACGTTGGAAAAGAGGAGGTGCCACCCTCGATCAGCCTATAAAAGGAAAAGTCGTTAACCCCTCCTGCCTTGTCATCTGCCGCCTCCAGTACGTTCATTCCAAGCAGGATCATCCTACCTTTGGGCAGTCAACTCCCTGATCACTGTCTCCTTGCCTCCCCCATTGCTCTGCCTCTTTTACTCTTCCCAGTTGCTCAGTTCTATCCTGAGCCATGTCAAGTTACCTCCTTTCTTAGTTCTTCCCTCTTGATGTCTCCTTACCTGTTCCCTACCCTCTTTTCTCAGGCAGTTCACTCAGTCCCCGCAGCCCTGGAAACCAGCCACTAGGGCCAAAGGGCAGCATGAGGGAGCCTTGAGAAAAGAGAGGCCATGCTAGGTTAGACTATAAGAGCAGAAATTCTCCCAGGACCGTGATCCTATCTGTGCATGCTGGCCAGGCCCTTTCCCTCACTCTCTGCCTCTCCTGGGGCTCTGTCCCACCAAAAAGGGAAAGAGACAGCTGAGGGCTGATTGTGGAGTTTGGGAAAAGGCTATGTCATCAGCTGGCCCAGTGCCTATTATCCATTCGACTGCTAGAGATTCCCCTCCCCTGGGCAAGTCCCATTTTTTTGGGAAGCGATGATACACCCATCTGAGTCCCACCGACAGAGCTCAGCTGAGTGGCTTAGAGATCAGCCAATCAATCGCACAGGCTCACCATGCTTAAAAGAGCTGGCGCGGAGAGAGGCTGGGGAGAACCCACAGGGAGACCCACAGACACATAGGCACGAGAGAGACAGAGGAGGAAAGAGAGACAAAGGCACAGCGGAAGAAGGCAGAGACAGGGCAGGCACAGAAGCGGCCCAGACAGAGTCCTCCTACAGAGGGAGAGGCCAGAGAAGCTGCAGAAGACACAGGCAGGGAAAGACAAAGATTCAGGAAAGGAGGGCTCAGGAGGAGAGTTTGGAGAAGCCAGACCCCTGGGCGCCTCTCCCAAGCCCAAGGACTAAGTTTTCTCCATTTCCTTTAAAGGTCCCCAGCCCTTCTGAAAACTGCCTCTGACCTTGGCAGGAGTCCAAGCCCCCAGGCTAACAGAGAGGAGCTTTCCAAAGCTAGGGTGTGGAGGACTTGGTGCCCCAGACGGCCTCAGTCCTTCCCAGCGCCAGTACCAGTGCCATGTCCCAGACAGGCGCGCATCCCGGGAGGGGCTTGGCGGGGCGCTGGCTGTGGGGAGCCCAACCCTGCCTCCTGCTCCCCATTGTGCCGCTCTCCTGGCTGGTGTGGCTGCTTCTGCTACTGCTGGCCTCTCTCCTGCCCTCGGCCTGGCTGGCCAGCCCCCTCCCCCGGGAGGAGGAGATCGTGTTTCCAGAGAAGCTCAACGGCAGCGTCCTGCCTGGCTCAGGCGCCCCTGCCAGGCTGTTGTGCCGCTTGCAGGCCTTTGGGGAGACGCTGCTACTAGAGCTGGAGCAGGACTCCGGCGTGCAGGTCGAGGGGCTGACAGTGCAGTACCTGGGCCAGGCGCCTGAGCTGCTGGGTGGAGCAGAGCCTGGCACCTACCTGACTGGCACCATCAATGGAGATCCGGAGTCGGTGGCATCTCTGCACTGGGATGGGGGAGCCCTGTTAGGGGTGTTACAGTATCGGGGGGCTGAACTCCACCTCCAGCCCCTGGAGGGAGGCACCCCTAACTCCGCTGGGGGACCTGGGGCTCACATCCTACGCCGGAAGAGTCCTGCCAGCGGCCAAGGTCCCATGTGCAACGTCAAGGCTCCTTCTGGAAGCCCCAGCCCCAGACCCCGAAGAGCCAAGGTAGGCAGCCCTGGAGTCTGTGTCCTGCGGTGTCCTCCCGCCATGTCTGTCCTACTGACCCCTATTCACCCTCTCTCCACCCACTTCCACTTCTGGCCATTCTGCTTCCCTCCCTTCTGCCTGCCTTTCCTCTTTCCATGAGCCTCCTTTCTTGGTAAGGCTCAGGCCTCTCCCCTTCACCCTTCTCCTAGCCAGACCCACCGAGGGTTCTCAGAGGTGGGTCAGAGACTCTGGGCTGGGAATAACTGCTCCCCCTCCCCACCCCACCCCTTCCTGGCCATGGCATCTCCTACTGGCACAGTCCCCAGCAGTAAAGGTCTCCTAACAGCCCCTTGGCCTTGGCTCTTTTCTCTGCCCCAAATTTGATTTTCATCCCTCACCCCCAGCTAAAGGAGTGAGATTTGAGGCCCTAGGGCTTGGTGTCTGGCTTCTGATGCTGCCTTTAAAATCACTGTGGCAAACTGCAAACTAGGGCAGGAGTGGCGAGAGAGGGAGGGTATCCCATACCTCTTTCTGGTCAATCCCCTTCCCACACTGTGGCCGGACTGCGAGGCTGCCTGAAGCTCCATCCTTTCCTCCCTCCCACTCCTGGTCTCCCGCTTCTTCCCTTCCCTCCTCCCTCCTCCCTCTCTAGCTTTAATCCAGACCAGACGCTCCCTCCACACCCGCCACGCTGAGCTCTGGCCCTGGCCCTAGCTGCTGACTGAATCGTTCCTCCAACCACACAGGGCAGACACGTTGCAGCCCAGCCCTCTAGCCCTGGTCCCATAGGTCCCAGCCACACTCAGGCCTGGAGAACCCCAAAGTGCCTCTTGACGGCAGTCCAGGCGGCTCTCACCTCTGGGGCTCCCGCAGCCCTGGGATGTGGCGTCCCCTTCTCCTCCCCTTCTTAGAACCAGCTGCTGACTCCTCAGAGTTACCACAAAAGCCCTGGGATTTGGTGTTGGGGGAAGGGCCCAACCAAGACCCGCCAGGAGTCAGGAATCCCGGGGTGGCGGGGGGGAGGTGGGGGGCGGGCAGCTGACTATGCTGAGTTCAAGACCCAGGAAGTGAGGGATTGCAGAATCGACCAACCCATGGGTCTGAGAGGCTATTTCAGGTTCTTCCTCTCCCTTTTTCTCTCCAGCGCTTTGCTTCACTGAGTAGATTCGTGGAGACGCTGGTGGTAGCAGATGACAAGATGGCCGCATTCCACGGTGCGGGGCTAAAGCGCTACCTGCTAACAGTGATGGCAGCAGCGGCCAAGGCCTTCAAGCACCCAAGCATCCGCAATCCTGTCAGCTTGGTGGTGACTCGGCTAGTGATCCTGGGGTCAGGCGAGGAGGGGCCCCAAGTGGGGCCCAGTGCTGCCCAGACCCTGCGCAGCTTCTGTGCCTGGCAGCGGGGCCTCAACACCCCTGAGGACTCGGACCCTGACCACTTTGACACAGCCATTCTGTTTACCCGTCAGGTGAGGCCCCAGTCAGCACCGCAGGCCATGCACTGCACAATTCTAAGAAGCACCACTACATAGACTATGATGCAAATGATATTCCTGGAGTTGTGTGACATGGTGCCTTGCCCCAGCCACACTGCCATGTGTGGCTGCCTAGGCCCTGACAGTGCTGGGTCCTCAGTGCCCAGGTCCCTAGGAATCTAGATCTCAACCCAATGGACCCAGGTGTCTTGGCTGTCTATGCACCTTCTATGATCCCTCTCCACAGGACCTGTGTGGAGTCTCCACTTGCGACACACTGGGTATGGCTGATGTGGGCACCGTGTGTGACCCGGCTCGGAGCTGTGCTATCGTGGAGGATGATGGGCTCCAGTCGGCCTTCACTGCAGCTCATGAACTGGGTAAAGTGGGGGTGGATGAGAAAGGTATTAGGGAGGAGAAGGTGGGGGAGGGGGTACTAAGTTCACCACAGTGTTAATGGGGGCCCCAAGGTATTCTTCCCCTAGGCCTAGGTATAGGGCTATTACTCCTCTCTGCTCCAGGTGTAGACATACATTTACATTTTTCTATTAAATTAGTTGGTAGAAACTACTGTGATCTCTCTCTCTCTCTCTTTCTCTCTGTGTGTGTGTGTGTGTGTGTGTGTATTTGGAGGGGAAGTCAGAGAGGGAATGGGTGGGGTCACAGTTGGGAGTGTTGGCTATAAGGAAAAATGGATAGGGAGGGGCCCGGAGTATATTTTGGGGAAGAGGAGACAGAGAAAGAGATGGGGCTACATACTGGGAGCCCTGAGAGTACCAGAAAGAAAGGGACTGGGGGCAGGGTGAGTGGGGAATGGATCTGATCATCCACAGCTGCAGCCAGATTTATGATGGAGTCCCTCAGGGCATGAGGAAGGGACCCTCAGATCCTATCAGGGCCTCTGCTCCCACAGGTCATGTCTTCAACATGCTCCATGACAATTCCAAGCCATGCATCAGTTTGAATGGGCCTTTGAGCACCTCTCGCCATGTCATGGCCCCTGTGATGGCTCATGTGGATCCTGAGGAGCCCTGGTCCCCCTGCAGTGCCCGCTTCATCACTGACTTCCTGGACAATGGCTATGGTAAGCAGATGGCACTTACCTTTCCCTGGGTAGGACTCAATTCCTGTCCTCCAGGGCACTCTCACTTCTGCTGCACCCTGCATGGGCCAAATTGCCTCCCCCAAGTGTGCTTCCTCTGCAGTGTGGGAAGGGGTGAGAAATGCTGCTGTCTTTGTGTAGTTCTCACTTCCTCCCAGAATAAATAGCATAGCTAGAGGAGGTGAATTTTGGCTCAGTAGAATTAGAACGGACCTTCTGAGGGCCAGAACTGTCCACCACTGGAATGGGCTGGCTGTGAAGGATGTGATTACCTTGTCACGCAGTGAGGTATGCAAGAATAGCAGGATGACTGCCACTAGGCAGAGATGTTGATGAGAAGCAAACTCAAGTATTCTATAGTTGGTTAGAATAGGCAGAACTGAGTTCCTATCATTATTCCATTTTGTTTGTTTGTTTGTTTTTAAAATAGAGATGAGGTCTCACTGTGTTGCCTGGGCTGGTCTCGAACTCTTAGGCTCAAGCAATCCTCCCACCTCAGCCTTCCAAAGTGCTGCGATTACAGGCATTGAGCAACCATGCCTGGCCTCTTATTCTGTTCTTTAAGCAGGTGTAGATGTGTGACTGTAAGTTACTTCACCTCTCTGTGTTTGTAGTTGATATGTCAGATAAGTATAATAGTGGTACCTATCTCATAGGTATTTGCCATGGTTAAATACATGCTGGTCAAGCATTTAGCCAATGTTCATCACATAATAAGCATCCAATAAATTATAGTTGCCCATTAAAGCCTCTTACAGGGCTAGGCACAGTGGCTTACACCTGTAATCCCAATGCTTTGGGAGGCTGAGGTGGGAGGATTGCTTGAGACCAGGAGTTTGAGATTAGCCTAGACAACATAGCAAGACCTTATGGCAACAAAAAATTCCAAAAAATTAGCTGGACATGGCACATGCCTGTAATCCCAGCTACTTAGGAGCCCAAGGCAGGAAGTTTGCTTGAGCCCAGAAGTTTGAGGCTGTAGTGAGCCATGATCATGCCACTGTACTGCAGCCTGAGTGACAGCGCAAGACTCTGTCTCTGAAAAAAAAAAAAAAAAAGTAAGTAATTAAAATATAAATTATAAATTTAAAAAATTTTTAATTCTCTTATAGTCCTAGGATTGTTTTTATAGGCTCCATCAGGCCCCAGGGAGCCTAAGCTTTCTGCTGGCAATCCTGAATGCTCCCCTCAGCCCATTGCTGACTTTGTGCCCCAACCCCCTTCTCAGGGCACTGTCTCTTAGATAAACCAGAGGCTCCATTGCATCTGCCCGTGACTTTCCCTGGCAAGGACTATGATGCTGACCGCCAGTGCCAGCTGACCTTCGGGCCCGACTCACGCCATTGTCCACAGCTGCCACCACCCTGTGCTGCCCTCTGGTGCTCTGGCCACCTCAATGGCCATGCCATGTGCCAGACCAAACACTCGCCCTGGGCCGATGGCACACCCTGCGGGCCCGCACAAGCCTGCATGGGTGGTCGCTGCCTCCACATGGACCAGCTCCGGGACTTCAATGTGAGATCCTAGGGCAGGGGTGGGGTAAAGGGCCCCGGGGTGTGGGGACCAGCCCTAAGCCCGGGAGAGAGTTCACTTATGCCCCACTTCCATTCTGTGCCTTTGCAGACTCCACAGGCTGGTGGCTGGGGTCCCTGGGGACCATGGGGTGACTGCTCTCGGACCTGTGGGGGTGGTGTCCAGTTCTCCTCCCGAGACTGCACTAGGCCTGTCCCCCGGAATGGTGGCAAGTACTGTGAGGGCCGCCGCACCCGCTTCCGCTCCTGCAACACTGAGGACTGCCCAACTGGCTCAGGTGAGGAGTAGCAGGGATGGGAGCCCTTGGGAGGGGACAGTAGAGCAACAAGGACTGTCCCTTGAGTGCAAGACAAAGGGAGTGTTGATTCCCCTGCTGTTGTGGGGAGTGCCTTTAACCTCTGGGAATTGTCCTTGGCCGTCTGTGGGGAAGAGCAGAGCTATGCTGTCTAGAGCTCTCAGGGGCTGGGTGGAGGGGTGTGGGGTGATGTGAGGAAGGAGGGGCTCTGACTGTTTTACCCCTCCAGCCCTGACCTTCCGCGAGGAACAGTGTGCTGCCTACAACCACCGCACTGACCTCTTCAAGAGCTTCCCAGGGCCCATGGACTGGGTTCCTCGCTACACAGGCGTGGCCCCCCAAGACCAGTGCAAACTCACCTGCCAGGCCCGGGCACTGGGCTACTACTACGTGCTGGAGCCACGGGTGAGGGTCAGGACACCCCCAGGCCCTGTCTATGGTCACACCCCCGCCCCGTGCTCCCTCTGCTTTCTGATGACAAAGATCCCCCAAAGTAACCCTGTTCCCACAGCCATGCCAGCCCAGTCCAGGATTCCACTCAGACTTATCTGTACATAGGTATCAGGAAAACAAGCCCCAGACTCCAGATACTTGGCCAGTAGGTCCCTCTAGCCTATCCTATTTCCTGTGGTTTCTTTTCCTCTGACTCCCCATCTTCTAGTGCTGCATTTGGTGAGAATGGAATGTGTGGCCTTTGGGGCAAGTCCTTGACCCCTCTTCCATGGGCTTCTCTGTCAAATTATAGTGTTGGCCTCATTCAGCTCCTGGACAGCCAGCCCTCAATGGACAGGCCTTCTGGAGATGACTGAAGTCCCTACACTCCGTCTCTGTGATAGGGTGGTGGGTTGAAGGCTGCACAAAGAAAAACAAGCCCTAGGAGCGTTTTGCTCCCTTCGCCCCAACCTGAGAATTTCTACAGGCTGGTTGCCCTCTAGCGTCCATTTAGGGACAGTGCCATGAAGGTTTAGGGCTTGGTGCTAGGACCAGACAGACCTGCACTTCCCATCTTGGCTCCTCTGCTTGCCATTTGTGTGGCCTTTGGACAGGTTCCTTAACCTTTCTAAACCTCAACATTCCATCCCTAAAAACCTCAAATAGTGGTGGTGAGATTTACGTTTGTGTTTGTAAAACACTTAGCATGCTATGTGATTCATACTTAGTGCTCTGAAAATGCTGGCTAGATGTTATATGTGATAATAATTATTATTGTTATGATTATCACCCACATGGTGCCTGGCACTCACCCATCTACATCCCCTACTTCATCCAACTTTTCCGACATCCCTTCCCTGATGGGACATGGGTCTTGTTTGACTTACCAACCAACCCCTCTTGACTTAGGAGGAACCTTCGGCATTGTTCTTTCTCTTCTCCTCAGGTGGTAGATGGGACCCCCTGTTCCCCGGACAGCTCCTCGGTCTGTGTCCAGGGCCGCTGCATCCATGCTGGCTGTGACCGCATCATTGGCTCCAAGAAGAAGTTTGACAAGTGCATGGTGTGCGGAGGGGACGGTTCTGGCTGCAGCAAGCAGTCAGGCTCTTTCAAAAAATTCAGGTTCTTTCACTGTCATTCCTCCCTCTACCTTCCTGGACATTCTGGGTCCTGGGGATGCAGAGGGGAACTCAGCACTGTTTCTACTCTCAAAGAGCTCACAGTCTAGCGGGAGATAGATGAGTAGGCAGCTACAGTGCAGTGTCCCATGTGTTCATCCGAGGTCGGAACAGGGTGTTGTGAGTGCCCCTGTGGACATCAGGGAAGGCTTCCTTGGAGGTGACCTCTGAGCTGAGTCTCAGAAGGAGGGTAGGAATTAGACAGGTACCAAGGAAGTGGGACTTGGAAGGGCACCTCAATAAGGGGGCAGTGGGTGTAAAGGTCCAGAGATAAGAGGCAAAAGGGCACATGTGCATGTAGCTCTGATCCAGACTGAACAGCTCATATAGGATAGGGGTGACAACCATCTACACATGTACACACATGCAGTCACATAAACACAGCTCAGAAAGCTGAGGGGATTCCGGTGATCCTGAGCTCTCCATCTACTCCTTCCACACAGGTACGGATACAACAGTGTGGTCACTATCCCCGCAGGGGCCACCCACATTCTTGTCCGGCAGCAGGGAAACCCTGGCCACCGGAGCATCTACTTGGCCCTGAAGCTGCCAGATGGCTCCTACGCCCTCAATGGTGAATACACACTGATGCCCTCCCCCACAGATGTGGTACTACCTGGGGCAGTCAGCTTGCGCTACAGCGGAGCCACTGCAGCCTCAGAGACACTGTCAGGCCATGGGCCACTGGCCCAGCCTTTGACACTGCAAGTCCTAGTGGCTGGCAACCCCCAGGATGCACGCCTCCGATACAGCTTCTTTGTGCCACGGCCAACCCCTTCAACACCACGCCCCACTCCCCAGGACTGGCTGCACCGAAGAGCACAGATTCTGGAGATCCTTCGGCGGCGCCCCTGGGCGGGCAGGAAATAACCTCACTATCCCGGCTGCCCTTTCTGGGCACCGGGGCCTCGGACTTAGCTGGGAGAAAGAGAGAGCTTCTGTTGCTGCCTCATGCTAAGACTCAGTGGGGAGGGGCTGCGGGTGTGAGACCTGCCACTCCTCTCACCCTAATGTGCAGGCTGGCCCTGCCCTGGTTTCCTGCCCTGGGAGGCAGTGACGGGTTAGTGGATGGAAGGGGCTGACAGACAGCCCTCCATCTAAACTGCCCCCCCTGCCCTGCGGGTCACAGGAGGGAGGGGGAAGGCAGGGTGGGCCTGGGCCCCAGTTGTATTTATTTAGTATTTATTCACTTTTATTTAGCACCAGGGAAGGGAACAAGGACTAGGGTCCAGGGGAACCTGACCCCTGACCCCTCATAGCCCTCACCCTGGGGCTAGGAAATCCAGGGTGGTGATGATAGGTATAAGTGGTGCGCGCGCGCGCGTGTGTGTGTGTGTGTGTGTGAAAATGTGTGTGTGCTTATGTATGAGGTACAACCTGTTCTGCTTTCCTCTTCCTGAATTTTATTTTTTGGGAAAAGAAAAGGATAGTAGGGTGGGCCTTCAGGGAGTGAGGGATTATCTTTTTTTTTTCTTTCTTTCTTTCTTTCTTTTTTTTTTTTTGAGACAGAATCTCCCTCTGTTGCCCAGGCTGGAGTGCAATGGCACAGTCTCGGCTCACTGCATCCTCCGCCTCCCAGGTTCAAGTGATTCTCATGCCTCAGCCTCCTGGGATTACAGGCTTCCGCCACTACGCCCTGGCTAATTTTTTTTTTTTTTTTTTTAAGACAGAGTCTCGCTGTTGTCACCAGGGCTGGAGTGCAATGGCGTGATTTCAGCCCACTGCAACCTCCGCCACCCAGGTTCCAGCAATTCTCCTGCCTCAGCCTCCCAAGTAGCTGAGATTACAGTCACCCACCACCATGCTCGGCTAATTTTTGTATTTTTAGTAGAGACGGGGTTTCACCATGTTGGCCAGCCTGGTCTCGAACTCCTGACCTCAGTTGATCCACCTGCCTTCGTCTCCCAAAGTGCTGGGATTACAGGTGTGAGCCACTGCGCCCAGCCATGCCCAGCTAATTTTTGTATTTTTAGTAGAGACAGGGTTTCGCCATGTGGCCAGGCTGCTCTTGAACTCCTGACCTCAGCTAATCCACCTGCCTCGGCCTCCCAAAGTGCTGGGATTACAGGCGTGAGTCACCACACCCGGTACATATTTTTAAAATCTAAATTGAATTCTGCTATTTATATGATCCTTTTGGAGTCAGACAGATGTGGTTGCATCCTAACTCCATGTCTCTGAGCATTAGATTTCTCATTTGCCAATAATAAGACCTCCCTTAGAAGTTTGTTGTGAGGATTAAATAATGTAAATAAAGAACTAGCATAATGCTCAGCATCTAGTAAGTGCTTAACAAATGGCAGCGCTGTTACTTACTATTATCAAACATCTGTCCACATCCACTCTCTATATGCACTTGAAGGTGGCAAAGATCCACATCCATGGTGCCTGCCTTTATCCTCAGGGTCTGTTCCTTTGGTTGGCAGACCCCTATCCTGGGTTCTGAGGGACCAACAGAGAAAGGAAAATTTCATCCCTCACCTCTGGAGGTTCCCAATCACAGGAAGGAGACATAGTAAACACATGGCTACGAATACAATTGACAAGAACATGAAGGTGCAGGATAACAAGAACAGATAACAAGAACAACTGCATCAACACAAATGAGTACTTAGTAATAAGGGTGATAGTTGAGGGGTCTGGGTTTCACAACAGTAGAAAGAGCACTGGAGTGGGAGCCAGCGGGTCTGGATTCGATTTGGGGCTCGGCATCTTATTAGCTGAGTGGTGTTGGGTAAGTCACTGCTGCTAAGCCTTAGATTGCTCATATGGGACTAATAGTATCTACTCCCACGGAGTTGTTCTGGGAACAAATGCTAGAATATTTTCAAAATAGTAAAGGTTATAGCCATGGCCATGTGAGAGGTTACCCCTGTGACTACCTGAAGATGGAATGGGGTCTCCAGAATCTGCCAGTATAAACTCAGCAGAATGCCTAGAAGATGGGAGATTATAATAAAATTTCATAAAACAAAAACAGCCGGGCACGGTGGCTCACACGTGTAATCCCAGCACTTGGGGAGGCCGAGGTGGGCAGATCACAAGGTCAGGAGATCGAGACCATCCTGGCTAACATGGTAAAACCCCGTGTCTACTAAAAATACAAAAAAAATTAGCTGGGCGTGGTGACGAGTGCCTGTAGTCCCAGGTACTCGGGAGACTGAGGCAGGAGAATGGTGTGAACCTGGGAGGCGGAGCTTGCAGTGAGCCGAGATCGCACCACTGCACTCTAGCTTGGGCAACAGAGCGAGACTCCGTCTCAAAACAAAAACAAAAACAAAAAACAGGACGTGGTTTGGCAGGAAATAGGCAAGAAGGCAAGAAGAATAACCTGGAAAAGGATCTGAGGTGAGGGAGCCAGGTGCCCCAAAATGGCAGAATACCTGATGCCTGAGGAGAGGGAGGGACTAAATTTTCCCTCTGGGCAAGGTGCATTTGCTTGAGAATTTGGGGCTGGATGAGATGGCTGACGCCTGTAATCCCAGTACTTTGACAGGAGGATTTCTTGAGGCCAGGAGGTTGGGACCAACCTGGGCAACATAGAAAGATTCCATCTCTACCAAAAAAAAAAAAAAAAGATTGAAAAATTAGCTGGGCGTGGTGGCACCTGCAGTCCCAGCTACTTGGAAGGCTAAAATAGGAGGATTGCTTGAGCCCAGGAGTTCGAGGCTATGGTAAGCTATGATCGTGCCACTATACTCCAGCCTGGGTGAGAGACCAAAACACCAACTCAATAAAACAAACAAAAGGGGGCCAGGCATGGTGGCTCACACCTGTAATCTCAGCACTTTGGGAGGCTGAGGTGGGTGGATCACCTGAGGTCAGGGGTTAAAGACCAGCCAGGCCAACATGGTGAAACCCCATCTCTACTAAATAAACTACAAAAAATTAGCCAGGTGTGGTGGCAAGTGCCTGTAGCCCCAGCTACTCGTGAGGCTGAGGCAGGAGGATTGCTTGAACCTGGGAGGTGGAGGTTGCAGTGAGCTGAAATTGCACCACTGCACTCCAGCCTGGGTGGTAGAGTGAGACTCCATCTCAAAAAAAAACAACAACAACAAAAAAAACTTGGGCAGTCCTGCGTGTGTCATGGATGGAACAGGGATGGGCAAGGGTGGTAGGTAGACCCTGCAAGAATTTGGAGTTTTGAGAGGCAGAAGCAAGACTGCTAGGGATTGGGGAAGGTACTTGATGTGGGGTTGAGGGAGAAATTATAGGTAAAGAAGACCCTGAGGTGGAGGTGGAGGTGGAAGAAGGAAGAATGGGGGAACCAAAGGCACTTCACTCTGCCATAGCAGCCCCTAGCTGGGATGCCAAACACTGCTTGGAATGTGAAGCTGGGACTATGGGGTTGAGGCAGGCCATGGAGGTTGTAGTGGTTATATGTGCTATGCTCACTGGAGCTGGGCTTTGCTAATCAAGTTCTGTACCAGGCAGTGTCTTACACCGCACCCTGTACTCTACACCAGCCAGCACAGCGCCTGCTTCCTCTGCAGCAATGAGGAAAGACTGCCCACACTCTCTTCTCTCCAGTAAACACGGTTCCCAGTGCTAGGCTTGGCCCCTTGGCCCTCCTGTGGTCCTCCTACCAACCAGGCTGAAAAAGATGGAGACAAGACAAGAGTGATCTTTACTCGTTTCATCTAGTGAGCAAAATGAGACCACAGATAGTATGTTTATGGACCTTGATACTATGAGTTGATGGTACAATGAGCAGAGTTCTGTGATAAGTAGATGTAAGGTACAAATGCAAACAATAGATATGACTGTTTTTTTTTTTTTTTTTTACGGAGTCTCACTCTGTCACCCAGGCTGGAGAGCAGTGGCACGATCTCAGCTCACTGCAAGCTCCGCCCCCCGGGTTCACACCATTCTCCTGCCTCAGCCTCCCGTGTAGCTGGGACTACAGGCGCCCACCACCATACCTGGCTAATTTTTTTTTGTATTTTTAGTAGAGATGGGGTTTCACCATGTTAGCCAGGATGGTCTCGATCTCCTGACCTCGTGATCCGCCCATCTTGGCCTCCCAAAGTGCTGGGATTACAGGCGTGAGCCACCGTGCCTGGCCTATATATGACTGTTCTAAAGGGGTTCACACTGCATTCTGGGCCGGGGAGGTTGTATACTGCTCCCACTCCACCTTCCCCCCAAAGGGAAGCAATGGGACAGTAAAAGGGACTAGAAGATAAGAGCCTAACGAGCCCTGAACTGAATAGACTATGAGGGTTATGGAGGGCTACCTTGGGCTGGGCCCTGGAGAACAGGTCATCATGATAGCCCTTCTCACCTTCCTTTAATGTTCACGGAGATACACTTGTTTTTTTAAACAAAGTCTCCCTTTGTTGATCAGGCGGGAGTACAGTGGTGTGATCTTGGCTCACTGCAGCCTTGAACTCTCAGGCTCAAGCAACCCTCCCACCTCAACCTCCTGAGAACCTAGGACTACAGGCATGAGCTATCACACCCAGCTAATTTACTTTTTTTTTTTTTTTTGGTTGAGACAAGGTCTTATCATGTTGCCCAGGCTGGTCTTGAACTCCTGGCCTCAAGGGATCTTCTCACCTCGATCTCCCAAAGTGTTAGGATGACCAGCATGAGTCACCACACCTGGACTTTTCTTTTGAGACAGTCTCGCTCTGTGGCCCAGGTTGGAGTGCAGTGTCACCATCATAATTCACTACAGCCTTGAAGTCCTGGGCTCAAGTAACCCTCCCACCTCAGCCTCCTGAGGAGCTGGGACTACAGGTGTAGATTCACTTTTAAATCACTTTTCTGCCTGTTATTTTAAGAGAAAGCCCTTCGCTCACCAAGTAAGGTTCTCACTGGCATAAATAAGTTTTTCTGAGAATGAGACTGAGCTTAGGGGCCACCTCTGTGATTGGGTAAGTGAACAGGAGCTAAAGTGAAAGAGGGGCAGAGAGAGCTAGCTCATCAAAGAGATGCCCATCAATGGGCATCTCAGCTTTCAATCCCAGGCAAGGCCTGACCCCTTTCTGGAATGGTCTCTGCCTTACCACCCCTCCAAGACCCAGGTTGTAGGTAAGCTTTACCTAATAGGAGTCCAACAAGTTCTTGCTAGGGATGGGGTTGTGGTGGGGCACATATCTCCCTGTAGGAGCCACAATGAGCTCTGTTTCCCATCTGCCTATTTATTGCCTTCATGGGCCTGAGCTGGGGTGTAGATATATAAGGAGGAACAGAAACAGTAATAATAGGAAGTAAGGAGGCACTGAAACAATTCAAATATCTGGTCCTGGAGGTGAAAAGAGGAAATGGAAAAAGAAAAGGCCTTGAATGACAAGGGACTGAGTGCCCTGTCCCTAGAGAAGTTCAAGAAGAGTTTGGACAACCATTTTATGAGATGGCAAGTGTTGTGCATGAGTATGTGTTTGAGGTGGGGGAGGAAGTTGAAGCAATAGGTTGGGCCAATTTCCTAAAGCCCCTTCTGCCCCTGAGATTCTCTGCTTCTGTGGTTTGAACAGAGGAAATCTGGGCATTTGTCCAGCCACTATTTTTGTAATGGAGGTGGGATAGCCAGGGTTCCTGGAGGGTGCTGTGGAATAGGCGTTTACACTTCTATTCCATCTCTAGTCCCATTTCTGTAATCTTCATACAGTATTACAGTATTTTGTTTTCTAAAATACCAGATTGGTAGTAGGTGACAAAACTAGCATCTCATTGGTCAGGGCTTGTGGGGGAGGAAGGGAGAAGAAAGTGAATTTCAATGTATTAATATTTTATTGGCTGAGAGGATGTTTCTGAACCAATTGAATACCTTCCCTATTGACTGTTGCTGGGGCAAAGCCAAAATCGTTGGCACCAGGAGAAACCAGATGACAGCTGGAGGAAACCACCAGTGCTAAAAATGCTCAGAAAGAGGGGGGTCAGGGAAGGCGGGGGAGCAACAACACTGAACAACTTCCCCAGGCAGGATCTTACATGGGGACAGACCCAGAGTACTTAAGTAGCATTAGGAAGGAAAGGGAGGGGAGGAAGTAGATTTAAGTATCCCTCACAGTCTTGGGACAACAAACAGGCCCCATACACCCACACCAACAGTGACACGTTGACATACACACATCCAAGTTCATAGAGACACACTAGCACTTGCTCTTTTTTTTTTTTTTTTTAAGACAAAGTCTCATTCTGTCACCCAGGCTAGTGTGCAATGGTGTGATCTCGGCTCACTGCAACCTCCACCTCCCAGGTTCAAGTGATTCTCCTGCCTCAGCCTGCTGAGTAGCTGGGATTACAGGCATGCACCACCACGCCCAGCTCATTTTTTGTAATTTTAGTAGAGATGGGGTTTTCCATGTTGCCCAGGCTGGTCTTGAACTCCCAGGCTCAACTTACCTGCCTGCCTCGGCCTCCCAAAGTGCTGGGATTACAGGTGTGAGCCAGGGTGCCTGGTCAACATATTCTCTTGATAATCTAGATGCAAATAAACAGTAGGGAGCAGAAAACATAAGAATTGTCACTTGAAAATGGATCTGAAGAGTAAAATATTAATTGACCTAATCTGGCATTGAGAATTGACTGTTTATCCCATTTATTTTTTCAATAAATAAGCCAATGGGTTGTAAACATTGTAAACATTCCACAGCATGTGGAAAGGACATGGATTTTTGGAGTCAAATTGAATCTAAGCCTTGCTACTTACTTACATGTAATGATGCAACCTTAATTACTTGATCTGTGTAAATCTCAGTTTCCTTACCTATAAAACGTGTGTACTATTACCTGCCTTACAGAGAGGTCCAGACTTAAGAATATAATGATGTAAATGTTTGGCACTGTGTCTGGTTTTTAGTAAGTGGTCAATAAAGGCCAATTCTCCTTTTCTTATATCTCTTCCTTTGTCTGCTCCCCAACTTCTAACCCCTGCATTAGCCTGCATTAGAGTGAGAAAACAGTTATACCAAGGAACTGTCTAGGTCAGATATAAGGGCCATTTTGTAAATTTGTGCAAAAACTTCTGGCTTACGTTGAAGGGATGATAAAAGGAAAGACATGGTCCTAATCCTCAGAGAGTTCACAATCTGGTGGCTGAGACAGTCAGGTAGGACAAAAATTTCAGACCTGTGTGATAGGTGCCATGATCAAGGAGGGGCACCTAGCACAGAATATGAGGTCAGAGAAGTGTTTCTGGAGGAGGTGTCTGTCACTCCTAGAAGTAAGCAGTAAGGCTGGGCACAGTGACCCATACCTGTAGTCCCAGCACTTTGGAAGGCGAAGGTGGGAGGATCACTTGAGGCCAGGAGTTCAATACCAGCCTGGGGGACATGATGAAACCTGGTGTCTACAAAAAATACAAAAAAGGCAGGGTGCAGTGGCTCATGCCTGTAATCCCAGCACTTTGGGAGGCCGAGGCGGGTGGATCACGACGTCAGCAGTTCGACACCAGCCTGGTTTGAGAACCCGGTCTCTGGTTCGAGACCAGACCAGGAGTTTGAGACCAGCCTAGTAGATAGATGATGAAACCCCGTATCTACTAAAAATACAAAATTTAGCTGGCGTGGTGGTGGGCGCCTGTAATCCCAGCAACTTGGGAGGTTGAGGCAGAAGAATTGCTTGAACCCGGGAGGCAGAGGTGGCAGTGAGCCACGATTGCCCCACTGCACTCTAGCCTGGGTGACAGAGCAAGACTCCATCTCAAAAAAAAAAAAAAAAAAATGAGCCAGGTGTGGTTGTGCATGCCTGTAGTCCAACTACTCAAGGAACAGAGGTGGGGAAAGGTGGGAAGCCTAGAAAGTGGGAGGTCCATGAACTCAGGAAGTGGAGGGGCTGCAGTGAGGCTGTGGTGTGCCACTGCCTCCAGCCTGGGTGAGGAGAATGGGACATGTTTCAAAAGCTGTAAGACCGCAGGGAACCCATGGATGGTGGGAGGCTGTTAGGGGGGCATGATTTCCGTTTGCTAGGTCAGGTTCAGGTTCTTCTATGTTATTCAAAACCAAAGTGAGGTAAACAGGTAAAGAGAACAGACCAGAAAACCAGAAACTGGAGGATAATATGGTAAGAGAAAGAGCTGAGTGGGAGAGAGATCTGGAAAAACAATGTGGGCTGAGGGGAGTCAGAAGGGATAGTTTTGGGGAGAAATACCATCCAAGCAGAAAATGTTGAATGGGAGAGAGAGGATTTTTTTTTTTTTCCAACGGAGTCTCACTGTGTTTTCCAGGCTGGAGTGCAGTGGCGCCATTTCCACCTACCGGGTTTAAGCGATTCTTCTGCCTCAGCCTCCCAAGTACCCGGAATTACAAGCATGTGCCGCCACGCCCGGCTAATTTTTGTATTTTTAGTAGAGACAGGGTTTCACCATGTTGATCAGGCTGGTCTCGAACTCCTGAACTCAGGTGATCCGCCTGCCGTGGGCTCCCAAAGTGCTGGGATTACAGGCGTGAGCCACTGCGCTCAGCCGAGAGAGAGGATTTTAAAGACATTGGGCTGTCCATTAAAATGTGCTCCTAATTCACTGCCCCTTTCCCCTGTCTCTGATATTTCCTTGAAAAATTAAGTAGAGATTTAAATTAGTTTTTGATTACTAAGCTGGGTTTCTTCTATTGTGTTATGTGTCATGACTGGGCCCCAGGATTTATTCAGAATATAGAAAGACTATTGTGGTGGAAACCAGCATATTAAAATTTAAGTTTTCAGAAACGTAACAGTTCTAGGTGATGACTAAGTCCAGGGTGTGGCCAGGGTGACACAGAGCAGAAGTGAAGGTTCTTGAAAACAGGGAGCTTACAAATTAATGTAAGGGAATGGTCAGAAGATAGTAGATAGGCCTTCGTAGTGGCTCACAGGAGACTCACTTGAGGCCAGGAGTTCAAAACCAGCCTGGGCAACAGAGTGAGACTCCATCTCCACAAAAAACTAAATTAGCTGGGTACACATCTGTAGTCCTAGCTACTTGAGAGGCTGAGGCAGGAGGATCACCTTAACCCAGGAGTTCAAGGCTGCAGTGGGCTATAATCATGCCACTGCACTCCAGCCTGGGTGACAGAGTGAGTCTCTGACTCTAAAAAAAGAAGAAAATGGTTAGATAGAGAAGGGGATAGAAAGTGAAGGCTGGGTGTGGTGGCTCACGCCTGTAATCCCAGCACTTTGGGAGGCCGAGGCGGGCAGATCACCTGAGGTTGGGAGTTTGAGACCATTCTGACCAACATGGAGAAACCCTGTCTCTACTAAAAATACAAAATTAGCCGGGCATGGTAGCGCATGCCTGTAATCCCAGCTACTTGGGAGGCTGAGGCGGGAGAATCACTTGAACCCGGGAGGCAGAGGTGCAGTGAGCTGGAGATCACACCATTGCACTCCAGCCTGGGCAACAAGAGAGAAACTCTGTCTCAAAAAAAAAAAAAAGAAAGAAAGAAAAAAAAAAAGGCCAGGCATGGTGGCTCACACCTGTAATCCCAGCACTTTGGGAGGCTGAGGCGGGCGGATCACGAGGTCAGGAGATCGAGACCATCCTGGCGAACACGGTGAAACCCCGTCTCTACTGAAAATACAAAAAAATTGGCCGGGCGTGGTGGCAGGCGCCTGTAGTCCCAGCTTCTAGGGAGGCTGAGGCAGGAGAATGGCGTGAACCTGGGAGGCGGCGGAGCTTGCAGTGAGCAGAGATCGCGCCACTGCACTCCAGCCTGGGCGACAGAGCGAGACTCCGTCTCAAAAAAAAAAAAAAAAAGAAAGTGAGGGTCAGTCCTGTAAGACAGGATGCAATGGAGGAGCAGAAGCTCAAAGGAAGGGTCCTCTGGGAGAACCACATTTGCTCTCTTTCTCTCTTTTTTCTTTGATACAGGGTCTTGCTCTATCACTCAGGCTGGAGTAGTGCACTGGTGCAATCACAGCTCGCTGCAGCCTTGAACTCCTGGGTTCAAGTGATTCTTCCACCTCAGCCCCGTGAGTAGCTAGAACTACAGCTGTGAGCCACCATGCCCAGCTAATTTTTGTATTTTTCATAGAAAGGGAATTTTGCCATATTGCCCAGGCTGGTCTCAAAATCCTGAACTCAACTGATACACCTAACTCAGCCTCCCAAAGTGTTGGGATTACAGGCGTGAGCCATGATGCCAGGCCAAGAACTACATTTCAATGATCTGTTTAAGTCTATCTTTTCCACTACACAGTGAGATCCTTAAAAAATCAAGGCTTTTTGAGTTATACTATATCAGAAGCTAAAAATAATAATAATAAATAGAAGTAAAACAAACAAACAAAAAATCAAGTTTGGGAGGCCACGGCAGGAGGATCACTTGAACCCAGGAGTTTGAGACCAGCCTGGGCAACATAGTGAGACTGTCTCTTTAAAAAAAATTTATAATAAAAAAAAATCAAGGCTTTGTCTCGGCTTCTATTTGTGCTCAAAAGTTTTCCATAGTTCTCACTAATGATCACAAAACCCCTTAAGACTAGAGTTCATTTTACAGATGAAATCCAGAGAGTGTATTGCTCCGTACACAGCCAATGGGTTTCAAAGTTGGTATTGTATTTAAACCCAGCATTATCTCATTTTGAGCCTTCACAGGCACCTCAAACTCATTATGTCTAAAGTTTGTCATCTCTACCCCTTCCCCAAAATGTGCTTCTTCCTAAGTTTTGTTTCTCATTAAATGGCACCACCCAGTGGTCCAAATTAGAAATCTGGGTGTCCTCTTGGAGTCCAATTCCCTAACTTGGCACATCCAGTCAATCTTCAAGTCCTGCTTGCCTCCTGAAAGTTCTCAAAGGTACTTTCTTCCCTCCAGTCCCTCGGTTATTACCTATTCTGCATGAGCTTCATCTTATTCCTGGATTTCTGCAGTAACTTTCTAAATAGTCTCCCTGCCTCTGGTCTTGACTACTTCAATTAGCGCTCCACATTTCCTAAAGTTCTGATCATAGCATTCTCTATTTACAGCACTTTAATGCCTTCTTCTTGCCCTGTGGATAAGACCCAAACTCTTTTAATGTGGTTTGTGGAGTCCTTCATTATTTGGTATCTGCTTACCTCTCCAGTCTCACATCTCATTCCCTTCACTCTACTGTCCAGCCTTGCGGGCCCAGTTTTAATTTCCCCAACTCCCTAATATCTTCCTCATTTCCAGACCTTTGCCCTTATGATTTCCTCTGCCTGGAACACTGTCCATCTGTTAAAAGTTAATTTTCTAGCTGGGTGTGGTGGTGCATGCCTGTAATCCCAGCTACTCGGGAGGCTGAGGCAGGATAATCGGTTGAACCTGGGAGGTGGAAGTTGCGGTGAGCCGAGATGGTGCCATCGCACTCCAGCCTGGGCAACAACAGCAAAACTCTGTCTCAAAAAAAAAAAAAAAAGGCAATTTTCAGAAAAAGGTAAAATTATGACCCTTAAACTGTTAAAGAAAAAATTATTCTGACACTTGCTAAAACAGTAAGGAAGACTATTGCAATAGTCAATGAGCAGAATCAGAGTCAGTGGATGGAAGGAAAATTACATTAAGGCTGGGAGGATTCTTGCTAAACTGACCTAACAGGATCTTTCCTGAAGGGAGGTGAGGGTGATCAGATAGATCAGATATAAAGGGTGGAGAAGTGGGCAGGGAATTATCCCTAAACTGACTTGGCAGGATTCTTCCTATAACTGGCTAGCCAGGCCCAAGACAGGGTGAAAGGACAAGACCTAGCCAAAAAGAGGTCTCAGAGGAGCCTGTTGAAAGTTTGGTTAAGGAGAGGGTCTTTGTCAATACCAACATA
Organism: Papio anubis; assembly: GCF_008728515.1. Classification (NCBI taxonomy): domain Eukaryota; kingdom Metazoa; phylum Chordata; class Mammalia; order Primates; family Cercopithecidae; genus Papio; species Papio anubis. The sequence goes on along the minus strand of NC_044976.1, from coordinate 131,577,145 downwards.
AAAATGAACACATAGGCCAGGTGCAGTGGCTCATGCCTATAATCCCAGCACTTTGGGAGGCAAGGTGGGTGGATCACGAGGTCAGGAGTTCAAGACCAGCCTGGCCAAGATGGTGAAATCCTGTCTCCACTAAAAATACAAAAATAAGCCGGGGTTGGTGGTGGGCACCTTTAATCCCAACTACTCTGAAGGCTGAGGCAGGAGAATCGCTTGAACCCAGGAGGCGGAGGTTGCAGTGAGCTGAGATCGCACCACTGTACTCCAGCCTGGGCAACAGAGCGAGACTCTGCCTCCAAAAAAAAAAAAATCCCTTGAAGACTGGGTATTTGGGGAAAAAAAAAAAGGTGGGGGGGAAGGAAAGGAAGAAAGGAAGAAAAAGAAGGAAGGGAAGGGAAGGGAGGAAAGAAGGAAGGAAGGAGGGAAGGAAGGAGGGAAGGAAGGAAAAAGAGAAACAAAATTAAGAGGCCTGATGCTGTGGCTGACGCCTGTAATCCCAGCGCTTTGGGAAGCCAAGGCGCGCAGATAGTTTCAGCCCAGGAGATAGAGACCAACCAGGACAACATGGCAGAACTCTGTGTCTTCAAAAAATACAATTAGCTGGATGTGCTGTTGTCCCAGCTACTCGCTGGGCTAAGGTGGGAGGATCCCTTGAGCCTAGGAGGTTGAGGCTGCAGTGAGCTGTGATCTTGGCACTGCACTCCAGCCTGGGTGACAGAGTGAAACCGTGTCACAATTTTTTTTTTTTTTTTTTGAGACGGAGTCTCGCTCTGTCGCCCAGGCTGGAGTGCAGTGGCTGGATCTCAGCTCACTGCAAGCTCTGCCTCCCGGGTTCACGCCATTCTCCTGCCTCAGCCTCCCGAGCAGCTGGGACTACAGGCGCCCGCCACCTCGCCCGGCTAGGTTTTTTTTTGTATTTTTTAGTAGAGACGGGGTTTCACTGGGTTAGCCAGGATGGTCTCGATCTCCTGACCTCGTGATCCGCCCGCCTCGGCCTCCCAAAGTGCTGGGATTACAGGCTTGAGCCACTGCGCCCGGCCTACAAATTTTTTAATTAAAAAATAACAATAAAGAAAAAGGCCAGGCGTGGTGGCTCACGTCTGTAATCCCAGCACTTTTGGAGGTTGAGGCAGGTGGATCACCTGAGGTCGGGAGTTCGAGAGCAGCCTGACTAACATGGAGAAACCCTGTCTCTACTAAACATACAAAATGAGCCGGGCATGGTGGCGCACGCCTGTAATGCCAGCTACTCAGGAAGGCTGAGGCAGAGGTTGCAGTGAGCTGAGATTGCACCATTGCACTCCAGCCTGGGAACCAAGAGCGAAACTCTGTCTCAAAAAAAAAAAAAAAAAAAAAAAAAGAAAAAAGAAATTAAGAAAAAAATGAACATGTGTTGATTTCACTTAACTCATGAAGAAACTAGCAGATGTTATAATTAATACAAGAGAAAATCTAGACAACGGACATATTTATGGATCAGGAAAACAGAAATGAACATGAAAATGGAGGCCAAAACTGCTTTTTTTCCGCACAGTGTGGGGAATAGCAGGTTAATTGAACCTCTACCAGACAGGACAGAATTTGCATACAGATCAGTTACCTACATGAATTGTAAAATAACTCCCATGAAAACAGAACCTTTAAAGCAGAAGGATATGCTATAGACAAGTCCTTCAGGTTTCCCATTAGCTATCACTTCCAGGAAGCCTTTCTAGAATCTCCACGTATGAATGAGTTGCCACTTCTAGGCCAGCATATTTATCACCTTATATTGTTTACATCCCTCCTTCCATACAAGATACACAAGACCATGGGCTTTTGGGGCAGATTCTGTGAGTTATTCAAGTCTCTGTTTCTTCAGCGTGAACATCTGCTTCTAAGGAACACAGTATGCTAGGGGTAGTGTCTGTCGTAAACATATTACATGTTAACGGAGCATCCATTTTACTCTAATATCTGAGGAAACACAATTTTACTTTAAAGAAGACGCTGCCTTTCCCTCCACATTCAATGTTTCATTGTTTTATTAACTAATCGTTTTTTATTTCCAGGCCTGCGGGATACCATGGGAATACAAAAATGCTCTAGAGCGGTCCGCGACGCTGTAGCCTGCGTGAGGAACTATTGATACTAAGTGGCAGTAGGCTGCAGGGGGTGTCACTGACACACTGGGAGAGGGCTCAGCCAACCCCCGGGTGATAACGAGGTCAGCGGAGCACCAGAAACCGGCTCACTAGCCTCTTGGTCTGTCTCGGCCCAGAGGAAAATGAATGGCTTGAGCTTCTGCTTTTACAAATCTGAGGGGCAGGAAATGAAATCCCACTAGCAGTCTGCGTAGTGGAGTTGAGCCCTCGCACCCGCTTCCCAAAGCGTCGCCTGCAACGCGTTCGAGGCGGGTAGGCTCGGGCGCAGCTCCCGCACAAGCCCCGGACCACACGATGTCTCGGACCGGGTGCCTAGTCAGCCCGGGTGGCTCAGCCCCGAGGCCCCGCCCCGTGACGCGAGGCCCCGCCCCCGCAGCGCCCGCTTCCAAGATGGCGACAGCGATGCCTGCCCGGCTGTTGGGGTGGCGGTGACGACAGGCAGCAAAAGACCAGGTATGTTCGCTGGGGACGCGTGGGCGGGGAAGCCTGGGATAAAGGTTTGGGCATTCGAGAGAGTGAGAAGCTTTGGGTAACGCCTGGAGACGAGCCTGAGCAGGGACGGGGTCCTAGGTGGAAGTATGGACGGGGGCCGGGAGGGCTCACGTTGCAAGGTAGGGCAAAAGCAAGAGACTGGGATAGGATGGGCGTGCTCCGAAAGAGCTGGGTTTTAACCCCCTGCACAGCGCGGACCACGCCCCTTCAGGTGAGCCCTTCCAGCCACCCCTGACTGTCTCTGCCCCTGCTCTCCCTCACCCCTTCTCTTCAGCTGTAACCCTCCTCCCCACCCCCGCTAGAACAGGGGAAAGGTAGAAAAGGTGGAGGACGCCACCCCCACCCTACTCTCCGCCGAGCTTCGGGGCTGTTCGCTTACAGCCCCCAGGTGGTCACGGTCCCTGCACCTGAGGAGTTCGCACCTAGGCACATGAAGAGCAGAAGGAGCCTGTTTCCTACTTCGCCCTGAGTACTCCTTAGGTCACTCCACGGTCCTGTCATGACTCTGTTGCCACTTGAACAGGTTCTTGGCCTGGGGGAAACAATGTTTCCATTAGCTGCCCTGTCCCCACTCCCCAATCTGTCCTGTTGGGGTAGGGGTACGGGGGTGGTTAAGTATGAACCTGACACTTATCACTCCAGGGTAGCACGGGAGAGAGGCGAGGGACCTACCATCTCCTGCTCCTCCTCTTCCTTTCCAACCACTTTCCTTCACTTCCCCTGCTGGGAAACCAGCTTCACCCTGATCCTGATCTCTGGTGGTGCAGGTAGCTAGTTATCCTTTACCACTTCTGTTCCAGCTGGTCCCAGATTCGCTGCTGGAGTGCTGGATGGAGCCATTCTCTGCCCTCTGTGACATTTCCAATTTTAGATAATGCCTCACATCTCTGTCCCCCCGGGACCCCCTGGAGCCCCCATGATCCGTAAGAAGACAGCTTGAACCTACGTGAGTCTATCTCTTCCCCTCTAAAATTGGAAGAGGGGTCTCTAGAGACCCTTCTGGAATGCACATGAGATTTGAATGATGTAAACATTTTTGGGGGTGAGGACTGACAGTAGATGGTGGGAGTGGTTTCGGGGGAGGTAGAGGAGAGTGAAACTTGGGCTGAAGTGACAGGTGGTAGGGTTACTGGTGGTTACATTCTATTTTGTTTCCTTGCGTGACTGTGCACCTGTGTGCTCCCTTCTGTGACTTTGTTCTCTGCCTCTTTTTCCTCTTTACTCCTGGCACCACCTTCAACCCTACCTACTGACCTCTCTGCTGGCTTGCTCTCTTCCTGCCTAGCCCCAGAATTCCCCTCTCCCTCCCTAGATCTCACCCCCAGGATGTTGCGGAGGCTGCTGGAGCGGCCTTGCACGCTGGCCCTGCTTGTGGGCTCCCAGCTGGCTGTCATGATGTACCTGTCACTGGGGGGCTTCCGAAGTCTCAGTGCCCTATTTGGCCGAGATCAGGGGCCGACATTTGACTATTCTCACCCTCGTGATGTCTACAGTAACCTCAGTCACCTTCCTGGGGCCCCAGGGGGTCCTCCAGCTCCTCAAGGTCTGCCCTACTGTCCAGAACGATCTCCTCTCTTAGGTGAGTGCAGGAGGAAGGGGGTGGTGAAAGGAAGGACAAGATGCGGGGACAGGGAGGCTTGGGGATAGGGAGGTATGGAGTGGCAGAAGTGGAACTTAGAAGAGGATCATGGACTCTGCAGGTAGGCTGAGGTTGAGATAGAGGGCTGAGGTTGAGATAGAGTGGACTCTGAATTTGGAGTTTAGACTAGACTATTGGGTTTTTACTTTCTACTGCTTGCCCCTTTATGGGCTCTTCCTGCCCCAGGCTAGGAATTGTTTTCCTTGTAGATGAGCCCTGGTTTAATTAGTTGCAAGTCCTGTTCTCTCCAGCCTTCAACTATAGCTTCCAACCCTGTGAGACAGGAGAGTTATGCAACCCTAAAATAAGAAGAGAAGGCTAGGTAAGGATCCTGCACCTTCCAGCCTTTGTAGAGCTGTCCCAGTGATGGGGAATCCAAGGCATGTGAGATTTCTGAGTGAGCCCTGAGAACTAAGCCCCAGAACCAGACTGCCAGTGCCAGAGGTATTCCCAGACCCTAGTTTGATTCTTTTCTCTTTGCCTCTCTGATCCCTCTACTTGCCATTCCTTCCCAACAGTGGGTCCTGTGTCGGTGTCCTTTAGCCCAGTGCCATCACTGGCAGAGATTGTGGAGCGGAATCCCCGGGTAGAACCAGGGGGCCGGTACCGCCCTGCAGGTTGTGAGCCCCGCTCCCGAACAGCCATCATTGTGCCTCATCGTGCCCGGGAGCACCACCTGCGCCTGTTGCTCTACCACCTGCACCCCTTCTTGCAGCGCCAGCAGCTTGCTTATGGCATCTATGTCATCCACCAGGTACCCCAATCTCCACCTTTTTGACTTTCTTTCTTCTAAGGAAGCCTCAAGCACATGCCACTCCACTTTCATCTAATGGGTCCCTAGAATAATTTTAAGAGGGCCAGACTGTTAGAGTGTGGAGAAGCACCTGGCACTGTTCTTCCAAATTTGTTAGTCCCATACTTCCCCTTAATCTGCTTAGGTTATTCCCACTGTCCTACACTCTTCTGTGATTTTTCCTTTATTGAATGGCTTGTGCAGAGTTGGAATTGGACATGATAGGGCTAAAATTCTAGTTCCGTCACTTGTTAACATGTATGACTCTGAGCAAGATACTTAAACATCTAACATGAGAAAAGAGCAAAAGATAACTAATATACCACCTGTTCCACACCACACCATTGTTGGTTGCTGATTGTCAGGATTAAATGTTAGACAGCAGCATCTAAGTATCAGGCCCATATCAATACAGAAGCAAGATTTGTCAAATGACTAAGTGGAAAAATGAAAAAGATAGTCTTTCTTTTTCATTCTCCTTGCCCTCCACCCCACTTTGATTTCCCTCTTTTCACTTTTATTCTTTTTTTTTTTTGAGATCTTACTCTGTTGCGCAGGCTGGAGTGCAGTGGCGCGATCTCGGCTCACTGCAGGCTCTGCCTCCCGGGTTTTACACCATTCTCCTGCCTCAGCCTCCCAAGTAGCTGGGACTACAGTGTGCACCATCATGCCCAGCTAATTTTTTGTATTTTTAGTAGAGATGGGGTTTCACCATGTTAGCCAGGGTGGTCTCAATCTCCTGACCTTGTGATCCGCCTACCTTGGCCTCCCAAAGTGCTGGGATTACAGGCATGAGCCACTGTGCCTGGCCTTCACTTTTATTCTTTAGCCCCGTCTTCTTTATGCCACTACAGACATAGTCTGGTCCCCCTCCATTATCTTCCAGGCTGGAAATGGAACATTTAACAGGGCAAAACTGCTCAATGTTGGGGTGCGAGAGGCCCTGCGTGATGAAGAGTGGGACTGCCTGTTCTTGCATGATGTGGACCTCTTGCCAGAAAATGACCACAATCTGTATGTGTGTGACCCCCGGGGACCCCGCCATGTTGCTGTTGCTATGAACAAGTTTGGATACAGGTAGAGAGCATGGAAGGGTACTGGGAAACAGGGAAGCCTACCATCCTGTGGAAGGAGGAGAGTCAAGGCGATTGTGGTTGGGGATGTCTCCCCAGAAGACTTGGGGCATGCAAGGATCTTTCTCTCCCTAGCCTCCCATACCCCCAGTACTTCGGAGGAGTCTCGGCGCTTACTCCTGACCAGTACCTGAAGATGAATGGCTTCCCCAATGAATACTGGGGCTGGGGTGGTGAGGATGATGACATTGCTACCAGGTCAGACTTCCTGCCACTTCTTCCCTCCTGACCCCAGTCTGGATCCCTGTCCTCTAAGACCACCTTGGGCCATATCCCTTCAACACTAACCTTTAGCTCCCTGGTCCTGCACTGAGCCCATTCCTTTCCCTTAGTCTTTTTAGGATACCCAGAGCAGGCTTGCATGCTGCTGCCCATTGTATCTTCTGGTTAGTTTGTTCTTGGGAGAGGACATAAGATCAATAGGAAATAGTATCGCTGGATTCCAGAACTGGAAAGGGGCCCAGAGACAGTTTAGTCTTGCCTTCTGCTAGGGTTCCAGCCAGACCACTTCCTATGGGGTTAAGACAGAGGGGCTCTGCTCTGTGTTCCCAGAATCACTTTGTAAGAGGCCTGTGCCACTGGCACAGGGCCAACTCATTTTTAGCATGTGAAACATTCTGACCTTCAGCCTCAGCTGACCCAATTTCATGTCTGTGGTATGAATATTAGGGCTTGGTATGCAGGACCAATTGCCTCTGTTCCCCCTGTGTCCTCTGTGATGACATCTCTGAATTTTCATCCTCTGTATGTGTGTGAAATACCCAGTGAATTGTAAATATACATAAGTATGCTTCTAGTTCCTTCCCAGGCCATCTGCACTCCATGCTTCTGTGTGTCAGATGTGAAGTTTCTTTTCTTTTTTTTTTTTTTTGAGACGGAGTCTCGCGCTGTCGTCCAGGCTGGAGTGCAGGGTCGGATCTCAGCTCACTGCAAGCTCCGGCCCCGGTTTACGCATTCTCCTGCCTCAGCCTCCCCGAGTAGCTGGGACTACAGGCCCTCACACCAGCCCAGCCAGTTTTTTTGTATTTTTAGTAGAGATGGGGTTTCACCGTGTTAACCAGGATGGTCTCGATCTCCTGACCTCGTGATCCGCCCGTCTCAGCCTCCCAAAGTGCTGGGATTACAGGCTTGAGGCACCGCTCCCGGCCTTGAAGTTTGTTTCTTTTTTTTTTTTGAGACGGAGTCTCGCTCTGTCGCCCAGGCTGGAGTGCAGTGGCCGGATCTCAGCTCACTGCAAGCTCCGCCTCCCAGGTCTACGCCATTCTCCTGCCTCAGCCTCCCGAGTAGCTGGGACTACAGGCGCCCGCCACCTCGCCCGGCTAGTTTTTTGTATTTTTTTAGTAGAGACGGGGTTTCACCATGTTAGCCAGGCTAGTCTCGATCTCCTGACCTCGTGATCCGCCCGTCTCGGCCTCCCAAAGTGCTGGGATTACAGGCTTGAGCCACCGCGCCCGGCCGCGAAGTTTGTTTCTTTCAAGGTCCTGATTACCTGGCTCTATCCTTTTCTTTTCTTTCTTTCATTGTTTTTTTTCCCCCTAGAGACAAGGTCTCGTTATTTTCCCAGGCTGGTCTTGAACTCCTGGCCTAAAGTGATCCTTCTGCCTCAGCATCCAAAACTGCTAGGATTGCACGTGTGAGCCACTGCACCTGGCCTACCTTTTTCTTAACATGGGGGATGTGGGAGATAAGCTGGGGTAGCTCAGTCACTATTCTAAGAATTGCTGAGCTTGGGTCTGCAACTCCCAGGCTTTTCTTATCCTTTTAACAGAATGGCCTCTCTCGGCATCCTTCCTAGACTGCAAGGGCAGCTCCTAGGAGCCCTTTAGGAAGCCAAGGGAGTAGGTACAAACCTACCTTTGCCAACTGTTTGAAGGCCCTAGGGAGACTGGCACTGGGCCCTGAGGATTTGGATACATCCAGCTTTTATATTCTCTTCAGCCATTTTCTTCTTTCTGTTTGACTTCAGGGTTTTTTGTTTGTTTGTTTGTTTGTTTTTTTGCCTACTGAGTAGTAGTTGTTTTTTTGTGTACAGAAACATTTAATCCCTTCCTTGCTTTCTTCTACTCTGGATCCCCCATGATCCCCTCACTTTTCCCATAGGGTGCGCCTGGCTGGGATGAAGATCTCTCGGCCCCCCACATCTGTAGGACACTATAAGATGGTGAAGCACCGAGGAGATAAGGGCAACGAGGAAAATCCCCACAGGTAGGAAGAAGGAAGGACTGCCTGGGAATTGTTACTGAATCCTTAGGGTTCTGTACCCCTAGCCAGGAAACTCCTAAAGGTCCCTAGATTTCTGGCTGTTCTTTTCTGGGTCTTAGTCTCCAACCTCTAACCCTCAGATTTGACCTCCTGGTCCGTACCCAGAATTCCTGGACGCAAGATGGGATGAACTCACTGACATACCAGTTGCTGGCTCGAGAGCTGGGGCCTCTTTATACCAACATCACAGCAGACATTGGGACTGACCCTCGGGGTCCTCGGGCTCCTTCTGGGCCCCGTTACCCACCTGGTTCCTCCCAAGCCTTCCGTCAAGAGATGCTGCAACGCCGGCCCCCATCCAGGCCTGGGCCTCCACCTACTGCCAACCACACAGCCCTCCGAGGTTCACACTGACTCCTCCTTCCTGCCTACCTTAATCATGAAACCGAATTCATGGGGTTGTATTCTCCCCACCCTCAGCTCCTCACTGTTCTCAGAGGGATGCGGAGGAACTGAACTCTGGTGCCGTGCTAGGGGGAAGGGGCCTCTCCTCACTGCTGGACTGGAGCTGGGCTCCCGTAGACCTGAGGGGTCCCTCTCTCTAGGGTCTCCTGTGGGGGTTATGACTGTGAATCCTTGATGTCATGATTTTATGTGACGATTCCTGGGAGTCCCTGCCGCTAGGGTAGGAGCAGGGCTGGACCCCAAGCCCCTTCCTCTTCCATAAAGAGAAGAGTGATCTGGCTTCTCCTGGGACCTCTGTGAATATTTATTCTATTTATGGTTCCCGGGAAGTTGTTTGGTGAAGGAAGCCCCTCCCTGGGCATTTTCTGCCCATGCTGGAATAGCTCCCCCTTCTGGTCCTGGCTCAGAGGGCTGGGATTTTGATATATTTTCTAATAAAGGACTTTGTCTTGCATCTGCTCTTACTTTCTGCATCCCAGGCACACTTTGCCTCTTTGCTCCCCCGCATTCTTATGCCTATAGGTGATAGAACAGCCAGACCAAGCCAAGCTCCAGCAATTTTTATTTTCATGAGTGGCAGTTGGGGATCAGCTGTTAGGTTCTGTGCCCAGGACACTGACTGCTGCCTGGCGCCCACTCTCTATACAGTCATTAACAGCAACCCCCTCATAGGAGGCTCCAGCCAAAGTCAGGGGCAACCTGTGAGCAGCCAGGAATTGCCTAGCTGACTCTAGAAGGAAAGGATGAAAGGAATGTTATAGCTGGGGGTCTGATGCCCTTGGCCCTCCTCAGCCCAGCTGTTTTCCCAACTTACCTAGTTTTTGCCAGTGACCTAGTGTATACTGGGGGATGCAGTTCTGAGAAGAGAGGAGAGGATGCAGGGAAAAGTTTATTATTGATGTCCTAGGCCTTGGCTGACATACAGTGACAAATGTTCCAGTCCCTGTCTTCAAGGCCTTCAGTGGAGAGCTGAGGGAAGTTTATCCCAACTTACCTTGTGTAGATGGACCAAGCAGTGACTTGGCAGCTCCTTCAGTCCTAATTGTGTGGCAGCTGCTTCCTGGGCCCGCTGTTGAAACAGCTCCTGAGATAAGACACAGCCACTCGCCTCCAGTGTCTGTAACCAGGAACCTCCCAGCATCACCTAGGGAGGGAATATAGCACTGATCAGTCTGGCCTTGCCTACACTGGAGCACAGAGGAGCCCTCTGGAAATGCCACTAGGCAAAGTTTCCTCCTCTCACAGTCACTCTGAGGCCAGGGGGGCTCCCATCCTGCTCAGGGAAAGCAACTGAGTCATACACGATTCCCAGGACGCCTGGATCTTCTGAAGATGGCACCAAGTGTCCAAATCCCTGGAGAGAAGGACATACATGCGTCAGAAGGAAAGGGCTCTAGTTAAGCCTGTCTCTCCTTCCCATTTTTTTTGACGGGGGACAGAGTCCCGCTCTGTCACCCAGGCTGGAGTGTAATGGCGAGATCTAAGCTCACTGTAACCTCCACCTCCTGGGTTCAAGCGATTCTGCTGCCTCAGCCTCCCAAGTAGCTGGGATTACAGGCATGAGCCACCACACCTGGCTACTTTTTGTATTTTTCATAGAGATGGAGTTTCACCATGTTGGCTAGGCTGGTCTCAAACTCCTGACCTCCTTATCCACCCACCTTGGCCTCCCAAAATGCTGGGATTACAAGTGTGAGCCACCATGCCCGGCCTCTCCATCCCTTTATCATACCTGGACAGGCAGATGGGCTTCTTGGTACTGCAGATTCACCACAGCTACAGACACCGCAGTGATGGCACTCAGGGCACGAGCCAGAGGTGCAGCCTCAGCAGGGAGCAGCTCGCTAAGCACTAGAGATCAGGCAGAGGCCTGACTCAGGAGGCATTCCCATTACAGTTGTCAGTCCTCTTTGGGATTAGACTCCCATAGAGATGACCAGTTCAGGGGCATGGTGTGGTCCTGCTGACCCAGGAAGGTACAGCTTTTGCCTCTCACTGGTAGGGGTTGGGGAAGGGGAAGGTGGCTATCCCATTACCTGAAGCTGGAATGGCACTAATAACGTGGTCAGCCTCCAGACTGCTGTCCCTTAGAGATACCTAAGAGCATGAAAACATTTGAAAGACCCAGAAAATGAGAATCTGATTAGTGAAAAGAGACTTCTGGTGCTTCACTCTCAGTTTCCCAGGCACCCATGTGGCTGGGGAGACTGTACTGACCCAGGATGAAGAGAATGGGTAACTGTGTAGACTTCATAAAAAAAATCATTTCTCTGTGTACTCCAGGAAGTGGACGAGACAGGCCAGTGTGGCTGTTCTGAAATGTTCAGCGAAGCTGGGTTCTTTCCCCTATCTCTAAGCCACTTATAAGTACTACTTCTATCCACAGACTTGCATAGGCTCTTTGAGGAAGGTTCACAAATAGGGCCTAGGATTATGGGGTAGCCCATGTCTAAGTAGCTTCTAAGGCACGAAAACAACGAGGAACTCCAGTTCTATTGGCCCTGGCCTAGTTAAACCACTTGGATAAAGATGGACACACTAACAGGTTCATTACACTCCAGGGGTTCCCCTACCTTCCAGCGCCCTTCTGCCTGGAGGCTGAGCCCACAGACTGGCTGACCTCTGAGAACACTGACCCCCCTACTAGTTAGGTGGGTTTCAAGGGCCTGAGGCAGCATCTCTAGACCTCCACGAAGTGACCACTGGCTCCAGCGCTCAGCCAAGGCCTGGCGAATGAGTGCTGAGTCTGGCTGTGGGGTCCGCCCTGCAGAGGAAGCAAAGAAGAATCATTGAGGCTGGATGCAATGGCTCACACTTGTAATCCCAGCACTTTAGGAGGCGGAGGCGGGTGGATCACTTGAGGTCAGGAGTTTGAGACCAGCCTGGCCAACATAGTGAAACTTCGTCTCTACCAAAAAAAATACAAAGATTAGCTGGGAGTGGTGGCACATGTTTATAATCCCAGCTACTTAAGAGGCTGAGGCAGGAGAATTGCTTGAGCCTGGGAGACAGAGGTTGCAATGAGCCAATCTGAGATTGCACCACTGCACTCCAGCCTAGGTGGCAGAGCAAGACTCTGTCTCAAAAAAGAAAAAAAGAATCATTGAATAGCACCCTTTGTCCCCACTCCCTCACTTTGGCAGTCCTTAATATCTTCACCCTTTGAATCAATCCCCCCTCACCTGCCCCCAGCAGCAGGCCCAGTAATACGGAACGATGGGTTTGCTCAGCTTGGAAGAGACTGGGAAAACAGGACCTGATGCTGAGCTCACGGCTGTTGCCTGCAAACACTCCACGGCAGAGACTGTCCATGGCTAGAGACGCCACCTTAAGGGTGAGACTGGGACTAAGGAGCCAAAGAATAATCTACACTGACTGATTTCCACAGCCCGTATTTGGTAGGGAATGGGGGTGGGATAGGGTTTGGTTTGGGAGACATTCCCACTATGACAGAAGGATGGAAGTGAAGGCCTTCACTCCCAATAATGAGTTTTGGGAATTATGAGGGGGTGGGATATGAAGAGAAGAGGCATCTCCAAATGATACAGAAGAGCCCCTACGTGGTAGATTTGAACAGGGAGCTCTGCAGCTGGTTTAGGAGGGAAGAGGTTTGGGGCCTCTGGGCAAGTGTCACCTCAGGTCCAAGGCGGCGCTGGGCAAAACTGTGCACGGTCTCATCAGGCTCTTTGCCCCGGGGCTTGGTCAGCTCCCTCAGCCCAGCCCAAAACAGAGGTTTGGAGAAGGGGGGTGAAGGGCGGAGTAGCCCCCTGCATGGAGAAAGACTTAGTGAGGGGGAAGCTCCCTGACATACCTCCCCAGCTTCAGGCGCTGGGGTCATTTCCACTCATTTGGCTTCCTTTTGCTGGGAAGGCTGACAGGGAGATGAAGAAATGGAAGGCAGGTCAGGCACGGTGGCTCACGTCTGTAATCCCAGCACTTTGGGAGGCCGAGGCAGGCGGATCACAAGGTCAGGAGTTCGAGACCAGCCTGGCCAATATGGTGAAACCCCATCTCTACTAAAAATACAAAAAATAGCCGGACGTGGTGGTGGGCACCTGTAGTTCCAGCTACTCGGGAGGCTGAAGCAGGAGAATCGCTTGAGCCCGAAAGGCGGAGGTTGCAGTGAGCCAAGATCGCACCATTGCACTCCATCCTGGGCGACAGCGATACTCCGTCTCAAAAAAAAAAAAAAAAAGAGAAAGAAATGGAAGGCATATGAGGATGAGGGCACAGTAAAAGCAGCGGAGGTGCTGGTGTTACCTGAGGCCAGTGGGCAGGGCATGCAGGGCACCGCCCACGTAGAGGAACCTGTTCTGGGCAGCTGGGTGGTCTCCCCGGACAGGCAGCACTTCTGAATCCAAGCCAAGCTCAGAAACCTGCTCTCCACAGGCCCTCAGAAGAGGAGAAACTAAGGGAAGGTCTGACCCACCAAACATACTTCCCCCTCTAAACTCTATTCCCCAATGGAAGCCCTCTCCACAACCTCTCTCCTAGACATCCCACAAGCCTCTCACCAGGAGCAAGGTCCGGGCCCCTAGGGCTCCCGCTGGCCTAATTCCCCGAGGTCCAAGCTCAAAGATAGCACCATTCGGGCCTCGAACAGAGCGAATCCAGCCTCCCAGACGCTCACTGCCCTCCACCAGGACCACCTGGCGACAAGAGGGAGCGACACTGCAGCACCGCCTGTAGCCGCCGGGGATAGGTCAGGAGGGGAGGGGAAGAGGCACATTCAGAGGGCCAGGATCCATCTAACTTTTGATGGAAATGGGAAAAGAGCATTAAATGAAGCTCCCTCTGGCACAGTTGGAGCACTCACCTTAGGGGGACACGGGGCCCGGCTCAGGTGGTAACTGGCGGCCAAGCCGCTGACGCCTCCGCCCAACACGACCACGGTCCGGCCCATGGGGAAACCTGGGGGAAAGGGGGCGATATGGACAGGCAGACCGGGGACACCCTGCGCTCCAGAAGCCCCGCCGGTTTTGCGTTCTATCTCCGGTCACTCACTGCTTTAAGGGAAACTAAGTGTGCACAGATGGGCTGGTGGAACAGTGAGTCCAGGGGCCAGGACTCACCCACAAGAGAGGAGAAAAAATGAGGCAGAAGGAGGTCGAGGTCCTAAGACCGTACCCCGCCGGCGCTCCGCTGGGTGCAGATAAGGGCCACACCCTCGCTATCGGCCCTCGCAGGGCTCGGGGCGGCGGGCAGTACGCCTGAGTTCTGAGGCGCTCTGTCTGCCACGCCTCGGTAGGCCAAAAAGTGCTTCAAATCCGCTATTCCCCCCCCCCAGCCTTTTCGGTCTCTCCTACTCTCCGTCCACTCTGTCGCGCGGCACGCGCCTGACCATATTTCTCCTACATCTGGATTGGCAGGCCCTGGAAGGTCCCGGATCACGTTCACCAATGAAAACATTGAACTGGCAGAGGCGGAGCGACGGCAGCTGTAAGAGCTTGAGGTTAACCGCGTCAGCTCCGAGCTGGGAGTGAGCGGCTCTACCCGGCACTGCCCTCCTCAGGACCAAGGCGACGAGCGCTTAATGCTGGAGTTAGCGTTCCCCAGCACAAGTTTCCCAGGTCCAGCTAGGGTGACAACCCTAGAGGGAAGGCCCCAGGAGCTTTGGTCGTAGGGAGAATAGATAGGGACACTGGAAGCCAGTCCACTGGGAGGTGGCTCCATAAACAGCTCCTTGATGTTAGCAACAGACCGGGCCTACGGGAGCTAGGGCCACCCGGCAACGTACCCAGTGTTTGTCAACAGCGGCATCCCCCATCGCCGACCAAACCAGACGCCCCAGAGCCTGCACGCAGCCTCAAGTATGCCTTCCCTCTTTTTCCTCCCAGTGCTTAACGTACACTGCTGGGGGGCACAGGTCCGGTTCCAGCACCATCTCCGAAACCTTCCCCCTTGGATCTGAGAGCGCCCCCACCTATTAGAGAGGGAACTTGGGTCCCAGGAAGACTCCAATTAGGCCCAGTTTTCTGTCACTCCCTAAGCAAAAATACAAATAAGCACATCATTTTTTCTTAATAAATTTATTCACAAAAAGTGATATTGCAGAGGGTCTGGGGGCTGTACACGGGCAGGGGCTTGGTGAGCTCTGTACATGGGGCTGGGAGACAAGGGAGCCTCCAGGTGGAAGGGTATTTTTTAATAAAAAAAATAATGGAGCTACAACCACCCCCTCCCCCCTCCCCGATTAAAAAGACACAAAAATAGACGTCTCTGAGGTAAACGGGGAGCCTGGGGCTTAAGGGTGTTTAAAGGGCTTCACAGGTGCCAGGGCTTAGAGAGGGTGTCACAGGCACCGGGGTGGCTCCTGCATCAGTTGGTAGAACAGCACGTAGCCCTCGCTGGATGCCACCTGGTTTTCACTGACAGGGGAGACACTAGGAAAAAGGGAGATCGGGAAAGGGTTGTGGTCATTACTGTTTACTCCCTTCTCCCTCAAGACCGAACCTCAGAGCATCCAGGAAGAGATCAGGCAAGACCTCCGCCTCTCCTTTCACCTGGCACTCTGCTCTCCTGGGACTTCATAGAAGGGGAGGGTGTCAGGGCTGAGTGGGAATGGGGCAAGATGTAAATAGGAGGCTGTTCTCACCGAGAGTCATTGTAGACATGCCAACCAGTCTGGCACCGGCACAGGGCTGTGTAGTGACCATAGTGGACGCTGCCTGAGTGGTTGCAAAGGGCATACAGCTGGTATACAGGACTTCCTGCGGGGTTGGAGATGATCAAGTTCTACAATCAGAGCTGTGCCCCCACTCCTTTGGCTCCTTAGGACTTTCCCCACCAGACTCACCGGCTTTGTCACTGGCAAAGTCCCCTAGGCTCAGTCGCTGCAGTGGAAAGTCTACACCTACCGAACTCTTCTTGATGGAGCCTCGGGAGGCAGAAAAGCGATTCAGATCTAAGCCCTGGTTAAGGAGCATTTGGGAGCAGTGGGCCTCTGAGGGGGACTTCTGTCCTGAAAGCTGTCCTCTCCCCACTCCCAAAACACTGGGAGTAGCTTGTGGAAAAGGGGGTGGCAGGCTTTTCCTAAGGAAAATTCAATTCTCTGGAAACATGGAGGGTGAGGAAAGAGAATGTATGGGAGGTATCCTAAGAGAAGTAAGAATCTGAAGATTAGGATATGGAGCACGAGGATTCGAGGGAATCTTTGTACTGTCAACTTTTTGGTACTTCGAGTTTTCTGCCGACATCGATCACACACCTGAATAAGTGGCAAACAGTGTTAGGTTAATGTGCTCCTAACCTCAATTGGCTTTTCTGACACTCCAATCCACATATAAATTTCGTATGCACTTCATTACGGCTGGATCCTCTCGGCTTCTCCCCTTTGCTCTAGGAGTACTAGAACATATCTGAGACTCCAACACAAACCCAGATACATAAATATTATTCCCCATATTAACGCATCATGCAATCCATTTTATCCACATGGAGTCCCCCTCCCCCCAGGTCTCCCACCCTTACTATATCCCTTGTGAACCTCCACATACTGGGGCATTCTCCGACTCTAGCTCTTCTTCCTTAGTGAAAAGGTTGAAACAATCCCGCAGAGACACTTTGCCCCCAGCAAATCCTTTCTGGGGGAAAAGGGGAAGAAAGGTCAACATGTTCTGAATTTCCTTTTCCAACTCTTCTCAATCAATCCAGGCTTCAGTTCTGCTCCAGAAACCCACAGGGTTCCCGCCCACACTCTGGGGGTGGGTAGGCTTGGGTCACAGAGCCCCTGTCCTGTCCACCCCGGAATCCTCTGGAATCCCACCTTGGGGATGGGCAGGGACAGGTCACAAAAAACCTCGAAGGTCGTGGAGCGATACCCACAGGCCTGGCACTTGAGACAACTTTTCAACTGGCCCACAAACAGGTCTAGACAGAAGCACAGGGACAGGAGAAAAGGTCATTGTTGGATGTTATGAGATGATTTCTCGGATTTCTATCTCTTTCTGCCCCTTTGCCTGACCCTTCCTTTCCCACTACCAACACTCCTAATCAACTCTTCACACAGCTTCACATTTGCATCATCCAGTCTTCTTCCCATACCCCTCGATAGTATCAATTTTCCCCCCAAGCCTGTACCCCCCTCACACACTAATTTTCCCTCATTGCTTTGCCCCATTCCATACCCACAATCTTGCTGTCCTCTCGCTCCAGGTAACGTTTCCACATTAGGTTGGCTCGGTCATCATCACTACCACAGATCAAAGCAAGTGGGGAGCATCCATGAGACAGCAAGAACACTGGGCACCCCCAACACCCACTGTAACGACCCACAGAGCCCTACACCCCACCCACACCCCTGCTTCTTCCCTATATTTCAAGGAAAAGTCAAAGGAATAATGAATGCCTCAGTGAACTTTCTGGGGAAATCTGAGGTGAGAGGAAAAGGAAGGATTGTACACAAGGGAAGAATATGCTGTCTTCCTCAACCTGTAAATTAATTATCCCCTTCTTCAATTTGGTGACATCCCTAGCATGATCTTCTGCCTCCATCTGCTCCCTTAGACTCCCCCTCTTCCTTCCTTCTACTTCTACGCTGCTTCTCACACTATTTTCTATACTAAAGGGTTTTCCTGGACCCTACATCTTCCATCTTGACTAGTTCAGTTCTATGAAGTGTAAACGCTGCTGATAAACTACTGGGGAGAGGAGGTAGAGGGAACGACCCTTACCTTAACTCAGGTTCTTCTAGCAGAGCCCCTCCTCGGCGGGGTGGAGAGGGAACTGGACCATTGGCAAGGATTGGTGGAGCCCGGCGGCCTCGGCGGTTGATTTCAAGGTGTAGCCGCTCCATGAGGAGCTTCAGGAACTCTTGGGCATCCTGCTGGCTACAGCCAGACAAAGAGTATGGGCAACTGACTCCCCTCCTAGTCCACAGACACTATTCCCTGCCCAGATATCGGTCCCCACTTCCTGGATGAAGAACATCTCAAAGCTCAGAACAATGCTGCCAGGGCCCTTGCTTGGCCCTACCCCCAGACATGGCCAGAGAGAAATCCCATAGCCTCCAGCTCTCCCACCTGTATCCAGAGAAGGAGGGAACATATTTCTGGAAGACAGCTCGGAATCGAGTAGGATTCACAGCTTCGCAGGAGTCAGGGTGCCAGAGGGCACCAATCACATCTGCAAAGGCTGTTGGGATGGGAGTAGGGAAGGGAAACAAAGGTTAATGTCTGGAAGAGGCAAGCAAGATGTGGCTCAGAGGGCAGAAAATAACCTTTAGGAAAGTAGGCACTGGGAAAAGTAGATACAACTGCCAGATTTAAGGGCTGGGGGCCACCAGTACTGGCAGATGGACCTGCAAGTGGTTGGGGAAAAAGGGACTTGAACAGAGGGAGCAGGAGTTGTTGCCCCACCTTCAGTGAGCTCTTGGGCTCGGCCTCCTCCAGGCACCTCTTGCCGGAAGTCCCTTCTAAGACAGAAGTCCCGAAGAGGTCGAGTGCTGCTCAGACACTGCAGCACAGCATTCAGGAAGCACTGGAGAGCAGTAGGGACACTGCTGTTATCTCTCCAGACCACTACCCAGGAAGCCTTAGAAGAGCCTCAGAGCTCTCCTTCCACATGCCTTCCCCAAGCTCACGGGTTTTCCCCACCCCCAGCACCATTTCACATTCCTTTTAGAGAGGAAAGACAGGAGAATGGCTCTCACCGTGTTTCCCAGGTTTCGAAGGCCAACATGACCAGAGCCCAGAAGCAGTGTGTGATGAGCCTGGAAGGTCAGAATACAATCGGCAAGTTCTTATATATCCTACCAAGCACTTTAACCTTTCGACAGCATGCTGCCCACTGCCTCCCCCATCCCATGCATGTTTAATCCCCAAACTCTACCCTATTCCCCTCACTAGGTATTCTAGTCTCCCTACCTCACTGGTCATGAGCAGTAAGCCCATCACAGCTGAATGTACCACGGACTCAGCCATGGCTGTCCCACCTGTTGCCCACTTACTCCTCTGCTCAGCTAGCCGACGTTGCAGCTCCTGGGGCAACTCCCCCAGCACCGGCATGGTTGCCCAGCTGCTCACCACTCCCACCTTTCTGCCCCCAAAACCCCCTCCTGCACCCGTGGCCCCTTCTTGCCCTTCTGCTGCTGGCTCCAATTGCAATCAGCCTAGCTTACTTAGCTCAGAAAATGTGCAACCACATTTGCTAAGATGTTCTGAGCTCGCCTCTCTTTAGCTCCAGAGATTAATTAGGCCTAGGCAAAGTCCCAGTAGAGAAAGTGCAACAAGGGAAAGTAAGGGCCTGGGGACCCAAAGAAGAATTCTGAATAGTTGGGCTAATTCCCTGGGAACCCTGGGCACACCATGCTGGGGAGTCACCAACAACCCAAAAAAGGGTCTAGGAGGCTCAAGGGTATTTAAGCAAGGGAGAGGTGTGTCCAAACTGCTGTAATGAAGGGCTGAGAAAGGAACTTCAGGGAAATGGGGGACGGGAAAGGCAGAGGATGGCAGGAAAGCACAGAGGAACATGGGCATGAAGGCCACATGTGTGGCAAGTCCTCACCATCTTGTCATCAGAGTAGAAAGGCTCAGAGGACCGGGCGGATATCATGTGGAAGGAGCCATGGGAAGCAGGGGGCTCTGTCCGTATGCTGAACAGTGTGGGGGGTCCAGGAAAGCCCCCTAGGCGGCGGAGAGAAGTGCTACGTCTCAAAGTGGGTGGCTCAGGCCGGAGGGCCAAGCGGCTCAGTGCAGCCCCAAGCTCTCCGGTGCCACGGTGCCCTCCCAAGGCAATCCCCATTGGACGCAAGTCCCCACTGCTCACAGACTTGGAACGGGCTAAGTTGGTCCGAGATGGGAGAGGCAAAGCCACAGTTGGGGGTGGTGAGCCAGGCAGGGGAACCCCATGATCTGCTCGAAGGGGGCCTCTGGGTCGAGGGCCTGAGGTCCGTCCCCGTCCCAGCTCCAGTTTCTTGAGCCGTTCATCAGGGGGACCTGGCCGGGGAGGCAGAGGTCGTAACATGGGGTTTGGCCCAGAGGCTGGGTTTCTGCGCTCCTTGCTGCGGGCCCTGGGGGCAAATGGTAGCTTGGATCCCACTCGGGGCTGGATATTAACAGGTGGCTCTCGGGTCCGGCCCAGGCGGTGCTCAGAGGCTTGGGGCATTGTGGACACCACAGGCTGGACCTGGGAGGAGAAGAGAGTGTCAGCATTTGAATATGGGGGGAAATGGGAACCCAGGCTGCTGTACTGAACCCTGCCACACTAATTTTCCCTTATTGCTTTGCCCCATTCCATACCCACAATCTTGCTGTCCTCTCATTTCCACATTAGGTTGGCTCAGTCATCACCACTACCACATCAACGAAAGTGGGGAGCAGTATATGCACTGAGGGCAGGAACCAGATCTATCGAATCAGCCATCGTATGTATCCCCAGTACCTGGCATCGTGTTTGGTACAAAGTAAATACTTAGTATATATTGAGTAAACAAATGAATGAAAGATAGCAGCCCATGGCTTTGACCCTTTCTATACTCCTGTCCCCTCCCTGCAGAATACAGCTTTACTGAAAAGCCAGTGATAACTCCTATGGCGGCTCTAACGTAACATAGGACCCCATACCCGGCTAGTAAAGTATGATGTGCCTCGAGTCACTTAAGATCTCTAGCCAAATGGTAGTGTAGATGCAAGAATAACAGCCCAAAAGACAGTCCTCCATCCTCAAATCCCTGTCTCTCTGGGCTGCAAATGAAGCAGACTAAATAGGGGACTTACGATCCATTCCCTCCCCCACCTCCGACCTCCGACATGGTGTCGAGGTTCAGAAGGCAGTGGTCGGGGATGCAGGATGAACAACTCCTTGACCCTTAATCTCTGCACCTCTCCCACCACAGCAGGGCTTTTCGCCGGGTCCGCCCCCCTCGAGGGCAGAAAGGCCGAGGCCGCTGATTGGCTACGGAATCCGGCGGCGTATTCCCCGCGGTCCAGGGATGCTGTCCCTCCAGCCCAGTTCTCCCAGGCCCCGCCGGGCCCCACGCGCCTTTGTGGAGTGTCCTCTCGGGTCTGGAGCAGTCTTCCCTCTGCGCCCCCCCACACCCCGCCATGCCATAACGCCCCGGCCCGTACCTGTCCCCCGATGAGGCGGCGGGAGAGGCCAGCCGGGGCCAGGCCCCAGTTCAGGGCCACCCCCTACTACCCCCGTGCAGCCCCTCAGTGGGCCCGGCTGCAGCTTTAGCCGCAGCCGTTGCCCAGATCGCTCCCGCCGCAGGGGCCGCCGCCATCTTTGTTGGTCCCGCCCGACCACCGGCCACCGGCTTCACCGTCTCTCAAAGCGCCTGCGCATCCACACTCGAACTCCTCCCACCCGGCCCCTTGGCGCTTGCGTGAGCCCGCCCCACGGCTCCGCGATCGACACCATGGAAACGCAGCCAAGTTTAGGGTCGCTAGTTCTCAACGCTGCCCAGAGTGCTCTTTAATCCATGACTCCAAAGCAAGTCCCTGAGGTATAGGGTGTCGTCGCCCCATCCTGTAGCCCATAGGGATGGAGATCTGACAGTCGTAGTATGGCTGCGAGGCTTATAGCACAGATCCTTCCCAAACAGCAGGGGTGCAAGTGTGGCAAGCTGCAGGCCTGGGTCCAGCCCGCAGACCAGTGGGGAAGCATCTAGCACTTCACAGAGGAATGGGAAGATCCCTGGAGGGCGGGAAGTGCTGGTCCTGCAAAACCACTTCTTGCAGGCTAACACAGTAGGGCGAAGCATGGCTTACCACTAAAGGACAAAGGCAGATCTGAGCAGCAGGGGGAATAGTCAACATTTCATTCCCACTCCTGACCACAGCATCCCCTATTTCCGACTCCCTCCTAGCCCAACCCGTCGTAGCTGTTCATGTGCCTCAGGTTTTAGCCCATTTGCCCTATGTTAACAGCTCCCAATGAGAACCACAGGCTACCAGAGGAAGCGGCTTTTATTGATGGGTTATCTCCAGAAACCAGAAAGACTTTATGTACTCACTTTCAGTTACCCCCATGCCTCCAGGATCGCATGTTGCTCCACCTAGGGGCGGATATAAATTACCTCTACATTGTCCAAAGCCCAGTCTTTCCCTTCCCTGTGCAGCCTTAGAAACTAAGTAGCAATACTGGTTGGTGTTTGTTTGTTTCTCCCCCAGCAATGACTGCTGCAGCTACTTAGTAACAACTAGAGGTGGAGGGTGTCCGGGGAAGCAGTTAGGTAAGTGTGATGCACAGGAAAACAGTATCGTAGCCTATGAAAGGGCCCTCTGCCCTGCCTCGGTGGCTTGATTCTTCATTGGTTGCATTTCTCTTTGTGTTGGATGACGCCCTTCTGAATCAGATCAGGGATTTCTACTGCCAGCCATGGACCCAGCTGCAATACAAGGAAAATCCTGTGAGATTACTACCAGTCAATGCTTCTTATTCCATTAGAAGCTCCCTCCTGGAGACAGATTCTGGGGGGACATGCTTAAGGGACAACACTGTTATTCCTTTTATTCTTAGCTGCTTTTCCTATAATGCTCAGGGCCTAAGCCCCTCTTCCTCCTTTTATGCCAAATACACAAAACTTACCCCCAGAGCCATGAGATGAGCTAGTCCAAATTTGGGCACATTCCTGGCCCACAAAGGTTTGAAATGATCCGTCAGGCATATTTTGCCACCCCTATGAGAGGGACATGAAGAAGGTGTTGACATGCAAAGTTTACCATAAAGCACAGCAGCCTCGGGGGCATAGGAAGACTACTAGTGATCAGAATTGAGAACAACGTCAGCTAAGTACTTTGCCTAGGCTCAGCAGAGGAGGGCCTGGCACCCCACTAGGCCAGCAGACCCTGGAAAAATCTCTGCCTCCAAAGTTCTTCCTTTTTTTTTTTTCCTTACAACTTTTAAGTTCAGAGGTGCACAAGCAGGATGTATAGGTTTGTTACACAGGTAAACATGCCATGGTGATTTACGCATAGATCATCCCATCATCCAGACATCAAGCCAAGCATCCATTAGCTATTTTTCCTGATGATCTCCCTCCCGCCACGAAGTTCTTCCTTAAGGCCTTCTTTGACTCTTTGCCATCTCCTATTCAGTCCTACCTGTACATCTTTGCTGTCTTTCCATCCAGCTCAGGAACTGCAATTTCTGGGGCAGTAGTAGGATATGTGATAGGAATCTGGAGAAAGTATAAAACCTTAATAAAACAGAATCAGGATAGAAAGGAACTAATATAATCAGACATACATATTTCTTGGATAAACTGAAATGTTAAGTAAAACTCCCCAAGCAGCACATCCATACCAGGATTCTGGACGTGGAGATGAGTAACTATAACTTATGCTTATGCTCAAGAAAGGATATCTTGTTACCAATCATCTAATCCCTCCCCTTCTACTAACCTTCATATTTCCCACTCTATCACACTCACGTCAAACTCGATGTCAAACTCATATTTCAGGAGGTCATGGATATACCAGCATTTTCCAAACCACCTGTAACAAAGACCAAACCTCAGTCCAATTTGCCTATTCTTCCAATACTCAAATGACAACTTGGCTTAGGCCACCAGCCTGGGAGACTCATAGGATGGGAACTGGGGAACTCTGGAGCTGTGGGAGTGGAGACAGCTAACATGAGACAGGGCAGCTTTGGTAGTGGGCGCTAGGATACCAAACTGCCTAACTCATATAAGACTCCCACCCCACACCTCCCAGGAGGGTCTACCTACCGAGTCCCTTCCTTGTTGGACTCCAGTCGGAACCAATCATTGTCAGCATTCTTGTTGTTCTCCACATACTGAAAGCAGAGAATGAGGTCTTTGAGAGAGTAGTTAGGGCCAAGGGCGGTCCCCCTCTCCTCAAAAGAAAAGTATGTGGTTACCTTTTTTTTTTTTTTTTTTGAGATGGAGTCTTGCTCCCGTCGCACAGGCTGGAGTGCAGTGGCGCGATCTGGGTTCACTGCAACTTCCACCTCCCGGGTTCAAGCGATTCTCCTTCCTCAGTCTCCTCAGTAGATGGGATTACAGGCATGCACCACCATGCCCAGCTAATTTTTGTATTTTTAGTAGAGACAGGGTTTTGCCATGTTGGCCAGGCTGGTCTCGAACTCCTGACTTCAGGTGATCCATCTCTGCCTTGTCCTCCCAAAGTGCTAGGATTACAGGCGTGAGCCACTGCACCCGGCCGGTTACTTTTTCTTAATATGTTTACCTAATTTTTCTAACATTAGCAATGCTGAAGACAAGGCTATACTGGTAAGTGGGGTTTTGTCCAGAACAGAGAACAGAATGTTTGGGCTTCACTCAATTTAGCAAGCACAAAAGACCTGAAGATATCATCTGGATTCTTCTCTCACTTCTCTGATAGTGTCTGCCCTCAGCCCACAACTCATTTAATGGTAGATTCCTTCCCTGGGTAACTCCCTTCCTTCTAGCCTCATATAGTCCTGGTTTCAACTAGCACCCACATGCTAATAACTCCCAGATTTTTATCTTTGGTCCAGCTCTTTCCTCAGAACTTTAGCCTTTAGTATCCAACTGTATGTTGACAGTTTGACCTTCATTTCACAGGTACTTCAAACTCAGCATTTCCATCTGGAATTTATAATATTTCTTCAGATACACTTCCAGAATTATCCTCCTGAAGTATGAATTTCAGGTGGCAGTATGAGCATTCACCCAGGGCAAAAACCTGGGAATCATCCTTGACCCTCCCTATCCCTCCCTTACTACACTAATCCATGATGTCATGCTAATTTTACCTTCTGAATATTCTTCAAATCTACCTCTCCTCTCTATCTTCACAACTGCCTAGTTTAGACTGCCTTTTGTTTTGCTGAGATTAAGGACAGCCTCCTAACTTGTCTATTACCTTCAGTCTTGTCCCTGTCAATTGTATTTTCCCCTATTGCCAATGCAACTGATCTAAACCCAAACCTGGCCATGTTGTTTCTCAGCTTAAAATCCTTTAACAGCATCCCAAAGCCTCCAAGAGAAAATTCAAGTGCTCAAACCTGTCTCCTAGCTTTGTCTACCATTCTCTGCCTCACATTTGATGCTCTAACAACTCTGAGCTACTTTGTTTCTTCAAACACATCATGGCGGTGCCTGTGCCGTTTCTAGATTCTATGCCTTTGCTCATGCTGTTCCTTTTGGCTTGAATGTCATTCTACTCTTACGTTTTAACAGGCTAACTTATGTTTACTCTTTAAGTTTCAGCTAAAGCATTACCTCTTCCAGGAAACCTTCCCTGACCAAATGCAAACTGGATATCTCCCGTTATGCTCTCAAAACATCCTACCCATGGCCAGGAACGGTGGCTCACGCCTGTAATCCCAGCACTTTGGGAGGCTGAGGCGGGCGGATCACGAGGTCAGGAGATCGAGACCATCCTGGCAACACGGTGAAACCCTGTCTCTACTAAAAATATAAAAAATTAGCCGGGCGTGGTGGTGGTCGCCTGTAGTCCCAGCTACTTGGGAGGCTGAGGCAGGAGAATGGCCTGAACCCGGGAGGCGGAGCTTGCAGCGAGCCGAGATAGAGCCACTGCACTCCAGCCTGGGCGACAGAGCAAGACTCCATCTCAAAAACAAAACAAAACAAAACAAAACAAAACAAACCAAACCAAACAAAAACCATCCTAGCCATTTCTCGCTTTATATCTATCCATATCTGTCTCATCTGTCTCTTTCTCCACTTAAACACTGTATTATAATGATCTGGTTTTGTCTACCTCAGTAAGTTCCTCCTTATTCGGCTTGGTATCTCCTCCCTAGGTGCACAGTAATTTTTTGGTTTTTTTAGTGAATGAATACATGAGGCAGGAGAACTAGAACTGCTGGTCTTTGAAGCAGACAGAAACTACAAGGAAGACAAACTTTTTTCACCTTCCACAGAAGAGAGAGAGCTGAGAAGAGCGTTTCTAACTATGAGCTAAACTCCCCAACTCTCTGTAGTTTAACACCTACTTGAATTTTCAGCCCTAACGTGATTTGAAAGAGTGAAGAGTGAGGCCAGGCACGGTGGCTCACGCCTGTAATCCCAGCACTTTGGGAGGCCGAGGCGGGTGGATCAGGATCATGAGGTCAGGAGATCGAGACCATCCTTGCCAACATGGTGAAACCCCATCTCTACTAAAACTACAAAAATTAGCTGGGTGTGGTGGCGCGTGCCTGTAGGCAGGCACTCAGGAGGCTGAGGCAGGAGAATCGCTTGAACCCGGGAGTCGGAGGTTGCAGTGAGCCGAGATCGCTCCACTGCACTCCAACCTAGCAACAGAGCGAGACTCCCTAAAAAAAGAGTGAAGAGTTAAAGAGGGGGCAGAGAGATTGGGACTGGGAGTTGGCGCCCTGAGGATTTCTGACCACCTCTCCTACATCCAGTTGAACAAACACCTGGAGCCGGGGAGACACGTCACCTTCCGGGGAAGCGTATCCCTAAAATAACTGCTGCTTTTAGCCGCAAGGTCTGGCCCCACTGTGAAACTCACCTGAGTCTTTTTTGCCCTCTCCCCACCATCCCTCCTGAGTCCCCGAACCCCGCAAGAGTCCCATTTCTATGAATTTGGGCGTTAAACTTAAAAACCGGAAGCGGCTTCCACACGGAGCGTATTATTGAGGACACCTGATGTCTCCCAACCCTTCTGCTACGCGTTAGACTGTAGAAACACAACTAACCCGGATAAGGGACTGATATTCCTCCTTCAGTCGCTGCACCCACAACTCCCGATCTCGGGGTCCGGCGTTAGTCTTCAGCACCGGGATCTCAGACACAACACGTCGCGTGGCCTCATCCGCCATCTTGGACCAGGGCGCAAGAGAAACGCGGAAGTGGTGTTGCCTGTAGCTTACCTCAAGGCGCCGCCATCTTTACTATGGGAATATGAGACGTTGGGTTGCCGTAAGACTTGTCTTTTGAATAAGATCTTTGTTTTCTTGTCACCTAGTTACCCGCTTGTGACTGCATCGAGAAGAACAGAATGTAAACAGATTACTCAGACCTATATATGACACCTATCATTAAAATCACCGCAGAGGGCACAAAGGGTAACTTCCGTTCATGCTCAGAGAAGTAATCGCAGAAAACCCGGACACCTTCCCAAACTTGGAAAGCTCTTAGAACTTTAGGCTGCTCAAGGCACTTTCATTTAGTTAGTTCTTTTTATTATTATTATTATTATACTTTAAGTTCTAGGATACATGTGCACAACGTGCAGGTTTGATACATAGGTATACTTGTGCCATGTTGGTTTGCTGCACCCATCAACTCGTCGTTTACATTAGGTATTTCTCCTAAAGCTATCTCTCCCCCAGCCCCCAACCCCAAGGCACTTTTCAAGGCACTGCCTTCCTAAAACGAGCAGTTCATGTGTTTCCTCTACGAAGAACTTTTCCTCTAGATGCAGTTATCCTGTTAAAGTGTGTTTTTAACTCCTGATAAAGATTAGAAACCATGCAGAATCTAAAGACACATCACTGCAAGATTTGAGCCTTAGTCTAGCCATTCACTGAGTCCTAGACTTTTTTATTTATTTATTTTTTTGAGACAGTGTCTCACTCTGTTGCCCAGGCTGGAGTACATTGGTACGATCATAGCTTACTGCATCCTCCATCTCCCGGGCTCAAGCGATCCTCCTGCCCCAGCCTCCCAAAGTGTTGGGATTACTGGTGTGAGCCACCTGGCCCAGTCCCCTAGACATGTTTTGATCTGGAATTAACTAATCTAGGAAGGAATCCTGTCTCTCTAACCCCAGTGGATGGCACACAGTACTCAGTAATCCTTTTGCAAAATGTTACCTTCCAAGGCCGGGCGTAGTGGCTCACGCCTATAATCCCAGCACTTTGGGAAGCCAAGGCGGGTAGATCACAAGGTCAGGAGTTCAAGAACAGCCTGGCCAACATGGTGAAACCCCGTCTCTACTAAAAATACAAAAATTAGCCAGGTGTGGTGGCACGCGCCGGTAGTCCCAGCTACTCAGGAGGCTGAGGCAGGAGAATTGCTTGAACCTGGGAGGTTGCAGTGAGCCAAGATTGGCCATTGCACTCCAGCCTGGGCAACAGAGTGAGACTCTGTCTCAAAAATAAATAAATAAATTCCAGTTGGTCTTAAAATCTAAACACATTAATTTTTGCTTTTTTTTTTTTGAGACGGAGTTTCACTCTTGTTGCCCAGACTGGAGTTGCAATGGCATAATCTTGGCTCACTGCAACCTCTGCCTCCCGGGTTCAAGTGATTCTTCTGCCTCAGCATCACGAGTAGCTGGTATTACAGGCATGTGCTACCACGCCCAGCCGATTTTGTATTTTTAGTAGAGACCGGGTTTCGCCATGTTAGCCAGGTTGTTCTTGAACTCCTGATCTCAGGTGATCCCCCTGCCTTGACCTCCCAAGGTGCTGGGATTACAGGCGTGAGCCACCGCGCTGGCAATTTTGGCTTTAATTTAAAATCCTGTTTGGCTGGCGCGGTGGCTCAAGGCTGTAATCCCAGCACCTTGGAAGACCAAGGCAGGTGGATCACTTGAGGTCAGGAGCTCCAGACCAGTCTGACTGGTGAAACCCCTCTCTACTATCAATACAAAATTAACTAGGCATGGCGGCGCACGCTTGTAATCCTGGCTACTTGGGAGGCTGGGGTAGGAGAATCGCTTGAACCCTAAACACATTAATTGTGGATTTAAATATCCTGTTTGGCCAGGTGCAGTGACTCACGCAGGTAATCCCAGCACTTTCGGAGGCCGGGGTGGGCAGATGGCTTGAGCCCAGGAGTTTGGAAATAGCCTAGGCAACGT
Source organism: Papio anubis (assembly GCF_008728515.1). Lineage (NCBI taxonomy): Eukaryota > Metazoa > Chordata > Mammalia > Primates > Cercopithecidae > Papio > Papio anubis. Next base: position 131,548,553 of record NC_044976.1, on the reverse strand, counting down.
GGTAAAACCCCATCTGTACAAAAAATGCAAAAATTAACCTGGAGTGGTGGCACGCACCTGTAGTCCCAACTATTTTGGGGGCTGAGGCAGGAGGATCGCTTGAACCCCAGAGGTCGAGATTGCAAATGAGCCAAGATTATACCAATTCACTCCAGCCTGGGGGTCAAAGTAAGACCAAATTTTTAAAAAATATATTTATTTTATTTATGTTTATTTCAGTTTATTCAGTGAATCATTCCAGCCTGTGGCAGTAAGTTGTTTGTTATTGTTGTTGTTTGTTTTGTTTTGAGACAGTCTCACTCTTGTCACCCAGGCTAGAATGCAGTGGCATGATTTCAGCTCACTGCAACCTCCACCTCCTGGGTTCAAGCGATTCTCCTACCTCAGTCATCTGGGTAGCTGGGATTACAGGTGTGCAGCACCACACCGGGCTAATTTTGTATTTTTAGTAGAGATGGAGTTTCACCATGTTGGCCAAGCTGGCTTTGAACTCCTGACCTCAGGTGATCCACCCCGCTTGGCCTCCCAAAGTGCTAAGATTACAGGCATGAGTCACCGTGCTCAGCCTCCAGTACAATATTGAGTAAGAGTGTTGGCGGGGCGCGGTGGCTCATGCCTGTAATCCCAGTACTTTGGGAGGCCGAGGAGGGCAGATCACAAGGTCAGGAGATCGAGACCATCCTGGCTAACATAGTGAAACCCTGTCTCTACTAAAAATACAAAAAAAAATTAGGTGGGTGTGGTGGCGGGCGCCTGTAGTCCCAGCTACTCGGGAGGCTGAGCCAGGAGAATGGTGTGAACCTGGGAGGCGGAGCTTGCAGTGAGCCGCGATAGATAGCGAGATTCTGTTTCAAAATAAATAAATAAATAAAAAGAGTTACTTTAACTCTGTTCTTTAACTCTGTTAACTGTATTTTCTCAACTATAAAATGAGGATAATAAGGCTTATAAGGCTGGGCATGGTGGCTCACACCTATAATCCCAGCACTTTGGGAGACTAAGGGAGGAGGATTGCTTGAGCACAGAAGTTTGAGACCAGCCTGGGCAAAATAGAGAGACCCCTGTCTTCATGAAAAGTTTAAAAATTAGCTGGATGTGGTGGCGTGCACCTGTGTCCCCATCTACTTGGGGAGTTGAGATGGGAGGATGACTTGAATCTGGGAGGTCAAGGCTGCAATGAGCCGTGATTGAACCACTGCATTCCAGCCTGGGTGACAGAGTGAAACTGTCTCAATTAAAAAAAAAAAAAAAAAAAAAAAAAAAAAAAAAAAAAAGCTTATGTGGTTATAACTATATACACAGTCGCCATTCATTTACATAATAGGCTGTCAGGATAAAATTCAGATAAATAAATGGCAGTATTCAAACTTTTATATGGTAGTAAAGCCAGGTTTACAAACAAAATCTTACCTGGAGTCCCAAACTATAAAAACAATCAATATAGCGCTGCTCTTGTTCAAGTGCAGGCAGAAGACCTCTATCCCTGAGAATACTTCTATGGTAACTACTCATCCTCATCACACTTTATTAATTGTATAATTGTCTTGATAGCCTAGAAGCTCAATCAGGGTAGGGATTGTGTATCTATCTTGTTCAATGCTGTGCTCCTAAAACCTACTATAGCATCTGCCACAGATTAAATGTTCAATCAATATTTTTAACATCAATGAGTATCTCGATACATAAAGTAAGCACCAGAAAAGCTGTCTTTATAAAGCTGCATGTTGTTTTTGTTTCATAGTTTTGGAAAACCACCTTATTTTTTCTTTTTTTTTTTTTTTTTTGAGACGGAGTCTCGCTCTGTCACCCAGGCTGGAGTTCAGTGGCCGGATCTCTGCTCACTGCAAGCTCCGCCTCCCGGGTTTACGCCATTCTCCTGGCTCAGCCTCCCGAGTAGCTGGGACTACAGGCGCCCGCCACCTCGCCCGGCTATTTTTTTGTACTTTTTAGTAGAGACGGGGTTTCACCGTGTTAGCCAGGATGGTCTCGATCTCCTGACCTTGTGATCCGCCCGTCTCGGCCTCCCAAAGTGCTAGGATTACAGGCTTCAGCCACCGCGCCCGGCCTATTTTTTTTCTTGAGACACAGTTTCACTCTTGTTGCCCAGCCTGGAGTGCAGTGGCGCAATCTCAGCTCACTGCAACCTCTGCCTCCTGGGTTCAAGCAATTCTCCTGCCTCAGCCACCTGAGTAGCTGGGACTACAGGTGCCCGCCACCGCACCTGGCTGATTTTTTGTATTTTTAGTAGAGACGGGGTTTCACCGTGTTAGCCAGGATGATCTCGATCTCCTGACCTCGTGATCCGCCCTCTTCGGCCTCCCAAAGTGCTGGGGTTACAGGCATGGGCCACTGCGCCCAGCTCCTCTGTTCTTTAAGGCATTGGTCTGGACTCTAATATGCTGGAAAATAACTCAGAATGGTGAAAGAAATGATGGCTTTGCTATAGGGAGGAAGCCATGTTATAGAAGATTAGTGTAGATGGAGAGCCAGTTTTGGAAGTTATTCTCTTTTGTTATTACCTTTAATTATCCCGGAGACTTCAACAAAGAATTATTGTAAATTATAGCTTGGTCTCTTATGCTATGAGAAACTGGGTTCACACTTAGAATCACTTGGTAAAAATAATTATAATATTAAGCTAACATTTATACGGTGCTTATTATGTGTTTGGTACTGTCCTAAACATTTTACAAACATCAGCTCCTTTACTTCTGGCAATAACCCTGGGGTGGGTACTCTCATTATCCTCATTTACATGTGAAGAAATTGAAGCACAAGTTGAATGAAAAAAAGCCCTATCACACAGCAATTAAATGGTAGACCTGAAATTCAATCCAGAGCACAGCCTGGCTCTAGAAGTCACACACTTAACCAATTGATATACTTTTCTACCATCGCTAGACCAATATTAAATTAGCAGCAGGGATCTGAGGGATTGGAAGCAGTAGCAGGCCCTAAATGGCAGACAGTGATCAATACTGAACCTGTTTCTGAAAACACAAGGAAAGCCTGGTGGTTCTGCATTAAGCACAGTAGAGCTTCAGGGACTCTAACCCCCTCCCTTGAATGGGCTGAGGTATGCACAGTACCTTCTGTGGTATTGGTATCACCCTTAGGGATTTTGGAACTACAGACTTTGCATTTAACCATTAATGGGACTTCAAGAGAAACTAATATGGTGACAATTACCATAAAATAAGAAATCCCTATTCTGGAGATATACAAAGTACTGTCTGAGTAACTATGCCTGAGAGAATCAGATATGGCTGATGGCCTTTGAACTGGAACTCTTAGTATGAATACATTAAACACGCAGGCAAGGAGGGAGCAGGGAAAGCACAAATACGATAACATGAGAACAAACTTTTACATACATTAGGTTTTAAAATATTTACTTCTGAGTAGGTAATACATGCACCTGCCCCAAATTTAAAAAGGACAAAAGAATATACAGTGAAACCTATGTTTCAGAGTTTTGCTCGTCACCCAGGATGGACTGCAGTGGTGCAATCTCAGCTCACTGAAACCTCTGCCTCCTAGGCTCAAGTGATCCTTTCACCTCGGCCTCCTGAGTAGCTGGTACTACAGCAGGCACATGCCACCATGCTCAGCTAATTTTTGTATATTTTTGTAGAGATGGAGTTTCACGCCGTGTTGCCCAGGCTGGTCTCGAACTCCTGAGCTCAAGCAATCTGCCCACCTCAGCCTCCCAAAGTGCTGAGATTATAGGCATGAGCCACTGCACCTCGCCTACTATCTTTTCATATGTTTAGTATCCATTTGTATTTCCTGTTTTGTACATTCTTTCATTATTATTCATTTATTTTAGAGATGGAATCTCCTTATGTTGCCCAAGCTGGTCTCGAACTCCTTGGCTCAAAGGGATCCAGCCTCTCAAGCAGCTACATACAGGTGCATGCTACACCCAGCTCTTTTCTGTAAAGTCTTACCTCCTTTCCCCCTTTTAAATTATTATTTATTTTACTTACTGATTTGCTTTTTTTTTTTTGAGACGGAGTTTCGCTCTTGTTGCCCAGGCTGGAGTGCAATGGCGCGATCTCGGCTCACCGCAACCTCTGCCTCCGGGGTTCAAGCGATTCTCTTGCCTCAGCCTCCAGAGTAGCTGGGATTACAGGCATGCACCACCACGCCCAGTTAATTTTGTGTTTTTAGCAGTGACGGGGTTTCTCCATGTTGGTCAGACTGGTCTCGAACTCGCGACCTCAGGTGATCCACCCGCCTTGGCCTCCAAAGTCCTGGGATTTGGGCGTGTTACAGGTGTGAGCCAACATGCCCAATCTTTTTTTCATTTTTCTTTTTTTTGAGATGGAGTCTTGCTCTGTTGCCCAGGCTGGAGTGTAGTGGCACAATCTCAGCTCATTGCAACCTCCGCCTCCTGGGTTCAAGCGATTCTCCTGCCTCAGCCTCCTGAGTAGCTGGGACTACAGGTGCCCGCCACCATGCCCAGCTAATTTTTGTGTTTTCAGTAGAGACAGGGTTTCACTGTGTTGGCCAGGATGGTCTCCATCTCCTGACCTCATGATCCACCTGCCTCAGCCTCCCAAAGTGCTGGGATTACAGGTCTGAGCCACCACACCCAGCTTTTTTTTTTTTTGAGACAGATTCTTGCTCTGTCGCCTAGGCTGGAGTGCAGTGGTGCGATCTCGGCTCACTGCAACCTCCACCTCCCAGGTTCAAGCGATTTTCCTGCCTCAGGCTCCCAAGTAGCTGGGATTACAGGTGCCTGCACCACATCTGGCTACTTTTTGTATTTTTAATGGAGACAGGTTTTTCCATGTTGGCCAGGCTGGTTTTGAACTCCTGACTCAGGAGATCCTCTCACCTCGGCCTCCCAAAGTACTGGGATTACAGGAATGAGCCACTGCGCCCGGCCTGATTTGTATTTTTTAAAAAATATTAATATTAAAGATATTAGCCATTTGTGATGAGTAGTAAATATTTTTCCCAGTTTGTTATTTGTCTTTGCTTTTGTTCATAGTATTTTAAACAATGTGAAAAATTTTCACATATGAGGTTGAGTTTATCAGTATTTTGCTTGTAGCTTCTGGTGGTGGTGTCACCATAACAGTCTCAATTATTTTTTAAAAATTTTCCTCAGGCCTGGCGCGGTGGCTCATGCCTGTAATCCCAGCACATTGGGAGGCCAAGGCGGACAGATCAATTGAGGTCTGGAGTTTGAGACCAGCCTGGCCAACATGGTAAAACCCCATCTCTACTGAAAATACAAAAATTAGCTGGGTGTGGTGGCAGGCGCCAGTAGTCCCAGCTACTCGGGAGGCTGAGGCAGGAGAATCGTTTGAATCTGGGAGGCAGAGGTTGCAGTGAGCTGAGATTGTGCCACTGCACTCCAGCCTGGGCAACAGAGTGAGACTCAGTCTCAAACTAAATTAAACTAAACTAAACTAAACTAAACTAAAAATAAATGACTCAATGAGTTTCCTTTCTTGTCAGTGTTACTAGATTAACAGATTAGGAGAACATCATAGATGCAGTGCATCTTTTTTTTTTTTTCTGAGATGGTGTCTTACTCTGTTGCTCAGGCTGGAGTGCAGTGGCATGATCTCAGCTCACTGCAACCTCTGCCTCCAGGGTTCAAGTGATTCTCCCACCTCAGCCTCTGGAGTAGCTGGGATTACAGGCGACTGCCACCATGCCCAGCTAATTTTTGTGTTTTTAGTAGAGACGGGGTTTCTCCATGTTGGCCAGGCTGGTCTCAAACTGCTGACCTCAAGAGATCCACCTGCCTTGGCCTCCCAAAGTGCTGGGATTATAGGCATGAACCACCACACCCGGCCTGTTATGTTATTTGAAAAAATTAGGCTGGGCGCAGTGGATCATGCCTGTAATCCCAGCACTTTGGGAGGCAGAGGCGGGCGGATCACGAAGTCAGGAGATTGAGACCATCCTGGCTAACACGGTGAAACCCTGTCTCTACTAAAAATACAAAAAATTAGCCAAGCATTGTGGCGGGCGCCTGTAGTCCCAGCTACTTGGGAGGCTGAGGCAGGAGAATGGCATGAACTCAGAAGATGGAGCTTGCAGTGAGCCGAGATTGCGCCACTGCACTCCAGCCTGGGCGACAGAGCGAGACTCTGTCTCAAAAAAAATAAATAAATAAAAAATAAAAAGTTAGAGAATGGTCTAGAATATAAGAGCATTTTTATTTAATTGAACAACCGCCCAAAGAAAAATTGGTTAATTCTCTAATTAACTGGTGGGATTGGTGAGACAGGGTTGTTTTATGTTACCGTCTTTGGAATAACCAATGACTTGGAAAAAGTCATCCCCATGGGGGCAGCAGAGAGTCACTGATAAAGAGCCTGCTGAATTTCTGAAACCTGGTGAAATTTGTTATATATAATACAATAATAAATATTAGGTAACATTTATGGAGCACTAGGACCTGTGCAACACTTTCTATACATCATTTAATATAATCATTAGAACAATGATCTGTGAGGTGGATGTTATATTTCTTTCACAGATAAGAAAACAAGTTTAGAGAAGTTAAGGAACTTGCCTGTCATATTAGTGAGGGTCAGAGCTGGGGAATGAAGAAAAGGGAATAGGTTGAGGAGACTTGAACAGCAGATCATTAGGATTCAGCAACTGACTGTGGTCCCTACTCTTTTTCTTTTTCCTTTTTCTTGAGGCAGCAGGGTCTGGCTCTGTCACCCAGGCTGGAGTGCAGTGGTGTGATCTTGGCTCACTGCAACCTCGGCTTTCCAGGCTCAAGTGATCCTTCCACCTCAGCCTCCTGAGTAGCTGGAACTACAAGCACATGCTACCATGACTGACTAATTTTTGTATTTTTTTCTGTAGAGACAGGGTTTGGCCATGTTACCCAGGCTGCTCTTGAACTCCTGGGCTCAAGCAATCCACCCGCCTCAGCCTCTCAAAGTGCTGGGATTGCAGGCGTGAGCCACCGTGCATGGCTGAGGTCCGTACTCTTTTATTTAGGAGCCATAGAAGCCAGAATTCTAGCTAAGGACTTACAGCTAGGTTCGAATCTGAACTGAAATTAGGAGGAGTCAGTAGTATAATGCCTGGATGAAAATGAGTAACTGCCGCAGCTTAGAGTTAATAGGAAACCAAGAAGTAGATCAGATCATCAGGTCAGCAAGTCCCTGCAGGGTAAAGCCGAAGAGTAAAGCTCTGGTAGGGACACAGGGATCCGAGTGGCCCTGGAAGAGTCAAGAGGATACTTGTGACAAGGGGCTAGTGCTAGTAAGATATAGACTTCCTTAAGGGAATATCTGGTTTGAAAAGATTAATCTCGTAGAGCTGGGAAGGAACATGGACTAGGACAAGCAGCCTTAATAGAGTATTCAGATCAAGAAAGAGAACAGATCTGCTTTACTCTAAACTTTACTGTACCACTGACTTGCAAAAAAAATATTTAGTAGGGACATGTGGCTATGATGTGTTGACCCAGAGAGAAAAAACAGAACCAATAAGTGGAAGTTACAAAGAGATTTATCTAAGGATAGTAAAAAGGCCTTTCTAATTACTGAGAACTACAGGGAGTTGAAAACTACAGTTAAGGATACAGTGGAAATGTGAGCTTGTGGAGAGACAGCTTAAGGGTTCCAGGTTACAGATTCCAGTGAAGGAAGAGGTAACTGTGGGAGTAGCGTTTTGATAAGTAGAAAAGGATGGGCATCAGGGTAGAACTGAAGGGGCCAGTCTTTGAAAGCTGGAGGGATGTTTTCTCAGCTGAGGAAGAGATACGAACTAATGTAAAGGAAGAAACATAACAAGCAGAGGACTTCCACAAGATAATTCTACACAGCGTTCTCAATCTTCTCAGAGGAAGTTCTCCCAAGTTTTTAGTTGAATCAAGGAGAGGGTGGTTCATAAGGCAAGAGATGAAGTTTTTGTTTTAACTGTACAGATGATGTATAGTTTAAGCTAAGGAGGAACAGCAATCTAGCTATAGCTAACGAAAAACCCTAAACTGTTTGAAATATTTTTTTCTCAGTGATGGACATGAGGGTGCCCATCTCTACACAGGAGGTCCCTTTGGCTTAGCTCAGGGAATCTGCACAGCTCTCTTTGTTGGCATTATGATCTTATGGCTTCATGTTGAAAGAGTGAACTTCCAGGCCTCCCCAAGCAGAAAACATCCCTCCAAATAAACTGACTAGTTTAGGAACAGCTGGCCAGGCAACTGTCCCAATGTTTGGAATTTGGAAAATTTGGTCATTGAAGTCTGGCCCCAGGGGAAAAGAACTGCGTTCTGTGAGTCCTGTAGGGGAAGAGAGATTACTTTGGAAGGCCTAATGAAGGCAAATCTCAGCCCTTCCTTCAGCTTTCCTTTTTTTTTTTTTTTTTTTTTTTCCCGAGACAGAGCTCAATTCTGTTGCCCAGGCTGGAGTACAGTGACATAATCTTGGCTTACTGCAACCTCCGCCTCTCAGGTTCAAGCAATTCTCCTGCCTCAGTCTCCCGAGTAGGTGGGATTACAAGCACATGCCACCACCACACCCAGCTAATTTTTGTATTTTTTTAGTAGAGACGGGGTTTCACCATGTTGGCCAGGCTAGTCTTGAACTCCTGACCTCAAGTGATCCTCCTGCCTCGGCCTCCCAAAGTGCTGGAATTATAGGTGTGAGCCACCATGCCCGGCTAAGCTTTCCATTCTCAATGAAGAAAGCGATCTGTTCTTTTCCCCATTGGCTGCAATAAGCAGACTGGACATCATACTATGACTAGAAAAGGCAATCCTCAGCTTTCTGTAATCCTCTGAATGGAACTGGGTTAGGTTTGGAGAGGAAAGGTGGGTTCATGGAAAAGAATTACCATCACAGTGCCAAGACTACTAGGTGTCAAACCATTTCAGAATATGCATATGGAGAGAGAATATTATTCTACTTTAAGAAGTAGTGCCTGTGTCTGCCTTTTTTGCGGGCTTATATGGATTACATCTGCATTTCACACATCAGAGCTACCTCTGTCCTGATGGCTATTCCTCTAGAAAAAGTTTAGGAAAAGCTAAGGAGCAATCTGCGAAGACAATGAATATATAAGGGAGGCTGTTTACAAAAGAAAAGCATTCCAGTGGGTATAGAGGAAAACATGGTCAGAGGTGAGGTAGAAATTTTTGACTTTTCCCAATTAATGAACACCTTTTCCCTTCAACGTGCTAGAGGCTGTTTATTCTTGCTCCTGTAGGAAGGGGTGGCAAGGTATCAGCTTTCTCTTTGCTACCCACTGCTACTTTCAGACCACTGTGCTTCCATCCTCTTGCAAAAATTCTTCTCCCTTTGAAGCTTCTGCCATCTGGCTTTACTGCCCCTTAGCACCCTTTTTTTTTCTTTTTCTTTTTGGAGTGCAGTGGCATAATCACAGCTCACTGCAGACTCAGACTCCTGGGCTCAAGTGATCCTCCAAACCCAGCCTTCAGCACCTATTAAATAACCTCTCTTTGTGCCAGCTCTTACTATCACCCTGGGAGGTTTTAGAAAAACCCATGAAAACTACAGTTAGTTCCTGACCTCCAACTCAAACTAATACTCCCACTTTCAATTCCTTAATTTCACCTTTTCTAGGAAAACAGGTTTTTGTTGATGGCAGCTTCAGGGCCATAGTAAGGACTGGAAGAAGGTAGCATTCTTCTTTTTTTTTTTTTTTGAAACAGAGTCTCACTATGTCACTCAGGTTGGAGTGCAATGGTGCCATCAGGGCTCACTGCAACCTCAAACTCCTCAGTCTCAGGTGATCCTCCCACCTCAGCCTCCCAAATAGCTGGGACTACAGGGAAGTGCACACCCAGCTAATTAAAAAAAAAAAAAAATCTGTAGAGATGGGGTCTCTCACTATGTTGCCCAGGCTGATCTTGAACTCCTGGCCAAAGCATTGGGATTACAGGTGTAAGCCACCACACCCAGCCAGGGTAGCATTCTTGCGTGTACTAAGATTGATGGTGCCAGCACTGGCTGATGTTGACTTGAAGACTCACTGAAAGACTGGGACTGGCAGCCGTGATGCATAAGGGCAGAATAGCCTGGGGGTTGTACTGCCCAGTGATACTTGGGGAAAGGTTCAAGATCTGGATTTGACTCTTGTGCTAAGCTTCCAAGAAACCTAGGTTCAGAGGTAAAAGCACCTTTCCTATTAGCTGCCTCCTGGGGACATCTGACACTTTCAACATCCACCCCCCTGAAACACTCTTCCCTTTGATTCTGTGATAATTATCGCCCAGGTTTTCTTCTTCTTCACTCACTGTTCCTTTTCAAAGATTCTCCAAGGGCTCTTTTTCTACTTGTGCCTTAAATGTTGGAATTTCCCAGGGCACTCTTCTTAGCCCTCAGCTCTTTTCCGGCGCGCTTATCCAAATCTATGGCTTCAATTATCACTGAAAGGTTGATGTTTCAGAATTTCTGGCCTATAGATCATAGGACTTTCTAAAAAGTAGCCTTCTGGCCAGGCACCATGGCTCATGCCTGTAATCCCAGCACTTTAGGAGGCCGAGGCGGGTGGATCATGAGGTCAGGAGTTTGAGACAAGCCGGACCAACATAATGAAACCCCGTCTCTACTAAACATACAAAAAATTAGCCAGGCATGGTGGCATATGCCTGTAGTCTCAGCTACTCGAGAGGCTGAGGCAGCAGAATTGCTTGAACCTGGGAGTCAGAAGTTGCAGTGAGGCCGGGCGCGGTGGCTCAAGCCTGTAATCCCAGCACTTTGGGAGGCCGAGACGGGCGGATCACGAGGTCAGGAGATCGAGACCATCCTGGCTAACACGGTGAAACCCCGTCTCTACTAAAAAATACAAAAAACTAGCCGGGCGAGGTGGCGGGCGCCTGTAGTCCCAGCTACTCGGGAGGCTGAGGCAGGAGAATGGCGGGAACCCGGGAGGCGGAGCTTGCAGTGAGCTGAGATCCGGCCACAGCACTCCAGCCTGGGCGACAGAGCAAGACTCCGTCTCAAAAAAAAAAAAAAAAAGAAGTTGCAGTGAGCCGAGATCGTGCCACTGTCACTCTGGGTGACAGAGTAAGACTTTGTCTCAAAAAAAAAAAAAAAAGTAGCTTTCTATAAGATGTGCATAGAAAAATAATTTCAAGCAATAAAGATAGATGTACAATGAAAAGTATGTCTCATCCCTCCTAGGCCCACTCTTCATAATTTTTTAATGCATGTGTAAATGTGTCATATGTATTGTGTGCTTGCTTTTTTCCTCCACTTATATGTTCCTCTTAAGTTTTAGATCTGTATATTAAACATGCCACTAGGACATATCTATCTAGCTATCTCACAGATACCTAAAACTTCTTTCCTTTCTTTGGAATTCTCCCTCCTGCAATACCCTACCATTAGTCTCCTTTTTACATCAACACCATGAAAAAACTGTCTTTGTATGTTGTGCTTTCTCAATTCAATCTGGTTTCTATCCACCATAACTACAAAACAGCTTTCTCCAAATTTCCTAAATGACCTCCTTGTTGCAATATCTTTTTTGGGGGGACAGAGTCTCGCTGGAGTGCAATGGTGCAATTTCGGCTAACTGTACCTCTGCCTCCTGGGTTCAAGCGATTCTCCCACCTCAGCCTCCCAAGTAGCTGGGATTACAAGTGCCCGACACCATGTCTGGCTAATTTGTGTATTTTTAGTAGAGGTGGGAGTTCCACCATGTTGTCCAGGCTGGTCGCGAACTCCTGACCTCAGGTGATCGGCCCACCTCGGCCCCCAAAGTGCTGGAATTACAGGTGTGAGCTACCACACCCAGCCTTTTTATTTATTTATTTACTTATTTACAAGAAAACCAAAGTCTTGTTCTGTTGCCAGGAGTGCAGTGGTGCAATCTCCGCTCACTGCAACCTCCGCCTCCTGGGTTGAAATGATTCTTGTGTTTCAGCCTCCAGAGTACCTGGGATCACAGGTGTGTACCACCATGCCCAGCTAATGTTTGTATTTTTTGTAAAGATGGTGTCTTGCCACATTGGCCAAACTGGTCTGCAACTCCTGGTCTCAAGTGATTCACCCACCTAGGCCCCCCAAAGTGCTGGGATTACAGGTGTGAGCCACTGTGCCTGGCCCTTGTTGCAATATCTGATAGATACATTTTATTTATTTTATTTTAGTTTTTTGGAGACAGAGTCTCACTCTGTCACCCAGACTGGAATGCAGTGGCCCGATCTCAGCTCACTGCAACCTTCGCCTCCTAGGTTCAAGCGATTCTTGTGCCTCAGCCTCCCCAGTAGCTGGGACTACAGGCACACACTACCATACCTGGCTGATTTTTGTGTTTTTAGTAGAGACGGGGTTTCAACGTGTTGGCCAGGCTGGTCTCCAGCTCCTAACCTCAAGTGATCTGCCCACCATGGCCTCCCAAAGTGCTGGGCCTATTTTATTTTTTTTGAGACAGGGTCTTGCTCTGGTGCCCAGGCTGGAGTGCAGTGGCACGATCTCAGCTCACTGCAACCTCCGCCTCCTGGGTTCAAGCAATTCTTATGCTTCAGCCTCCCAAGTAGCTGGCATTACAGGCATGTGCAACCACACCCATCTAATTTTTGTATTTTTAGTAGAGACAGGGTTTCACCATGTTGGTCAGGCTGGTCTCGAACTCCTGGCCTCAAGTGATCCACCCACCTCGGCCTCTCAAAGTGCTGGGATTACAGGTGTGAGCCACCACGCCCGGCCCTGATGGATATATTTTAGTTCACATTTTACTTTCTCTCTGTTACACTAAACGCTTTAACCAGTTTCCTTGATAGTTCTCTATGGTTTTCTTTCCTTTCGGTTTGCCCCTTCTCAGTGTTCTGTTTTCGGCTTCCCTCAACCTATTCTGCAAATGCAGGTATCTTTCTCTCCAGCCCATTTCATGGCTTCAACAGCCATCTATATGCACATGCACACAGACCTCAAACCTTTCTTTTGGGTTCCCAACCCACATTAGCTAATATCCCAGGGGCACCTAAAACTCATTATCTCCCCCTAAACGAGAAAGAAAATGGTATCATTATTCCCCAGTTGTCCAAGTCACAACATTGGTACCTCTTAATCCAATCTGTATCTCCCCATCCGCACTCTCCCTTTCACAGGCAGACGCCTGGAAAAGAGCCTCACAACTGCTCTCCTTGATTCTCATTTTGTCCCCTCAATTCATCCTTCACACTGCACGCAGCGATCTAAAATGCCATAAAATTGTTCACACCTCTGTTGAGATTCTTCAAAGACAATGAAAAGTTTTAAGAATAAAAATCAATTAATTTACAAGGCTTCGCATACTCTGGTCTTCCCCTATCTATTACCTCTTTCTTAAGCCACACCAGGCTGTTGGCAGCTCCAGAACGTACCCGCACCATCCTCCCCACCCCCAATTCCCAACAGCCCTACACGGATCAGCTAGGCGACACTTGCTACAGGAAACTGGCGTTCAAAAGGTAAATGCTGAACGAATGAATTCCGAGACGGGATCTGAGCAGCGCTTTCGGCTCCGGATCCGGGTTTACGGAACGTCCGGGTTATCAGGAAGCTCAGAGGAAAGGTGAAATCCAGAACTTGACCCTTCACTCAAGTTCTCCAGACAAACCGATCCCCGTGCTATTCCGCCCTTATGAGTCATGGCTGCCAATCCCAGCCTTTCAGTGGGTCTTGCAGTGGCCACCAGCCAGCTGTGGCGCCACCAATGTTTCCACATTCAAGAACGCTATCCTCTCCCATTCCTTATTACCGCCCTAAGCAGCCGTCAAGAAAAACCGGCGTTGCCAGCTTGCCCCAAAGCAAGATGGCTGCCAATCCCTATCTCTCCTCCCGAAGTGAAGCTATCCACTCCCCGCTTAATGCCGTTGCCAGGCTGCCCTCACTTACTATGGCTACTGCGGCTCATGTCTCACTATGGCCTCGAAGCCGCCACTAACCGGCCGGGTTCCGGGAGGCGCCGTTCAGGATGCAGCCACCCCCGCCCGCCTCTCCCCTCCCCCACGCCCGCGGCGGCGGCGGCGGCGGCGGCGGCGGCTGGAGCCCGGATGCGGCGCCGTGAGACAGGCCCGGGAGAGCGGCGCGGATGGATCCAATATGGCGGCGCCGAGCCTGAGCCGAGAGTGAGGCGGAGGGGCGGCCGGAATGGGGAGAGGGAGTCGAGCGGGACGGGGCGGGGCCGGGCGGGGCCGCAAAGGGCTTGGGGAAGGAAAGTGGAGGGGGAGGCGGTGGCGACGTCCAGCCTGAGAACCTCAGGAGAGGGAGGTGACGGGACGCTGAGAGGTGGGGGAGGGGAGCTGCCGAGGGGGGCGTGCAGGGGAGATGGCAACTGCGGGAGAGGGCAGGGGTCGAGACCGAGGAGTGAGGGCATGGGGAGGGGCGTAAACAAGGGCTGAGTCTGGGCCCAGCCAGGGGTATTAGAGAGGCCGAGGTGGGGAGTGGGGCTGCGATCCGCTCGTATTGAAGTGGGTAGGAGCAGGAGGGAGAGGCTGAGGGTGTGAAGGGGAAGGGGGCTGTGGCATGTGGTTGGAGGGAGGACTGGACTCTGATGAGGGGTGTTGCGAGGAGGTGGGGAAAGCTCAGAATTGGAGTTTAGACGATTCTGAGGGGCTTCGAAAGTGTTAAATTGGATGTGGGAGGGGGAAGGGCCTAGGGGAGAATTTGGGTGGAAAAGGAGAGAACGGAGGTTTGGGGAATGGAGAGAGTGTCGGTGGGAGGAGGTAATGGAGAAAGTGAGAGACTGGGAGGAAGAAAGTTTGGGAAGAAGGAGTGGAATGGGAGATAGGACAGTGGAGCTGCACGGGTGATAGAGGTTCGGGGGTTTCCCTTTCCCCGGTGGAGAGGAGGAGAGAACAGAGTTAAGCAGCATCAGTTGCAGCCAATTCTAATTGCCAGGTCCTTAGCTTTTAAGAGGGTGGGAAGGGCAGAAGGGAATGGTCATGTGGGTTTGCAGAATTGGGGTTGGATGAGAATTCAACTGGGTTTGTTTTCCAAAAGACTCCCTAGCTTACTGTTCCCTTGTTTTTCCTGCTTGGGAAAATGGGGAAGCCGGTGTCGTCCAAGTGTGGAGGAGCAAAGGACTTTTCTAGTTTTTAGCATTAGCAATAAAAGAGTGGGGGAGCAGACATGGCTATATTGGAACCCTATATGCTAAGGTGGAGGCTCTGGAAGTCTGAGGAGGGAAAGACAAAAGATAGAGTGGCATCTAGACAGGCTAATTAAATGAGTGCTGTAGTTTCCAGACCCTTTTGCTGTTTAAGTCTAGAAGGGAGGGGGTAACATGGATACTGTATGTAGAAAAACTTTCCCTGGTGAAACATAGATGTATGAGTGGATGCTGCGCCATTAGATATTTTGTTCTCATTGTGTGCTAGTTAAGGGAAAGGGCCAAAGGTAGAATTTGGAGGATAGTGCTGGTCTGTTGTAACCACTTGCCTCCCAGTTTTTTCTGAAGATGAAAGTTAACATTAATATTGTAACAAAATAGGAATAAGGAATTGTGGAGGAAGATGAGAAGGTGCCAGAGGGTAATTGATTTTCCCAGAAGTTCTTAAATTTGGGAGCTTTCTTACCGCAAGCCATTGAGACTAGAAATTCTTGGAGTTGGTATTTTTGTAAATTGACTAATAGAGAGTTAGGGAAGCCTGGAGACTTGTTGGGGGTGAGTTCTCTAAATGTCTTTAGGCTTGTCTGCGTACTTTTGCAACGAGATTGTCTAATTCTATGGGCCTTCGAGGTTTCAAAGTAAAACTTGAAAATTAATTATTTTCCTCTCCTTATTTGTTTTTGTTTTGCTGCTGGCTGTGAAACTTGTGCTAGGAAGAGACCTGGGAAATTAAGTTTCTTGCGGAGGTAAGTCTGGAACTTTTTTATTGTTTTCAAACAATGGAAGGGAATGGAAATAGCATGAGAGTTATTTTGAGGTTGGGTCCCTTAATGAGGAGGAGAATGCCAGGGAAAATGAGTTTTCATTCACCCATCTGAGTGCATGAGCTCTGTTGTAATCACTGTTACTTCAGTTAATTGGAGATAGGAGGGAAAAGAGAAGGAGATTTAGATGTCTTGGGACAATCCCCCAGCTTTGGTTTGTTATTGTCTAGTCTTCTTGGTCAGCTCTGAAACTTTTTTTTTTTTCCCAAACATATGGAAGGCTGTATTCTAGTACATTGTCTACTAAATTTTGCCCTTGGAGGGTTGCTGGGACACCTTCCTTCCATGGGAAACTTTTCCTCTCACTTTCTCTTCTAGCTGTTGGGGAGTTCCTGGCATCTTTATTTTGAAAACATACTGTGTAATTTTGACTTCCAGATATTTGATTACATTTCCTAGTTCCACGAGCAAGAATGTACTCTTAACCATCTTTAAGATTTTCTGTGTAGTTTTCATTTCAAGTTTCAAGACACCACTTTTTTTGTAGTTCTTCTACAAAAAAGAACTACAAATGACTTTTCTTCTGAGGACTTCTGAGTCAGATATCTCTAATTCTCCTATGAAATTACAAATATCATCCCTGTTCAGAAAAGATGACTGTCGTTTTCATTTCAAGACAGCACTCTTTTTTATTTCTTTCACGTGGCTTTCCCCTAAGGGCTTCTGAGAGAGCCAAGTACCTCAAAAACTACAGCTATTCCTGGTTGGGATGAGACCAGACTTTGCTTGGAAGTAGAAACATAGTAGAGAAAGACCAATCCGGAGAAAATCCTGAAGATACCTATAGACTGTCTGTTGGCCCTTGGCTGACTTGGACTTCTCTAAAGAAAAAAGTAAAACTCCAGGAAATACAGCAATTCCTCAGAATCAATTATTCTTGGGAAACTGTAGGGGAGAATTCATGTGTTACTGTCTCACATAGAGCCAGACCAGTCAGTGGGATCAAGACTTTCTGTGTGCTGTAGTTTTGTCTCTTGGTATTTGGCAGTGTTTCAGATACCAAGACTTGAGTTAGTTCTAATCTTCTGTTCAGAGGGCTACATTCTCCTCACCATTCTGATACCTGTTATCTAGGATCTCTGTATGTTTTAAGTTGAGCTCCCTTGCTTCACTGCCACAGAAATCTGAGTATATTTTGGTTTTAGAAGAAATTGGTCATGTTTTCTTTTCTAATTTTACTAATCAGCTGAACTTTCATCACATTTTTTTTCCTTTTTCCTTTTTTTTTTTTTTGAGGCAAGGTCTCACTGTGTACCCCAGGCTGGAGTGCAGTGGTGCGTTAGAGTAGCTGGGACCACAGGTATGTCCCACCATGCCCAGGAAATTTTTGTTTATTGTTTGTAGAGATGGGGTTGTGCCATGTTGCTCAGGCTGGTCTCGAACTCCTGGGCTCAAGCAGTCCTGCCTTGGTCTCCCGAAGTGTTGGGATTACAAGTGTGAGCCACCGTGCCAGGCCTCATCACATTCTTTTAATGTTAAAGTTAGATAGATTCTTGGAACCCTTATCTGGGTTGCATTAAGTGAAGAGGGCTGCCCCTTAACCTGCATGACAGTATCCTCATATTTCTCCCAAGGACATGGCCTTGAGGAACTTACATATTTCTATGTTTTGCTTCACTGAATAAGCAATATAAGTCTGATTAGTGACCTAACAAGGAGTCTGCTACTCATCCAGTTTCAAGACTTTAAAGATGGCCCTGAGGCTTACGAGCAGGATCCTTTGTATCTGTCTTGCAGAGGATTACATTTCTAATATCCCCACAGAACTCCAGATTGAACTAGGTCAAAGTAGACCTCCTGGGATGGGGCAGAAGTGGGTGTAGAACTACCACCTGTTCTTCAGCTGAATGGCAACAGCAGGTGACAGAGGACCCAAGGTTGGAATGGCATGAAACACCTTAGTGCAGTTAGACTTGGGAGTTAAATGAATGTGTATGTCCGATAGGCTTTTCTTTTCTTCTGGAATGTTGTTTGATGGGTTTGGATTGGGGGGACCAAATGGCTTCTTCTAGATCTAGTGTGGAAAGTGACATGCATTCTTTTGACCCTTCATCATGCTCCACCTAGAATAGGGTTTCTCATCCTCGGCATTATTGACATTTTATGCTGGATGATTCTTTGTTGTGGCAGACTGTTCTGTGCATTATAGGATGTTTCTTTTTTCTTTTGAGACAGGGTCTGTCTCTGTCACCTGGGCTGGAGTGTAGTGGCGCTATCACATCCCACTGCACCTTCGACCTCCCAGGCTCAAGCGATTCTCCTACCTTAGCCTCCCAAGTAGCTGGGATCACAGGTGCATGCCACCACGCCTGGCTAATTTTTTATTTTTTGTAGAGATGGGGTTTCACCATGTTGTCCAAGCTGATCTCAAACTCCTGGGCTCAAGCGTTCCTCCCCCCTTGGCCTCTTAAAGTGCAGGGATTACAGACGTGAGTCACTGCACCTGTCTTATAGGATGTTTCTAAATATCCCTGGCTTCTACTCATTATGTGCTGATTGCAGTCCCCTTCCCCACCAGGCATGATAATCAGAAATGTCTCCAGACATTGCGACATATTCCCCAGGGGTCAAATTTGCCCCTGGTTGAGAACCACTGACCTAAAAGCTCTTATAATTCCTAGTACATTGATGATCTAGCCTGGGATCTGGGACTTAAAGGTGGCTAGTGTGTCTGTTTCCTCTCAAATGTAGGGAGTTAACTTCAAGGGATTGAAGCTTATAGAATTACATCCATAGATGCGTAACTAGGACCGCAGTGCTTTCCTGTATTTTGCCTCATTTTCCATTGTGAGGGTATGTGGGGACAGTGTTTCTTCATTTCCTCGGGTTTAAGCACACTTTAAATTTGGGAACTGGGGAGCAACTGGCTCTTCTGGTTGGTTTAATGTGAAACCTACCCATCTGCTTTATCTGAGATCCTCATAATCAACAGCTGGCCCAAGGGAACAGGTGGGATAGGGAACAAGGAGAAGTTACAGGGGCTCTGAGGAGGCTCAGTTTTCTCATGTTGCCTGCTATGAGCAATAACTTATTTTCCTTTAGCACCTTCATTTGTACCCAGTGACAGCAACAGGTGAATCGAGAGGAAGAGACAAGGAATACCAGTCTACAGTTGAATAGCTATTTTCCATGCTTTGGGTGGGGCATCTGGGCTCTCAAAATTATATATGGATTACATTTCCTTTCTACATGTCAGAACCCATGGTATAGGGTTAAGTGATCCCAGAGTGTACCTCCCCTTTTCTTAAGGGAATGAGTTTCTCTGTGCTTTCATTTTAGTTTCTCATCTGAGGAAGAGAGGACTAGTTCCTACTTACTCTTCAGCTTTCCAAGTCTCTATCAGCTTTGTTTTTCCAAAGCAGCTTATTATTTTATTGTTTCTTAGTCTAGCCTCAGTTCCTTTTTGTATAAATGGACAGAACAACCTGTCTTATTGTTGAGTAGGGTAGTGTGGTGTGGTATGGTGTGGGTAGTTCTGGACATTGCAGAGGAGGCTATGGCTAGTTAGAATATATGCATGGTAACTGAGTTACCTGTATCTCTGTTTTTAATGGGGTCCTCTCAGAATTTTGTGAGTTTGTTTCTTAATTGGAATTGCTGGAGGTGATCTCTTGGAGATTAAGTTCAGTTCAACAGTGGGTTGCTCCTACTATATTTGAGGCTCTGTCCATTACTAGTCACTAGGGATATAAAGATGAATATGACATAGCCCCTCTATGAGTTGAGTAGGATCTAATGGGATAATAAATACACAAATAATTTTAGTACATGGTGATAAATGGTGTAAAAGAGATATGCATAGTGTTCAATAAGAGCACGGAAGAGGACTACTTATCTCAGCATGGGGGTGTAGAGAATGCATTTTGAAGATGGCATCTGAGCTGACTCTTAAAGAATGAGTAGGAGTTAGCCATCTGAAAAAGAGTGATGGGGGTGTGGAATAGAGAAGGGAGAGGGGCATTCAAGCAAAGAGAAAAAGGTATAGAGAAACAAATTGCATGATGTATGTGAGCTATAAACAAATTGATAACGTTAGAGAATAAAAAGTGGATGTGGTGGGAGATGAGGTTGGGAAGGTAGGCCTGATCTTAGAAGGCTTGATGTGTGTGTAAAGAATTTGGAGTGTTCGGCCAGGCGTGGTGGCTCACGCCTGTAATCCCAGCACTTTGGGAGGCCGAGGCAGGCAGATCACAAGGTCAGGAGTTCGAGACCAGCCTGGCCAATATGGTGAAACCCCGTCTCTACTAAAAATACAAAAATTAGCTGGGCGTGGTGGCGTGCGCCTGTAGTCCCAGCTACTCGGGAAGCTGAGGCAGGAGAATCACTTGAACCGGGGAGGCGGAGGTTGCAGTGAGCCAAGATTGTGCCGCTGCACTCCAGCCTGGGCAACAAAGCGACTCTGTCTCAAAAAAAAGAGAGAGTTTGCAGTGTTCTTATAGATAAGGAAGGGGCTATCAACAATGGGTCTGAAGCAGGAAAGTGACTTGGTCAGTTGTGGACTTTAGACAGCTTACTGAACTGGATGCGGCAGTGGATGGATTTAGGTAGGTTAAAATTGGTGTTGCAGAGAACTTTTAAAGTAACAGTAGTCCAGGTGAAAGATTATTGTAATCTGAACCATGGCAGTGGAGGTGGAAAGGTAGGACAGATTTACGAAATATCTAGAAGTAGCATTAACAGGAATTTAGAATTGATTGTGTGATTGGAGATTGTGACCAGAGAGTGGACAGTATTGGATGGTGCTGTCTGGTGGAGCAGTAAGTATGAGTGACTTGAGTGGAGTGAAAGTTGTTGAATTTGAAAATTGATTAATGACTGTGTCATTATTATTAACCATAGCCCATAATGATGGAGGAACTTTGTGAATCAAGTGCCAAACTATATAATGAATGTGGGGCTGTGATTGGTCATTGATAGGGGATTGGTAAATGACATCCATGAGGAAAGCTTAGAAGTTGGTATTGCCAAAGGCCAGGTACAGTGGCTCACGCCTGTAATCCCAGCACTTTGGGAGGCCAAGGCGGGCGGATGACCTGAGGTCAGGAGTTCAAGACCAGCCTGGCCATCATGGTAAAACCCCGTGTCTACTAAAAATACAAAAATTCGCAAGACATGGTGGCGCTTGCCTGTAATCCCAGCTATTTGGGAGGCTGAGGCACGAGAATCGCTTGAACCCGGGAGGCAGAGGTTGCAGTGCGCCGAGATTGTGCCACTGCACTCCAGCCTGGGTGACACAGTGAGACTGCATCTCAAAAAAAAAAAAAAAAAGTTGGTATTGCCAAATAGTATGACGATCAAGGGAGTACAAATGGCACAGAATTACAAGAATGCTTATTGTAGAAACGTAATAAATGTTATTTTAAATCCATGAGTTTTGGTAAATATTGATAAACTTTCTGAGCAGTTATCGTTTCTGGATGTGGTTGGACTGTAGGAAAAATGTGGAGGGATGATTCTGGGCTGCAAAGGCCAAGGATGCTTGTATCTTTGAAATCTGTTTCACAACCATTTATGTAAGGGTTACCAAGTGATTCTGCATGTATTTTCTCATTGGATTCTTAACAACTCTGAGGTATAGATTCATTCATCCCTGATTACAGATGACAGCACTGAGAATTTGGAGTTAAGTGACTTGCTTACGGTCACACAGCTACACAGCTTTTCAGTGAGAACAGTCAGAATTTAAACTAGTTCTTTTTTTTTTTTTTTTTCAAGATGGGGGTCTCACTCTGTCACCCAGGCTACAGTGCAGGATTATAGCTCACTGCAGCCTTGAACTCCTGGCCTCAAGTGATCCTCCTGCCTCAGCCTCCTGAGTAGCTGGGACTATAGGCGTGTACCACCAAGCCCAGCTAATTTTTTCTTTTTTGTAGGAACTGGGGTCTCCATATGTTGCCCAGGCTGATCTTGAACTCCTGGCCTCAAGCCTTCCTCCCACTTCAGCCTCCTGTGCAGCTGGGACTACAGGCGTGTACCACCAAGCCCAGCTAATTTTTTCTTTGTAGAAACAGGGGTCTCCATATGTTGCCCAGGCTGGTCTTGAATGTTTGGGCTCAAGTGATCCTCCTGCCTTGGCCTCCCAAAATGCTGGGATTACAGGTGTGAGCCCCTGTGCCCAGCCAGTGTTTATTTGTAAACAAACACTTTAAAAAATGTAATAAACATGTATAAAGCACTATACTGTGCCAGGCATTATTAGCGACTGGGAATATGGGAATGCCTAAGACTAGTTCCTGCCCTTGAGTATCTCATCGGTTCTTTCCCTGCCCTTTCAGTACAGTGTGGATTGCAGCTGCTGAGCAGGGATTCTGGAAAGCATTGCGTACCTGAGCCCCCAGCATGGCGGGCCTAAAGCGGCGGGCAAGCCAGGTGTGGCCAGAAGAGCATGGTGAGCAGGAACATGGGCTGTACAGCCTGCACCGCATGTTTGACATCGTGGGCACTCATCTGACACACAGAGATGTTCGCGTGCTTTCTTTCCTCTTTGTTGATGTCATTGATGACCACGAGCGTGGACTCATCCGAAATGGACGTGACTTCTTATTGGCACTGGAGCGCCAGGGCCGCTGTGATGAAAGTAACTTTCGCCAGGTGCTGCAGCTGCTGCGCATCATCACTCGCCACGACCTGCTGCCCTATGTCACCCTCAAGAGAAGACGGGCTGGTGAGGATGTATTAGGGGCTAGAATCAGGGAAGAGTTGTGGGAGGCCAGGAAGGAGCAGCATAGGCATCCAAAGGGGAAGACACATTGACCCTGGGGAGTACTTAGAGTAAGTTGTGAGGCCCATTGGGGGTTTGGACTGACAGAAGGGAAGGGTATATATTTTCCTGAATGATTACTTCTCCTCCTACAGTGTGCCCTGATCTTGTAGACAAATATCTGGAGGAGACATCAATTCGCTATGTGACCCCCAGAGCCCTCAGTGATCCAGAACCAAGGCCTCCCCAGCCCCCTAAAACAGGTGAGAAGACATTAACTCCCCCTACTTTCCATCATCAAGTAAAAGGACACTGATCCCATCACATTCTGGGCTTTGCCAGCTTAAATGAAAGGATGCTGTGCCCCACATCTTGCCCCATTAAAAAAAAAAAAAATCAGGTGAGGTGTTGATGTTTCTCCTAGGTCCTGTATTTGCTCTCACATTATGTCTTTTCAAGTCACATTATTTCCACTGCTTTTAGTGCTAAGTCTAAATGATTCCTTCCTCATTCCAAGAGAAGTGTTTGAATTTCTGCCTTTACCCTACTGTGTTTTCTTCCCTTTTACTTTCTGGTCAGTGCCTCCCCACTATCCTGTGGTGTGCTGCCCCACTTCGGGTCCTCAGATGTGTAGCAAGCGGCCAGCCCGAGGGAGAGCCACACTTGGGAGCCAGCGAAAACGCCGGAAGTCAGTGACACCAGATCCCAAGGAAAAGCAGACATGTGGTGAGGAAGTTCAAGGGTTCCAGAGGTGGAGCAGACTTGAAGCAGAATATAAAGAACTGCTGGGACACTAGCCAGTTTATGCTATTCAGTGTGAGATTCACTTTGATTGCCATTGCAAAGTGAGGCTGAATGGTTTGGTGTCTGGTGGAAGAACTGCTCTTTGTGACTGTGGCAGGGTACATTTCAACTCTTCTTAGTTAATACTACATCACAGGGATGTTGTTATGACATCCTTATTGTAGGATGAACCAAGTCAAGATAGAGTATTAAAATGAACTTCTGTGCCTGGTAATTAGGAAACTATCTCCTATAAGCAAGTTGCTACCTGTGGGTAATGGGAACAGTGCTGACCTGGGCATGTCCAGTTTAAGGGAACCTCCTGCATTCAGGCAAGCGTTTCAGAGATACATAGAAATAGTCCTGGGGAAGAGGTAGAGAAGCTGTCAGGTGATATTCCCTACTTTTTTATTCTGCTGTGCTTTTCAGTTTTCAAGCTTGGGTTGTAAACTCATCCCTTACTGTAACCTCTTCTGCTCTCTATCTTCTGTTTCCAACAGACATCAGACTGCGGGTTCGGGCTGAGTACTGCCAGCATGAGACTGCTCTGCAGGGCAACGTCTTCTCTAACAAGCAGGACCCACTTGAGCGCCAGTTTGAGCGCTTTAACCAGGCTAACACCATCCTCAAGTCCCGGGACCTGGGCTCCATCATCTGTGACATCAAGTTCTCTGAGCTCACCTACCTCGACGCATTCTGGCGCGACTACATCAATGGCTCTTTATTAGAGGCACTTAAAGGTGTCTTCATCACAGACTCCCTCAAGCAAGCTGTGGGCCATGAAGCCATCAAGCTGCTGGTAAATGTAGACGAGGAGGACTATGAGCTGGGCCGACAGAAACTCCTGAGGAACTTGATGCTGCAAGCATTACCCTGACCTTTTCCCTCTTCTCACTTTGGGGACTGTTCCCATCACCCATCTCTGGAGCTTACACTGTTCTGGGGTTTGTTCTCTACCCTTCCAACCAATCACACCCCTGCCTTTTTTTTTTTTTTTTTTTTTAAAGAAAAAGACGAAAGTGGAAGTGTTCCCCTCCCCTCCCTGCACCCATGTGCCTGGGCTTCCCCTTTGTTTCCCTTTTCCATTTACCCCCTAATGTGTGTCTCTACAGCTACCTTACCACTGAGCCGTAAGACAAATGTATAGGGAGAAGCGAAGTCTACAGCACATAGTCTTTGTAAGGGATTGATGTGAACACTGCTTTTGGGTGCACTAAGGAGTTATCAATACTTCTGGCTTTATGAGAGCTCTTAAATGTTGTCTAAAAAAACCAAAGGGCTGTGAGTAAGGGAGCTGTGTGGAAGGTGGGACTCTGAAGTGTATTTTGAAAATTAATCGCCACCCTCTTCCAAATTATAGAATTTTTTAAAAACAAAGAAGCTGTGACCCTTTCCACTCTCTCCTGGCCTCTGGTGCTGCTCCTCTCTGCCGCCTTTCCTCCATTCCGTGGCTTGAAACCTCTGCCTGATGTGGCTCCTTCCTTTTACCCATTTGTCAAACCCTCTTCAACGGAGGAACAGATAAGAAGACTGGGTCAGCTGAGTCACGCCTCCCAATTGTGGTGGTATATGTGTACACACATAGACAGGGTGGATGGAGAAGAGGTTGCTGATTAAAATACACTCCCCCTATAAAGGGGAAGGGGGAGTGTGACACTTTCTTTCCATGTTCAAGTGAAAATAAATAATGTACCCTGCAGCCCTTTTCCCCTTTGCTTTCTTCTGGCTTGGGCAAAGGGCATCATAGGTGAAAGTGAAGTAATTCCTTTTTCCTTCCCCCTCCTCCACTCCTACGCCCACTCCCATGCTTGGGAGAATGGGGCTGGGACATGCACTGAGTGTTGCACTTTTATTTATGTAGGGACGCATGTTGAATGAGCCAGGTCTAGAACTGGAGCTTAGTCCAGCTGGTACAATACCAACTCCCCTTCTAGTTCCCAAAGGCGATGTCCAGACATAGACTTTATGATTATTATATTTTTCAATGCCAGTGCTGCTCAGCCCTCAGCAGAACTTCAGTTTTCATGAAATAAACAATGACTATATAAAATGCCACCTTTCTGAAACTGCAATCTGACCTCAGGTGAAGCTCAGGTGAAAGTTTCTTTCCTAAGAAGCCAAGCCTGTGTTCCATCAAGAGAGTCAAGGTTCTCCAAGTGAGGGGAGCTGTGCCTGGGTCCTGCCTCCAAGTCACATGAGCACCAGCTCACAATGGCGGGGTGGGGGCTGGTGGGGGCGGGTCTGAATTCACAGAAGTCCTCTTAAGACAGTGGGTGACCCAGATTGCCATAGAGGTCAGGCCTGCGGTGCTGGAACACAGGCAGGTGTTGACGCAACTGTCGCAGATAGCTGAGGTCTATCCGGGCAAGGCAGAGGCCTGGCCCCTCAGAGCAGCGGGCCACCACTGTTCCCCAGGGGTCTACCACCATGCTGTGGCCATAACTTGCTCTCTTCTCGTGGTGGCGTCCACACTGTGCCGCTGCCACGACATAGCACTGGGTTTCGATAGCACGGGCCCGCAGCAACACCTGGGGATGAAATGTGTGTTCACATAAGTACATGTAGCAAATAGTGGGGAAGTGACAGTTGAGGGACATTACAGACCAATCTACCCATTGTGACTATTCTGATAATTGCCTGGGAATGATTTACTATTTTAACTATTCTGTAACATGAGAATTATCTGGGGAATGAGTTTCCCCACTAGGTGGAAAGGGGAAGGAATTTAACTGGTAGGGCCAAGCAGGGAGGATAAGGTTAAAAGGCCCTTATGTTTCAAAAACATGTTGTCTTACCTCCCAGTGGGCTGGGCCTGTAACCGATCCAAAAGCTGAAGGATAGGTAAGTATCTCTGCTCCAGCTTGAGCCAATGCCAGAGAGAGTTCAGGGAACCGCATGTCATAGCAGACAGCTAGACCAACCTGGAATGAAAAACAGCCTACTTAGTAGTCTTCCTGCTCTGTTTGTCACAGCAACTAGTCATACTTCCATTACCCCCTTTCTTAGGGCTTTCTATCCTCTACCGCTAGTTCAGAGTATTCCTGTTCCCCTCCCTCATTCTTTCACAACTCCCACCTTGCCTGCTGGTGTGCTGACAGGTGACTCAAGACTGGGCCCAGGCATGGTGGAATTGCTTTCACACATAGGCCCCTGCCCTGGAATCTCTACGTCACACAGATGTGTCTTCCTGTAAGTGGCCACTACTGCCCCTACAGTAAGAAAGAAGGAATATTTAGTGCTGGTGTTCTAGAAGCTTGCTTACTCCTCCCGAGGAGATAGTTTATAGGCTAGGAACTGAAGTAGGAACACCCCTAAATCCTTGGGTCAAGGAAATAAGAGTTGAGAAACAATTCTGGAGAATCTAAGTTTAGGTAGAAGAGCATGGGAAGAGGCAGGCTAAAGGGTTATAAAGTCTCACCTTTGCTGTTCAGCAGCACGTGACAATTGTAGATTTTCTGAGTCTGCTCCCAGTCTTGGCCACGCTCATGGAAACCACCCAAGGACAGCCAGAGTCCACATTCCCTGGGTGGAAGGGACACTGACAACTCTTTACTGACTTCTCAAGGCTCTACCCTCATATCTGGCAATCCAGGGACACTGTCCAACTAAGATTCTACCTCTCCCTCGCTCTTTCCCTGATACCTGGCAAGCTGGGTGTATTCTTCCAAAAGTCTCCCACCCAGTGGTTCAGACAGGCGTAGCGTCTCTGCAGGGTCGCGTGCAATGAAGTCAAATGCCTCAGGCAGGAAAGCCAGGCAGGCACCCAGTCTGGCAGCCTCTCGAACCAGCTCAGCACATGTTTTAAAGTTCTGTTGCTTGTCTGGCGTCGATGTTACCTGGCACACAGCCACCAAGGGCAGTTTGCAGGAGGAAGAGGAGATAGCCATGGCTCTGGGCCTGTAAATAGCATAGGCAGGATTCTCAGATTTCATAACACGGGGGAACATAAATTTAATGCTAAGAGGTTCAAGTGGAGAGGTAGGAAAGCTGGACTTCCTTTTGATTATCCTCTTACAGGGCACGTTGACCCAGGGCTAGTAGGGCTCACCAATCAAATGTGTGGATAGTTGACACTCCTGTGTCTCCCACTATCCATTTAACAAACTTGAGCATCTAAGTGCCAGGCACTGAGGACACAACAAAACGTGTTACCTGGGCTGAGCACAAGGTACTGAAAGTCGAGGTATCCGGAGTCCGGGACACAGAAGGGACAGGAATCTGTGAGGAGGCCTGGTGGTGAAGCTCAGCCTGAAGAAGGTGAGAAATGAGAACACCAACCCCTTCCTCAAGCAATAAATTTCTAGGATTCTCTGACTTCTCTCTTTATACTGTTAGCCTGAATCAGGGCCCTCCCAGTAAAACCCTTCTAATCTTCAAAACGCTCTTTACTGTATAAGAAATTATGTACTAAGGGACAAGATCATACAGTGGGAAGATGGAGGAAGGGGCTCTGCTCGCCGCCTGAATAGTTCAACTTCCAATGATCTCACATTAAACTGAAGCCCCTTTCCTTTGACAAACGTTTCCGCAGTCCAAAAGTCATTTCCGGGAACTATCCTTGGTTTTCCCAAGACTCTCTTCTTGACTGTGCACTTGCGCAGTTTTACTGACTCGAAGCTTATTTCCCCTTTCCCCAGAATCTCTCAGGGGAAAGTTCGCCCTCCCTCGTGTCCAACCCCTCCATGGTGGGCAAGGGGCAAAGGAACCCAAGCCCCAAGCCGCGACCCGCCCTCCACCCTCCCGCCGCCCGCTCCAGTTGGCCCATCCCTCCCCGCCATGGGCAGCATCTCTGTTGCACAAGTTAAAGCACCGCAGGTGGGATTCACTGCGGTCGACGGGACAGAGAGTAGGTCCTACATGAAGATATGGCCAAAACCATTAGCAGGATCGGATCCGGAGGCCGGCCTGGAGCCAGAAGCGCCGCGGCGAGTGGGCGGTAACTCGCAGGCCGGACGTGACGCAAGGCGGGGGCTGAGCTGCGCCGGCCGGAAACCCAGCGGGCGGCGAAGATGGCGGAGAACAGCGGTCGCGCCGGCAAGAGCAGCGGGAGCGGCGCGGGCAAGGGGGCGGTGTCCGCAGAGCAGGTGAGGAGTGGCTAACGCGAAGGAGGGTGCCCACTTGCGTCTGGAATACTGGCGAGAAGGGGGCGCCTGTGGCTTGTGCAGCCCTTTACTCCAGTAGCACATGTGCGTGGCACCTAGAGAGGGAAGGGTCCCCGGAAAAGCTAGCCGAGCCCCTTCGGAGAGGTAGACGGGTGGGTGGGTGAGAGCCACGCCTCCCTGGGGTGTTGGGTGAGCCTCAGCAAGGGGAAAGCCCTGACATGCAGGGTCTGGGAAGATGCACAAGTCTGAGGGAAGATGGTTTGCTGCTTTCTCTCTCTCTCCTCAGCCCCTCCAAACAGGTTATGGCTGGGCAAGACAGCTCGAAACTAACCCCAGAGGATTAGTTAACAGGCTGGCTGTGTAGTCTGTTACGTGATCCTGAACCCACGTTGACAATCGCCGTCACGCTGCAGAGCCACGTGACTCTCATACTCGAACAGCCTAGTGTTCTATATACTATTTTGATTCGAGAGTTCTTTACTAGATCGAATTTCTTTAGAGACCAGAAATCCCTTTCTAATCCGAGTTTGCATTTTCCCCAGTGGCTAGCATCGAGAAGCGTTTGATAAGTTAATCAGAAAACCCTTTGTTCCTTGGGAACCGTGTTTTGCTAAGTGGAAAAATAGGATTGGGAGGAAATCTACACAATAGAAATGAAAACAGGTAACAGCTGTTTTTTTATTATTATTATTTTTCGAGACGGAGTCTTGCTCTGTCGCCCAGGCTGGAGTGCATGCAGTGGCACGATCTCGCCTTACTGCAAACTACGCCTCCCGGTTCAATCTATTCTTCTGCCTCAGCCTCCCGAGTAGCTGGGACTACAGGCGCGCGCCACCACACCCGGCGAATTTTTGTATTTTTAGTAGAGACGGGGTTTCACCATATTGGCCAGGCTGGTCTCGAACTCTTGACCTAGTGATCCGCCCACCTCGGCCTCCCAAAATACTGGGATTACAGACGTAAGCCACCGCTCCCGGCCTACAGCTGTCTTGATTATAGGTTAAGTTTTTGTTGAACAATTAATACAGGCAGATGTATCAGCATAAAGATTTTTATTTATTTTTTGTTTTCTGAGACAGTCTCGCTCTGTCATCCAGGCTGGAGTACAGTTGCGGAATGTCGGCTCACCACAGCCTCCACCTCCTGGGTTGAAGCAATTCTGCCTTAGCCTCCCGAGTATCTGGGATTACAGGCCTGCACCACCACGCCCAGTTAATTTTTGTAGAGGCAGGATATCACCATGTTGCCCATGCTGGTCTCCAAGAGCATAGTCTGGTGGGATAAATAAGGAAGCAAAATGCTCATATGAGGCGGAAGATAAGTGTCCTACGAGAAGCATAAAGTGCTATGGAATATAGTTTCTGACTTGAGGTGGGGGAAGGGAAAAGGAACCTAATACTTTTTAATACTTTTTTGTTGTTGTTGAGACGGAGTCTCTGTTGCCCAGGCTGGAGTGCAGTGGCGTGATCTCGACACACTGCAGCCTTTGCCTCCCAGGTTCAAGCGATTCTCATGCCTCAGCCTCCCGAGTAGCTGGGATTACAGGTGTACCACCACACCTGGCTAATCGTTGTATTTTTAGTAGAGACGGGGTTTCACCATGTTGGACAGACTGATCTCAAACTCCTGACCTCAAGTGATCCGCCTGCCTTGGCCTCCCAGAGTGGTGGGATTACAGGCATGAGTCACAATGCCCGGCCAATACTTTTTTTTTTTTTTAGAGACAGAGTTTCACTTCGTTGCTCAGGCTGAGTGCAGTGGTGTGATGATAGCCTGCTGCAGCCTCAAAATCCCTGGGTGATCAAGCCATCCTCCTGACTCAGCCTTCTGAGAAACTGGGACTATAGGAATAAGCCATTTTGAATGGCTAATTTAAAAAAATTTTTTTTGATAGAGATGGGGTGGGGGGGTCTCACTTTGTTGGTCGGGCTGGTCTCGAACTCCTGGCCTCAGGTGATCCACCTACCTTGGTCTCCTAAAGTGTTGGGATTGCAGGTATGAGCCACCTTGTGTGGCTCCCCGTAATACTTTTTAAGGCTACCATGGGCCAAGCAGTCTGCTGGGTACAGCGATACAGATATAGTAGTTCCCCCTTATCTGAGGGGGACATATTCCAAGACCCCAGTAGATGCTTGAAACCTGGAATAGTATTGAACTCTGTTTTTTCTCATACCTATGATAAAGTCTAATTTATATAATAGGTACAGTAACTAATAAAATAGAACAATTATAACAATATAATAAAGGTTACATGAATGTGGTCTCTCTTTTTCAAAATATTTTATTATACTGTAGTCACCCTTCTTGTGATGATGTGAGATGATAAACTGCCTTCCTGATGAGGTAAGGTGAATGACAGCATTGTGATATAGCCTTAGGCCACTATTGATAAGTCAGAAGGAGAATCATCTGCTGTAGATGATCTTGGATCATTGAGCCATGATAATGTTGAGCAGGAGATGTTGATGATTAAAGGGCAGGTAGCATATACAGCATGGATAGGCTGGGCAACAGGATGATTCACATCCTGAGTGGGATGGCTCGGGATTTCATCACGCAATTGACAACAGTGTGCAACTTAAAACTTATGAATTGTTGGCCAGGTGCCATGGCTCACGCCTGTAATCCTAGCACTTTGGGATACCGAGGTGGGTGGATCATCTGAGGTCAGGAGTTCGAGACCAGCTTGGCCAACATGGCGAAACCCCATCGCTACTAAAAATACAAAAATTAGCCAGGTGTGGTGGCGGGCACCTGTAATCCTAGCTACCCAAGAGGCTGAGGCAGGGAGAATCGCTTGAATCCGGGAGGCGGAGGTTTCAGTGAGCGAAGATTGCGCCATTGCATTCCAGCCTGGGCAACAGAGTGAGACTCTGT
Organism: Papio anubis; assembly: GCF_008728515.1. Lineage (NCBI taxonomy): Eukaryota > Metazoa > Chordata > Mammalia > Primates > Cercopithecidae > Papio > Papio anubis. Next base: position 131,517,216 of record NC_044976.1, on the reverse strand, counting down.
CTCAAAAAACAAACAAACAAAAAGTATGAATTGTTTATTTCTGGAATTTTCCATTTATTTTCAGACATTGGATAACTCTGGATAATGAGAGACTATTGTAAATGAAATAGACTTTGTCTTCAAAGTGCTTTACTCACAGACTTATTTTAGAAAAGACAAACCAAACATTAAAGATTTATAGTGTGTTGCACAATCCGTTCATTATGGCAGCTAAAGGAGAGACCCCTAACTAATCACGAGGTTGTAGGATTGTGGGGGTAGGGGCTGGAAAAGGGAAGCTGTGGTATAGTAGGGTGGCTAAGAGCATTCTTAATGCACTAGGGTCAGACCTAAGTTTGAATTTCATTTCTACTATTTACTATTTATATATGACCTCCCATGAGTTACATTTTGGCCTCCCCCATCTGTAGAAACATAACAGTACCTACCTTGTGACTGAATTTAGAGTATTAGGCAAGACAATGCATGCAAAGTGTTTTGCACAGTGATTAGAATATAGTATGTGTTTAGTAAATGCTAGTTGGCTTTTGTTTTCTAGAGGAGAAAATCCTTCAGCTCAATTCTGAAGGATGAGAGAAGTTAGTCAAGCAAAGAAGGAAGTGGAAGATTTTCTAGGTAGAGGGAATAATGTGTTCCAAAACACTAAGGCATGAGACTGCCTGGCATGTTTGGGATGCAGGTGGGACTTAATGTTTGAGATGGATTACAGAACTTGAATATGGAGAAAAGGGGATAAAAGAGGAATATAAGATGTCTCTCAGGTTTCTGTCTTTGGTGGATAATGGTGCCATAGGGAATGTAGGAAGACAGACAATTTGGAGGGAAATAAAAGTTTATTTTAGGATTTTGAGTTTAGTTTTCTTGTGGGACAACCAGGTTAAACATTCAGTAGACACTTTGATTTTTAAATCTTGAGATACAGAAAGAAATCTGAGTTGGAGATACAGATTTGAGAATTGAGTTTATGGATGATAAAGCCATGGTTATGTATGAAAATGATCACTTTCCATAGTTTGTACAGAAAGTGAAAAAATAAGTAGAACAAGAGTGGAACCACTGTTTAGGGGAGCTAAAGAGAAGCTCTTAGACTTCCCTCAGGAAACTGAGGAAGTGTAATAATTGAGTTTTGAGGCTGTTCCTTGATTAACATTCTCTTGCCTTTGTTTATTCTGGAGAGAACACTGGGTAAAACATTGCAAGATTTATCACTGCTGCAAATTTGAGCCATGTATGTCCCTTACAAACAAGATGGAAGAAAATAACACATTGTGTTAGACACTTAACTTGTTTTACCTTCTGTTGCTGATTGAGACAGAGTCTCATTCTGTTGCCCAGGCTGGAGTACAGTGGTGTGATCACAGCTCACTGCAGCCTCAACCTCCCAAGGCTCAGGTGATTCTTGTACCTCAGCCTCCCAAGTTACTGGGACTACAAGCATGTGCTACCCTGCCCAGCTTATTTTTGTATTTCTTGTAGAGATGGAGTTTTGCCATGTTGCCCAGGCTGGTCTTGAACTCCTGGGCTCAAGCAGTCCACCTGCCTTGGCCTCCCAAAGTGCTAGGACTATAGGCATGAGCTGAGCCACCGCTCAGGCTTACCTTATATTATTTAATTACTGCCATTTGAAGTAGGTTGTATTGTCCTCCATTTATAGGTGAGGACATTTTAATTTCAGAGGTTTTAGTTAACTTGCCCAAGGTCAGTAACTGGAAGAGCAGGATTTTTAAATGAGGGACTTAAGAATCAGGTAGACCTATTTTTTCCACTTATGCCATGATTGTATTAGAGATATTTAAGCAGAATCCTGAAGGAGTGGATGGATTTGAACAGGTAGCAGTGGGAATAGAAAGTAGGGAATATAAGAGGAGAGTAGTTGAGTAAGGCCATAGAGGTCTTTGAGTGCAGGGCAAAGAATTTGTGACCTTTTAACATAAGCAGTGAGGAAGCCACAGAAGGATATATGTTATATTATTAATTGTTTAACTGTTACATAAAATAATACATTTATTGTTGGAACTGTAGAAAATACAGGAAAAAGTTCAAACCAGGAAATAAATTGCCCGTAATCCAACTATCCAGAGATAACTTTTCTTGCCATTTTGGAGTATATCCTTTGAGAGATTTTTTCCCCCTCTTTTATCTTTTTATGTATATATGTGTGGATGGAAGGAGGGCTTTTTTTTTTTTTACATATTTTATAAAATTAGGATTATACTACAGTATGTACTGGTTTGTAATCTGTTTTTTAAGCCTAATAGTATATGTTGAACATTTTTCTATGTCATGTAAGTGTTAGGAAGATTAAATTAGTATGTACAGTAGATATGGGGAGTCTAAAAATAGGATCATTTAGAAGACTATTGCAATGTTCAGACAAGAAAGTAATGAACATCTGAACTAAGGTGATGTCAGTGAGCCTAAGAGAAATTGCTGAAGTAAGTGCAATACATTTGGCAGTTGATGGGATTATGGTATGTTAAAAAATGAACCTGGGTATGGTGGCAAGTGCCTGTAGTCCCAGCTACTCAGGAAGCTGAGACAGGAGGATCACTTGAGTCTGGGAGTTTGAAGCTATAGTGTGCTATAATCATGCCTGTGAATAACCACGTTTCACCAGTCTGAGCAGCATAGGGAGACCCCATCTTTAAAAACAAAACAAAAGATGAAACTAGGGTTTCCTACCAGGAGGGCTAGAGTGATGTCAGTAGCAGAAATAGAAGAGATAAGAAGATCACTTCAGCTTTGAACAACATGAGTTTAAGATATCCATGGGACATTTAGGTGGAGATGATCTGTAATAGCAGCTACTATTTATTGAAAACTTGTTATATGATAGATATTGTCCTAAGTTCTTGATGTAATTACTTAATCCTTAAACGACATTCTGTGAGGCAGGTATTATCTGTATTTTATTGGTGAAGAAACATCAGAAAAGAAGTAACTAATCCTTATGCATTCTGTGAGGCAGGTATTAATATGTATTTCATTGGTGAAGAAACATTCAGAAAAGAAGGAACTTGTCATGGTCTGATGTTAAGCCATTTCTGTCAGGCACAGAAAAGCTCCTTCTTCTAACTTGTAAATGTGGGACTAAAATTTCTGAAAAGGCCTGGTTTTGCAGGCAATTAGAATAAAGGCAATTGCTGGAACTATAGAAGTAGCTAAGAATGCCACTTGAAATAGTATAGATTACCCTGATTTGATTATATGAATGTATCAAATTATCACATATACCATGAAAATATGAATGAGTATGAATCAATAAAAAATAATTTCAAAAATAATATAAGGTAATGAAGAAGTGCTGTGAATAGAATCTTAGATCCTGTGGCCATTGTAGGAGTGAAAGAGGAAGAACTTTCAGAAAGGAGAAAGAAGGAGGCTTGAGATAGGAAGGAGAACTGAAGGGACCTGGAAACCAAAGGGGAGTTGAAGATCTACATTGTATCGGGCACTTGACCTATTATCTCAGTTAGTTCTCATTGTTACCCTATAGCAGTGGTTCTCAACTGGCATGATCTTTTCCTAGGAGACATTTGGCAATGTTTGGAGACATCTTTGGTTGTCACAAGTTAAAGGGGTTGCTACTGGCTTTTAGAGGGTATAGTCCAGGGATTAAACATCCTATAGTGCCTGAGACAGCCCTTATAGCAAAGAATAATTTGGCCTAACATGTCAGTAGTGACAATGTTGAGAAATCCTGCCCTGTGGTATATTAGGTCCATTTTATAAATGTGGAAACAAGGAAAGTAACTCAGTCATATAGCAAGTAAATGGCAAAACTGGGATTTCAACCCAGGTCAGAATAGGAAGTTTGGGTTCTTTCCACTTTACTCTGTTGCTCCTTGGATCCCAGTACTTGGGGAGGCTGAAGCAGGAGGATCTCTTGAAGCCATGAGTTTGAAACCAGCTTGGGCAACATAGTAAGACCCCCATCTCGGACCGGGCACAGTGGCTCACACCTGTAATCCCAGCACTTTGGGAGACTGAGGCAGGTGGATCACAAGGTCAGGAGATCAAGACCATCCTGGCTAACATAGTGAAACCCTGTCTCTACTGGAAAAAAAAAAAAAAAATTAGCCGGGTGTGTTCGTGTTGGCAAGCACCTGTAGTCCCAGCTACTCAGGAGGCTGAGGCAGGAGAATTGCTTGAACCCGGGAGGTGGAGGTTGCGGTGAACCAATATCGTGCCACTGCACTCCAGCTTGGGCGACAGAGCGAGACTCCGTCTCAAAAAAAACAAAACAAAACAAAAAAAACACATCTCTACAAAAATTAATAAATAAAAATTTCATGAAGAGAAGGGATGAGTACTATTATTTGATGGAGTAATAAGGTCAAAAAGTTTTCTTTGACAGAGAGTTGAGTATGTTCTCCAGAAAAGGGGGCACTGAACTGAAAAGAAGGTTATTAGTGGAGCAGTATCCCAGATCATGCTTTTCCAGGTTCATCCAATGGTAATTCTCTACCTCTTCTATTCCACTGAAACCAGTAAGAGTAAATGTCATGTAAGAAGACCCAAGGACATTTTGGAGAGAAAGGTAATGATTATAGATTTTTTTCCTAAAATTATTAAAACTATATGGTAAACAAAAAAGAAAACAGGAATATAAATTTGCTAAGAAATTAATATTTGATAAGCCAGGAATAATATATTAACAGAGATAGATTTTTAGAATTAGACAAACCTGGATACAGATGTGATTTCTGCAGTTCACTAGGTTATTTTATTTTTTATTTTTTGAGACGGAGCCTTGCTCTTTCACCCAGGCTGGAGTGCAGTGGTGTGATGTAGGCTCACTGCAACCCCCGCCTCCCAGGTTCAAGCAGTTATTTTGCCTCAGCCTCCCGAGTAGCTGGGACTACAGGCATAAGCTACCACACCCGACAATTTTTTGTATTTTTAGTAAAGATGGGGTTTCACCATGTTGGCCAGGCTGGTCTCGAACTCCTGAGCTTAAGTGATCTGCCTGCCTCAACCTCCCAAGGTGATGGGATTATAGGTGTGAGCTACTGCGCCCGTCCCACACTGTTTTGCTTTGTTTTGTGTTTGTGAGACACAGTCTTGTTCTGTCACCCAGGCTGGAGTGTAATGGCACGATTTGGGTTCACTACAACTTCCACCTCCCAGGTTCAAGCGATTCTCCTGCCTCAGCCTCCCGAGTAACTGGGATTACAGGCACCCCCCACCATGCCCAGCCAATTTTTGTATTTTTATTAGGGACAGGGTTTCACCACGTTGGCCAGGCTGGTCTGGAACTCCTGGCCTTAAGTGATCTGCAGGGTTTCACCATGTTGGCCAGGCTGGTCTCAAACCCCTGGCCTGAAGTGATCAGGCCACCTCTGCCTCCCAAAGTGCTGGGATTACAGGCATGAGCCACTGTGCCTGGACCCACACTAGGTTATTTTGACCACCATACAACACTCCACCAGCCTTGGTCTCCTCCTTTACAGATTGAAGCTACAGGTCTTACAGTCTTTTTTGTTTTTTAGAATTAAGTGAGATAGTCTAGCACAGTGCCTGGCATATAATGGGTGTTCCTTTACTGTTGAGACTGTGGAAGGCAGATTATAGTAGGACTATGAAAGAAATAGATATTTTGAAATAGGTTGCATTTGTATATTTAAAATTTTAAAAGAAGATAATAGAAGGCAGTCTGCATGGTGGAAAATAACACAATATACATAGAAAATATTTTGTCAAATTATTTAAGTAACTAATATGCATTTACATGTGAGCACATAGAAAGGGTTAACATATGGGAGTGGAAGATGGCCAGATTCTTCTGCTTCCCAGAAGAATCTAAGTTGAAACCTGAAGAAAGAATTAGACTTAGGCAGAGAAAAACTGAATGAGAGAGGTTTGGGAAAGTACACCAAAGGTAGGGTGAAGATTCTATGCAGATGCCTGAAGACAGCTGTTAAGAGAAACTACCAGTGACTTAGAACACTGAGTGCTGAGTTAAGATGTGGAGGGAATGACTGATTGGGAGAGGTAAGCTGGAACCTGGTCTTTATAGGACTTTTTGAGGAGTTTAGATTTTATCCTGTGAGCATTGGGAAGGTTTTAGGCATAGGAATAATTGGTTAGATTTATATTTTTGGTCACTGATGCTGCAGTGTGGGGAGTGGATTAAAGGGGGCAAATCAGGAGACAGTATAGAAATAAGGAGGGTATAGTAGTACAGATGTAATTAATTTGATATAGATAGTGAATCAAGGATGATTCCAAGGTTTCTGGAGTTACATTCCAACTCTAAAAAGTATTAAATTAACAAAAATAATAAAAGCTACCATTAGGGCTCTAGGGTAAGAGATATAATCATGATATTGCTGGTAGCAATATAAATTAATCTGGTCATCTTGGAGAGCTTTCAAGCGACATGCAATGGAAGCTGTAATAATACTAATGCCCCTTTTACTTATTGACCTTACTTTTGAATACCATTCAAGAAATTCAAGAAAAGTGGCTATAAATCGTGCACTATTTGTCCAAAGTGGTTTTGTTTTGTTTGTTTGGTTTTTTTTTTTTTTTTTTTGAGATGGAGTCTCACTCTGTTGCCCAGGCTGGAGTGCAGTGGCATGATCTCAGCTCACTGCAACCTCTATGTCCTGGGTTCAAGTGATTCTCCTTTTTTTTTCTTTTTTTTTGAGACAGAGTTTTGGTCTTGCGCCCAGGCTGGAGTGCAATGGCATGATCTCAGCTCACTGCAACCTCCGCCTCCTGGGTTCAAGTGATTTTCCTGCCTCAGCCTTCTGAGTAACTGGGATTACAGGCATGTGCCACCACACCCAGCTAATTTTTTTGGTATTATTTTTAGTAGAGACAGAGTTTCACCATGTTGGCCAGGCTGGTCTTGAACTTCTGACCTCAAATGATCCACTGGCTTTGGCCTCCCGAAGTGGTGGGATTATAGGGGTGAGCCATTACACCCAGCCTTGTTTTTTTTTTTAATTTTTCTTATTTAATTTTTTTTGAGACAGACTGGCTCTGTTGCCCAGGCTGGAGTGCAATGGTGTGATGTCAGCTCACTGCAACTTCTGCCTCCTGGGTTCAAGTGATTCTCCCACCTCAGCCTCCCAAGTAGCTGGGACTACAGGTGCACACCACCATGCCCAGCTAATTTTTTTGTATTTTTAGTAGAGATGGGGTTTCACCATGTTGACCAGGCTGGTCTCGAACTCTTGACCTCAGGTGATCCGCCTGCTTCGGCCTCCCAAAGTGCGGGGATTACAGGCATGAGCCACCACACCTAGCCTTTGTTTTTTTTTTTTTTTTTTTTTTGAGGCAGAATCTCAGTCTGTAACCCAGATTGGAGTGCAGTGGTGCGATCTTAGGCTCACTGCTACCGCCACCTCCCGGGTTCAAGCGATTCTCCTGCCTCACCCTCCCGAGTTGCTGGGACTACAGGTGTGCACTACTACGCCTGGCTAATTTTTGTATTTTTAGTAGAGATAGGGTTTCACCACGTTGGCCAGGCTGGTCATGAACTCCTGACCTCAAGTGATCTGCCCACCTTGGCCTCCCAAACTGCTGGGATTACAGGCATGAGCCACTGTGCCAGGCCTGTCCAAAGAGATTTTATATTAGTACTGTTTATTACAGAAAAATTGGAAACAACCTAAATGTTCCAACAGCAGAGGATTAGTTAAACTTTTTTTTTTTTTGAAACAGAGTCTCGCTCTGTCACCCAGGATGGAGTGCAGTAGCACGATCTCGGCTCCCTGCAACCTCTGCCTCCCAGGTTCAAGCAATTCTCCTGCCTCAGCCTCCCAAGTAGCTGGGACTACAGGCACGTGCCACTACACCCGGCTAGTTTTTTGTATTAGTAGTAAAGACCGGGTTTCACCGTATTAGCCAGGATGGTCTGGATCTCCTGACCTCGTGATCCACCTACCTCACCCTCCCAAAGTGCTGGGATTACAGGCATGAGCCATCACGCCCGGCCTCAGTTAAGCAGGTTTTAAAAATATATCAATAGGGTATGGGCTTGGTGGCTCATACCTGTAATCCCAGCACTTTGGGAGGTTAGGATGGGAGGATCGCTTGAGCCCAGGAGTTCAAGACCAACCTAGGCAATATGGCAAAACCCTGTCTCTACAGAAAAATACAAAAATTAGCTGGGCATAGTGGCACATGCCAATGGTCCCATCATTCAAGAGGCTGAGGTGGGAGGATCGCTTCAGCTCAAGAATTCAAGGCTGCATTGAGCCATGATTATGCCACTGCACTCCAGCCTAGGGAACAGAGTGAGACCCCATCACTACAAAAAGTAAAAAAAAACTAGCCAGGAGTGGTGATGGGTGCCTGTCATGCCAACTACTAGTATAAGTGGAGGCAGGAGGATCACTTGAACCCAGGAGTTCAAGGCTGCAATGAGTCATGATTGCACCACTGCACTCCATCTGGGCAACAGAGTAAGACCCTGTCTCAAGAAGAAAAGAAAAAAATTGTACATAGATGATGATTTAATAGGGTTGGGAGACGCAACACTGACGTGTCAATCTGTGCTTACACCAGACAACTTAAAGAGAATAAGGAATAAGGAAAGGGAAGGATAATTAGGTCCTAGCCATAGGGGACAAGACCATTAGAAAAGTTGTGTTTTAAAAGGAAAAATGTGGGAATAGAGGATAACTTCTCTGTTTCCATTACCTGGCAGCCCCCAGAAATGGCTTAATATTGGCTTATTTTGCATATAGTCTACAGTTAAGTTGCAGTTAGCTGCTGTATTAGGCTGTTCTTGTGTTGCTGTAATTACCTGAGACTGGATACTTTGTAAGAAAAGTGGTGTAATAGGCTCATGGTTCTGTAGGCTGTACAGGAAATGTGGCATCTGCTTCTGGGGTGGCCTCAGGAAGCTTCCAATCATAATGAAAAGCAAAGGGAGGGGACAGGTGTCTCATGCATGGTGGGAGCAGGAGGAATAAAGAGGAGTAAGTGTCATACTTTTAAAGAACCAGATCTTATGTGAACTCAGATCAATAACTGACTTATCATCAAGGGGATGGCAACCAGGTCATTCATGAGAGATCTACCCCCATGATCCAAACACCTCCCACCAGGCCCCACCTCCAACATTGGGGATTATATTTCAATATGAAACTTAGAGGGGACACATAAACTATATCAGCTGCTAAGAGATTTCATTTCCTTTACGTGCACTTATGGCTGAAATTTTCCATAATAACTGTGGATAATTCACATGTTTAAGTAGATTTTAGTTTGGTATTTGATTAAAAGTTCATAAAATGGAACAAGAGGAAATTAGTTATTAGCAAGAATGTTGAAGAAAAGTCGGAATTAAAAAAAAAATCTCAGCTGGGTGCAGTGGCTTATGCCTGTAATCCCAACACTTTGGGAGGTTGAGGTGGGTGAATCACCTGAGGTCAGGAGTTTGAGACCAGCCTGCTGCCTGTAATCCCAGCTCTTTGGGAGGCTGAGGTGGGAGGATTGCTTGAGGCCAGGAGTTCAAGATCAGCCTGGGCAACATGGCGAGACCATCTCTACAAAAAAAATAAATAAATAAATAACTGCTGTGGTGGCACATGTCTGTCTGTAGTCCCAGCTACTTGGGAGGCTGAGGCAGAAGGATCACTTGAGCCCAGGAGTTAAAAGTTGGGGCATCAGAAATTTTAGACACTTAAGCTGATTTCTTTGATGTATTTAACAACATACATCCAGAAAAGTGGATCATTTGGGTGCTAAGGGAACATCTAGAATCTGCTTTAGTCATAATTTTTTTTTTTAGATGGAATTATTTTGATCTGGAATTAGCTTTTTCTAGAGAAAAAGCTAATATAAATGGGATGGTTTTGAGATAAGCAATGAAGGTTAAGGAAAAACAGCCTGTAGATCAGTTAGATTTCCAAGGCATTTGTTGAAATGAATGGATAAAGTAGATTGAGATGAAGGGGTGATAGATGGGAGAAAGGAGGAAGTTGCTGGAATGGCAAGTTTTTGGTGAAGTATTATTCCTTGGTTTGTTGGCAGTAGAAGGGATATAAGGGTGGTGCAGTTCAGCCATTTGGATAATATTTGCTGTATATGATCCTTGCAGAGGGCGATCTAGAGCTAAGGGGCCAGGCCAGGCATGTTGGCTCATGCCTGTAATTCCAGCACTTTGGGAGGCTGAGGCAGGCAGAGCGCTTGAACCCAGGAGTTTGAGACCAGCCTAAGCAACATAAGAAGACCCTGTCTCTACAAAAATATTAGATGGTGTGCACCTGTAGTCCCAGCTGCATGGGAGGCTGAGGCAGAAAGATCACCAGACCCCAGGGAGATTGAGGCTGCAGTGGGCTGTGACTGCGCCACTGCACTCCAGCCTGGGTGACACAGTGCGACCTTTCTTAAAAAAAAAAAAAAAAGAAAGAGATGGGACCCTAGTAAAGATGAAGTGGTTAATCATCTTTATTAGGGCAAAGTTTCTGGCTGTGTGACTGGAGATGATATTTACAAATAGGAGTGAGAGATTTGGTAATGGTTGGAATGGATTGAGTCCACTGTTGTCAGATGGCCAGGAGAGTCTAAAGGGGCAGTTCTGGACTTGGAGAGAAGTCCATGACAGTATTAATATACTTCACTGTTCACAAAGACGTTTCACACTCATTGGCTCACATGATACAACAACCTTATGAAGTAGGAATCATTATCTGCATTTTGCAGGTAAGAAAACTTAAGTCTCAAAGGGGTTGATCCAGTGGTTCTCAGTTCACACTACACAATAGAATTGTGTGGGAGATCTTTTTAAAAATACTGAGGCCTGGGCCTTACCCCCAGTAGTTGTGTAGTTGTTCTGAGGCTCCACTATTCATGTTTTTAAAATGATTCAGGTGATTCTAACATAGAGCCGTGGTTAAGAACTACAGGGTTAAATGTCTGTCCCAGCCATAGAGCCAATAAAGTAGCAGAGGCAGAACCTGAAACCTGGTCTTTTGTCTCTGAGCCTCATATTTTTCATTTGTTTTCCCCACACTCTGATTTTTCAGGTTTCATTTAAGACCATTACATTATCCCTTAGGAAGCGTGTATCAGTTAGGGTTTATAGGATACAGAAACCAACTCTGACCAGCTTTCTTTTTTTTTTTTTTTTTTTTTTTTTTGAGATGGAGTCTTGTTCTGTCGCCAGGCTGGAGTGCGGTAGCGCAATTTCGGCTCACTGCAACCTCCGCCTCCTGGGTTCAAGCAATTCCCCTGCCTCAGCCTCCTGAGTAGCTGGGACTACAGGCACGCCACCATGCCTGGCTAATTTTTTGTATTTTACTAGAGATGGGGTTTCACCATGTTGGCCAGGATGATCTTGATCTCCTGACCTCGTGATCCACCCACCTCGGCCTTCCAAAGTGCTGGGATTACAGGCGTGAGCCACCGCGCCTGGGTCTTTTTTTTTTTTTTTTTAAGGGCTATTTTTGAATAATAGTGGGTATTTCACAGAATTGAACAGGAAAAAAAAAAGGCTAAATAGACTGAACAAAGTTCAAGAACTGGGGCAGCTTTAGGGAATCTAGGAATAGGAATGGAAGGTCATCTCTATAGAACCAATAGGAATCTTAACTCCAGCTGTCTTCTGTACCCATTTGTCTGCAAAATTCCAATTCCTGTAGAGAGACTCTGTAGGTCACTGCCCCTGGGTCAGGGGTCGTGTGGTTAATAACCCCAAAAGAACCACACCAAGTTAAGGAGGGGCAGTTCCCCAATGGATGGAATACTGAGCAGACCCAAACAAGAGTTTCTTATTACAAAGCCCTTCCTGACAGCCCTCACTGCAAGTCTAGGCTCCCCTGTAGGTACTCCAGTAGCTCTCCACCCCCATTCTTTTGGCTCACTGCAACCTCTGCCTCCTGGGTTCAAACGATTTTCCTGCCTCACCCTCCCAAGTAACTGGGACTACAGGTGCACACCACCACATCCAACTAATTTTTCTATTTTTAGTAGAGATGGAGTTTCGCCATGTTGGCCAGGATTGTCTCGATCTCTTGACCTCGTGATCCACCTGCCTTGGCCTCCCAAAGTGCTGGGATTACGGGCGTGAGCCACCGCAGCTGGCCTCCATTATATTAAATGCCTGTTTCCCAACAAACTATAAGCTATGAGAAGCCAGAGGCCAAATCTATTCTATGATATCCCTCAGTAGGCCCTCCGTGTTTGGTGAATGGAATTCCAGAAAAATTTTAGGTCGAAATCGCAAACTTGTGGTTCTACTCCTTTTCCAAGGTAGGTGCCCACTACAGCTTTAAAGCCTGCCACCCTATGTGCTATCTGGACCCTCTGCCATTTCCACTATCCCCTCTTTCATCTCTTCTCTCACCTTGTTAGGTAATTGCTGGCTTCAACCGCCTTCGGCAGGAACAGCGAGGCCTGGCATCCAAAGCAGCTGAGTTGGAGATGGAGTTGAATGAGCACAGGTGAGAAGTCAGGGAGCAGCAAACAGTAGGACAGTTCTATGGGCTACTCCGTGAGGGGGATTTGTAGTAGAGTGGGGCTGAATCCTCAGGTCCTGCCTTGTTCTCCTATCCCAGCCTAGTGATCGATACACTGAAGGAGGTAGATGAAACTCGTAAGTGCTACCGCATGGTTGGAGGAGTGCTGGTGGAGCGAACTGTCAAAGAGGTGCTGCCTGCTTTGGAGAACAACAAGGAGCAGGTAAGCAAGAATCATTGAATAGGATCGGGTACAGTGGCTATAAACCCAGCACTTTGGGAGGCCAAGGTGGGTGGACTCCTTGAGTCCAGGAGTTCGAGACCAGCCTCGGCAACATGGTGAAACCATATCACTACAAAAAATACAAAAAATTAGCTGAGTATGGTGGCATGTGCCTGTAGTCCCAGCTACTCACCTGAGCCTAAAATGTCGAGGCTTTAGTGAGCTGTGATCACCTCACTGCACTCCAGCCTGGGTGACAGAGTAAGACCCTATCTCAAAAAAAAAAAAAAAAAAAGGACAACAGCATAAAATAGCCTATGCTCATTATGCTATGCTAAGGCCAACTCTTAGACAAGAGGAATTGCTGACTGCTGTGGGCTCTGTGACCTGGCTGAATTGGGGTGGGAGGATTGGGGTTAGATTAGTGTTTCTCGTAGTGTGTTTCACTGGTATGTGAATCAAAATCACCTGAAGGACTAATTTATAAATGCCGCTTCCCGAACCCACTGGATCAGAACCTTTGGGAGTGCCATGAAGTGACATTTTAAAAATAAGCTAGGCTGGGCGCGGTGGCTCACACCTGTAATCCCAGCACTTTGGGAGGCCAAGGCAGGCAGATCATGAGGTCAGGAGGTCGAGACCATCCTGGCTAGAATGGTGAAACCCCGTCTCCACTAAATACAAAAAATTGGGCATGGTGGTGGGCATCTGTGGTTCCAGCTACTTGGGAGGCTGAGGCCGGAGAATGGCGTGAACCCGGGAGGCGGAGCTTGCAGTGAGCCGAGATTGCGCCACTGCACTGCAGCCTGGGCGACAGAGCGAGACTGCATCTCAAAAAAAAATAAAAATAAAAAATGAAAAAATAAAAATAAGCTCATGCCTGTATTCCCAGTGCTTTGGGAGACTGAGGCAGGAGGATTGCTTGAGGCAGGAGTTTGAGACCAGCCTGGGCAACATAGTGGGAACTTGTCTCTGTAAAAAATAAAAATAAACAGCCCAGGTGATTCTAAGTACATTAAAGTGTATAAACCACTGCTTTCAAGAAAGGAATAATTTTAATATCTGGACTCCTCTACTTGGTTAAAGGTAAGGTTAAACGTGTTAACACTTCCTCCAGCCATAGTCCATTCCAGGTGGGGGAAAGGAGTCCTGAATTCCTTATATAATCCCTGTCACTTGTCCTCTAGATACAGAAGATCATTGAGACATTGACACAGCAGCTTCAGGCAAAAGGAAAAGAACTAAATGAATTCCGGGAAAAGCACAACATTCGTCTCATGGGAGAAGATGAGAAGCCAGCAGCCAAGGAAAACTCAGAAGGGGCTGGGGCTAAGGCCAGCTCAGCTGGAGTGTTGGTCTCCTAGGGACCAAGGCCTTTGCATTTTTTTCTACCCTGACTCCCACTTCTGATTTCTCTTTATTGTTATTATTATTATTTTCTCTGCTATTGTAATATTTTTTGTTAATTAAATGTTTTGGTCAGAATGCTTAGCTGTAGCCTGAAGTTTTCTCCCACTTAGGGGTGGAAATTGTTTTGAGACATGGAACAGCATATGATTTGTGGTTTTTGTTTCCATCAGGTTAATGACTCATAATATGAGAATAGGACCCATATTTATTTTATCCTTTCCTTGCAAATAAAGGTATGTCCACTTATTTACTGCCTTTCCCCCTCCCCCCAAAAATTTCAGAGACAAATCTTGAGTCTCAGATTGAAATTTAATAAGCATTTGAAGTGAAGCAGATAGCTCTGGTGATAATGCTTTATAGATCTGCAACAAAGCAAAACAAAACGAGGCTTAGTGGTGTGTCTCGGCACTATTTAGATAAGGAAGTCCAGAATGCACACCTGTGGACTGGCTGTCCTGCCATCCTCACCAAAACCCCCAACCAGGTAAAGCTGATCATTCCAAAGGCAGGTGCGATGGCCCACGCGTTTCATCCCGCGATCTGCACAGGGGAAGTGGAACCACAGAGGAGGAGATGTGCCTGTTGGATGGGGCAGAGGGTGGTTATTGAGGCAGTAGCACTTTGTCATTCACAGAACACAACACGACCAAGGGCTTGCCCACTGTTTTTCTGCTCACTTCATTTGTAGGCCTCTTCAAATGCTTAATATTCTGTGTACTCCTTTAACTCCTGTCAACTAATTTTTCATCCTCCCTACCCCATCACTCCATCCTCTTTCTATAGTCTTCAGCTTCCCCCATCTTCCCACCTTTCCCCCCTTCAGCCATTAGTCTGGCTCTCACGGGTATCATAGATGTAGAGATCATTGCAGATGGTGTCTCTAGCTCTGGTCAGAGTTTCTCCACCAAACAGCACAGCAAAGGGCCCAACCACAGAACATGAGTGATGCCGTAGTCCATGGGGCCCCTTCTGGGACCCCTGCCCACTGCTCACAAGCCTTGCAAGCTGTTCCATCAAATGAGGAGCAACAGGTGGTTCCTCCTTGGGGAGAAAGAAAGCACTGTCTGAAGAGACCTGGGCATCACAATTTCAGCCTCTTCCCATCCTAAACAAGATGTGTGGGGAGCTAATACCTTTATTTTCCCATGACTCCAATGCCTCGCTACTTCTGGTTCAGCTAAGTTGCAACCTCCGAAGAGCAATAGCTGATGACCTGGATGGGGTCCAGGAGTTTGGAGCAGGGCCGCACAGTGACCTGAGCGTGAGGCTATGTGGCAGCCTTCTTGCTTGTAGCTGTGGACATGCAGAAATTCAGGCCTGAGTGGGTTTTCTGGAAAATGTAAGTGCCACCGCCCTTGCCAAGGATGGATGGAGAAGAGGCATAGGGCAGTGCGGTAGGTGGGATGAGAGGAAGGGTAATACTGTAGAGAGCTCAGCTAGCTTAAACATGGTAGGTTCGGAGGGTGCGAGGGTGAGGACGTGGATAAATTGCCTGAGAAATGTTTAGGCTTTTGTTTTTCCAGAGTGTAGATGAGAGTGAAAGGTTTTGGGCAGGGGGTGCCATACCAATAGGTGCGGGCGCTGGGGTCCAGCCTTAATGTGTAGATGCTTCCATAGCGTCGCTGAGTGTGGATACCGCCCTCCCGGCCAGCCACCTGCAGCTCTCGGTCAGAGATGCGGGTGCAGGTGTGACTACTGAGGCCGGTGGGGGGGCAGTCACCAGGGGTCGCTGTCCACGCCTCCCACACACCGCGCTCTGTGTCCAGCGCGGTCACTGTGGCCAGGCGGCGAGACCCGTCCCAGCCGCCCACCACGCAGAGCCAACGCCCGCCCACGGGTGCCGCGTCGTGGTGACTGCGCGGGGGGTTGCCCTGGGATCCCAATCGTACGGCCTGGCCCCTCGCCGGGTCGAAGACCACCGTATCGCTGCTGGGCTCTCTCGTTCCTCCTGCTAGGAGACCACCTACGAGATAGAACCGTCCCCGCAGTTCGGTGCATGAATGGAAGGCCCTAGCCAAAAGCGCGTCCCGCGCCACTGGCCTCCAGGCCCAGCCTGAGTCTGCGGCCCGACCCGGGGGCACGGCCACCGCCATGGGCCCCGGGGAGAGGAAGGGCGGTGGGGTCTGCGGCTTGGAACGAGCCCCTACATGGCAGGCCAGGCACCTCGCCTTCCGCGGGCTTCCCCGGGAACCTCCCCCTACCAGACGCCAGCCGGGGTTCCCACCTCAAGCCCCGGCTTTCTCTCCGCCGTCGCCCAGCAACCACTGCAGCGGCTGCAGTGCGACCGCTGCAAACCGAAGGTCGCAAAGCAGCAGTCACCGTGGAGACAGGACACCTGGGTTGCTATCGAGAACCGTAGCTGTACCAGGTCAATAAAAATCCTGCAAGATTGTTAACTTCAGAAAGTCGGAGGACAGTCGGCTCCTCAGAATAAACCCTTGTGATCTCAGCTGTGAACTGATTTGCGATTATGACATTTGAGGCGCAGGTGCTGCTCCACTAGGGCCGGAAGGGATCATTTGGCTTCAGGGTTTCTTACTCCGGCTAACCACCCCAGGGATGAGCAAGGAAGGAGAAGCAAAAGTCAGAGGGTGGGGGAGGTGAAAGTGGACTGAGCACTGGCCCGAGAGACGGGAGACCTGGGTTCTAGTCCCGACTATGCCCCGACCCTCAAAGGCATTGTTTCTCTTTAGGCCTTCTCAGTTTGTCATTCATCAAATAGGCTGTTGGTTTATTCCCAAAGAAGGTCCCGATTGATTGGGTGGGAGAGTCCTTTCAGCTCTGGCCACTAGAGGGTAGCAGAACCCAGTCTCTCAGGGGACACACACACACACACACACACACACACAGAGAGAGAGAGAGAGAACCCACGCAGCCTTAGAAGGGTGAAGTGGGGGAAAAGTGAGAAAATGAGAAAAACAGACCCCTACCCTTCCTTCCCTGATATCTTTTATTTAAGCCAGGTTCCAGATACTAACTCTGTCCCCAAGGACCAAGTGATAACTGAAGAGGCCCAGATACAAGCTTACTGGTTTCAGCTGAAGGAGGAAATACAGACAGAATTTTCCTCCCAACACAGCTGGGGTGGGGCAAAAACAGGATCTGTGTCCTCTGGGACTGGGCTGTAAGTGGGAATGATGACTGCTACTTGTGGCCTTTGGTTTCTACACATCACCTTGCTCCCCATCATCCCTGAGATACTGAGACCATAGAGAGTGGCCAGGCAGGAGGATCACTTGAGGCCGGGAGTTCAGGAGTTCAAGACCAGCCTGGGTAACATAGCGATACCCTGTCGAAAGAAAGAAAGAAAGAAAAAAGGAAGAAAGGAGAGAGTGGCCAGGGCTGCAGTGAGGATGGGCATGTAATGCAGGGTCTGATAGCACAACAGGGCTTTCCCCTCCTCTTCCCAACTCTTGGTCCTCAGAGAACACAGCATGGGGATGGCATGGGCAGGAAAGGCACAGTTATAGAGACAGGAAGATTACCAGGACCTGTTCCCCACCTGTGCCTTAAAGCCAAGATTCAACAATAGCTTTGAAAGTCTCTGCCCTCCCAACTATAGCTTTCCCTGAGTATGACAGGCAGTATTCTCAGTTTTCCAAAAATCATGGTAAGAATCCCTAAAAAATCACTGACTTTTACTGTCCTTGGCTGAAATTTAAAAGTCAGTCTTTTCCCTCAGGCTTCTCACTGGCTAACCTCCCAACAGCTGGATTCAGATCTGTCATACTCCTAGGATTAGGCAAGGGCTTGCCTTAGGGGTGGGGCAATTTTGCTTAAACCTTATTGGCCTATATGTCCATTTTAGTCTCTTGCTTTTGCCTAAGTCTTGGCTGTTCTGTCAGACTTACTTTCTGTCTCTCCTGGATAGAAATGGGAACTCCCCACCCCAGGGGCCTTTCCAGCTCCTCTCTCCCAGCTTCCTCTCTGACTCTGAGTCCTTAGCAGTAGGCATCTTAGTTAGACATAGAGCTTGAACCTCACATACTCCTTGGCTGTACCCTCTCCAATTCTGACCTAGATGCTTCCAGTTCCTCCTAATAGCTGGAAGCATCTGTCCATTACTTTGCCATCCCAAGACCCTGGGAGAGGAACTGCCTAGGACTCCTACTTTCTTAGGTTAGTTTGAACCAAATCTATATTTTGAAGGAGAGAGAAGAGAAGCCAGAAAGAGAGAAACAGAGAGAGGAAGAAAGCAAGCCAGCCAACCTGGACTTGCATGACACATGCTTCACACCGCAGGACAGCATCTGCAGTGGTCTATAATGACCTTGTCAATGATACAAACTGAAAGGGCATTAAGATAAGTGAAAGGGAGAACTGAGAGAAAATTGTGAGACAGGGAAAAAGGCAGCCAGGGCTGTAAACCTGCTTTCACCTGCTGATAATATCCAGGGACAACCTCTGTCCAGAAATGAGAGCAGGGACTGGATATCCTGAAAGTCTTACAATCCTGATGTGATCCTCTGATGTTGGCTTTGTCTCAGTTGGCCAACAGTCTATGTGATCTCTAGCAAGCAAGCACCCAGCTTCCTACCTAGCCTTAGATGTCTGTCCTAGCCCCAAATCTATGGCCCCTTGCCTCAAACCTTCACAAAGCTCTTACTCTATCTTCTCCCTCCCTTAGCCCCATTTTCTTGACCCTTGAACCATCTCTCTCTTCTCTTAGGCATTTTATTCAGTACATACAGAGTCCTCAACAACGGCTGGGTGTGGTGGCTCGGCCTCTGTAATCCCAAACACTTTGGGAAGCCAAGGTGGTGGACTTGAGGCCAGGAGTTCGAGACCAGCCTGGCCAACATGGCGGAAACCCCATCTCTACTAAAAATAAAAATAAAATAAAAAAATATTAGCCAGCCGGTGGTGCATGCCTGTAGTCCCAGGTACTCTGGAGGCTGAGGCAAGCTAATCGCTTGAACCTGGGAGGCTTATGTTGCAGCGAGCTGTGATTGTGCCATTGCACTCCAACCTGGGTGACTGAGTGAGAGAGAAAGAGAGACAGAGAGAGAGAAAGAAAAGAGAGAGAAAGTAAGAGAAAGAAAGGAAAGAGAAAGAAAGAAAGAAAGAGAAAGAAAGAAAGAAAGAAAGAAAGAAAGAAAGAAAGAAAGAAAGAAAGAAAGCCAACAATTGCACCAAAGGGTCTTAGTTGCACTCTCAAGACTCCCACAGTTCCCTCTGCCTGTGTCTCCCAGGCTGTCCCCATCCTTCAGGCCCTTTCTTTGACTCTTCTTCTGCTGTCCCCTGACCCTTCTCTATTTCTCACACAGCTTGATTTCCTGGCCCTATGCCATCCTGGCCCCAATTCTGACTCTTTGCTCTCAACTCAGCCAGAATAAAGACATAGACAAAAGGACAGAGCAATGATCAGGCAAAGAGACTGCATGAGGTCAGATCTTGAGAGCTCCTTTGACTGGATGTAAGCTAGGAGATTGAGAGAAAGGTGAAATTGTAAGCAGGCTTTAGGGTGGAGGGGAGTGGTAATCAGCCAAGTTAGAGAATGATGGAGAGGTGGGATAAGGATGGGGAGGAGCTTATGTTGTTGAGGGAGTAGGCAATGTTGAATAGGAAAGTATCATTGGGTCATTGCTGAGTGGTGGGAATTGACGCAGAAGAGAGAAGGACTTCAGTAATCATGGCAACCAGAAATTTCTCTTCGGGTCCTTCTGTCTCTGTTTCAGATTTTGTCTTGGCCACTTCAGCCACTTTGTCTCTTTGAATTCTCCCCCTTCAATAACTCGTGTGTGTGTGTGTGTGTGTGTGTGTGTGTATGTGTCCAATACAATCCCTGACTTATGATGGTTCAACTTACAATTTTTCTTTTTCTTTTTTTTCTTTTCTTTTTTTTTGAGACGGAGTCTTGCTCTGTCACCAGGCTGGAGTGCAGTGGCACAATCTCGGCTCACTGCAACCTCCGCCTCCTGGGTTCAAGTGATTCTCCTGCCTCAGCCTCCTGAGTAGCTGGGACTACAGGCACGCACCACCAAGCCCAGCTAATTTTTTGTATTTTTAGTAGAGATGAGGTTTCACCATGTTGGCCAGGACGGTCTCAATCTCTTGACCTCATGATCTGCCCGCCTCAGCCTCCCAAAGTGCTGGGATTACAGATGTGAGCCACCGTGCCCAACCCAACTTACAATTTTTTAACTACAGTGATGCAAAAATGATAATGTATTCGGTAGGACCCATACTTGAATTTTGAATTTTGATATTTTCTAGGGCTAGCGACTGGTATATTAAACACATTTTCAAGTTATATGTTCAGTTTGCAATGGGCTTATCAGGACATAACCCCATCATAAATGTCAAGGAGCATTTGTGTATTTTTTCTGTCTCTAAGTTTCCATTTTTCTCACTGTGTCTTGAGATCTGTCTATCACTGTTCCGACTTTTGCGTTTTTCTCTCTCTGGGTTACTGCCCTTTTTTTCCTGCTGGACAGAGCCAGCCATCTGAGTTTCCTGCAAGGAGCTTTAGAACTTTCCAGAAGTGGCCATTCTTCTTCCCTTTGGCTGCTTTCTAGAACTGTAGCACCAGTTTGGGGTCCTCAGGCACAGTCATAAGGTCTCAATTTTTGATGAGGACCTGAGTGAGCTTCAATACATAGGGCCTTTCCAGGGAGTAGAATTTCCCTACAGTGGGGTCTTAGTGTCGAAACAAAGACATTTGTGTCTTAACCCATACTCTGGTCCTGGATTTCATGGTAGTGTGTTCATGGAAACTTGGAAAGTTCATGGGGTGAGTGCAAGGAGGACGGGGCTCTGCACACAACTGGATCTACTGAGAATCAGGACCTGAATATGCCTTGCATTCAACTGCCTCCTCCCCTGGATGGCACACTCCAGCTTTAGGGCCCTCGAGGAACAAGCAAATTCAGTCCCCTGAGCTCCAAGGGTTGTTAGGCAACCAAGAAATGTGGTTATCATTAAAGAATGGGGCTGGGTATTGGGGAATCGGTGGGCCTGCAGGATAGGCAAAGAACAACATAGCACATGGCAATGTTTTGATGTAATTTCCTAGAAAACAGAAGGCCACCATCCTGATATTGAGCATAGTGAAGCTCCATCTGGAGGGGAGCAAAGGTGTTTTCTAGGGGTGGAAAAACTGCTGGAGCCCCTGTGTTCTGTATAGGGGTATGCCCATACCTCCATGGATGGGGGGAGTGATCCTAGGGAAGAGCAGGAGGAGTGATTTTGAAGCCTCGGTCCTGGCGGGCGAGATCAAGGCCCATATTGGTAATCTTTCACTGTGTCATCAGCTCCCCAACACCTTTCTGTACAAACTGCAGAAAGTTTGCAATGAGCAGATCAGGAATAGCTTATCACAGAGACAAAGCTGTACAGAAATGGATCATAAATATTTTATCCACACTCATGCTTCCAACTAGTTACACTCTGATTTATTTTTCACCCTCCTCTCTCCCTAAGCACAAGGGACTCTCCCCCAGCCTCTGACTCTTCTCTGACCTGGGACCTCACTACAGACAGACAGGATATTACTCACCAAGGAGCTCTCTCATCTACTCCTACCCCCAACTCATCCTCCTGCACCCCACCCTCACTCCCACCCCTTCCCACCTGGGCCCACTCCCTCCCTCCCCCACTCAATCTGACCCTCACTCTCACTATTCTTCTCCCCCACACCACCCCACCCATCCTTGTCCCTCCCTGACTCACCTCAAGTCCCATTGACACAAACAAAAATTTCAGCACAACCCACTCCAACCGGTTTGGCTGAGGCGTGCAGCCTGTCATGGGGACAGAGACAGGTATAAGTGGACGCTTGGATGCATGCAGATCATGAAGAACATCCACTGCTGTGCACACAGAGACAGTTCCACATATGTGCATAGCATGTACATGTACAGAGATACGTAGGGAGCACACGATGGTGGGATATAGCATATTACAGTTGTTTCTGTGTCTGACTCTCCCGATTGAGGGCTCCTTGAGGGCAGGGACTATGTGTTATGTGTCTTGGTCTCCTCCCTTGAGCCTGACACATAGTGGTACTCACTTAATGTCTGTTGAAGGAATGCATGGGTGCAGGCGTGTACATGATAAAGACACTATCACGGCTTGAATTGTTCTCATTCTTAGGGTCCACAATATGGGTAGGAAGAGGGTAGGAGTGAGGCATGTGGGGAATGAGAATTCAATATGGAAGGGAGAACCGAACCAGGATACCAGGCATTGGTCTTGAAAATCTTCCTCATCCAATATTTCCTTCCAGCCTCAATCCTAGAATATGCCTTCCCCAGCCTTCATGCTAGGAGAGGGTAAGAGAGACCTAAGTTTGAGGGCATATTCTCTGAGAGCATGGCCCTTGTGAGACATACAGGGCTGAGGGGAGGGAGGAGACAGTGGGACTTGAGATAGATATTTGTGAAATGAGGAGAGAGAGAGAGATCCCTACCTCCGTCAAAGGCCTGGACTGGGCTGCTAGACTCTAGTACTCCCTCTTAGGCCCTGTGGTACCCTTAGCCTACTTCAAGGCTGCATCTGGTGTTTACTGGGACCCAAACATACCCATGAAAAAATGAATATAGCCATACCCTAACTCCACCTCTGGACAGTTCTGCCTCCCTTCCATGCTCTGTATGGCTAGAGTTCAGGGTGAGTGATTAAGGGGCCTAACCAGGGGTTCAGAGACATCCTGACTGGTAGCACTTTCACAGGGGTATACCGTGAATGGACAGGCTGAAGGAGATTGGATACCCATCTTGTGAACTAACTGCTTTTCCACTCCTGTGCCTCAGTTTCTCCTGTGGCTTCCTGTACCTGGAGGGGTGAATCCGTGGGAAGGAAAGCAGCTCCTCCGAAAGCATGCGATAGGATCCAAGGTGTGATAATTATAATTATAACACAGGATGCTCCCCCTCCCATTCCCGCTGGCCCTACTCCACCCCTGCCACAGTGGATCTCAAAGCAGCATCTGGGTGGGGCTGTTCCCCTGGCACAGGTGGGGACCTGAAGAGGGGAAGGGGTTGGAGGCAGAGAGAAACTGGGGAATTCTGGCATCTGGCCTGGCCTGTAAGAGCCTCTGACCTGCAGGAAATAGCCCCTGAAGAAGAGGTCACTGCCGTGGTCATTGCTGACGGTTGGGATCTAGAGCCAGAGTTGGGGTCATAGTCCAGTGACAGGAGTAAAGTACAGGTTACAACCCCAGTTCAGGACAGTAACTCACAGCTAGTCGGGATCTCTGCTTTACTGATCCTACTTCACCACCCTTTCCATCTGGACAACTCATTTATTCAGAAATTCATGCCTCCACCAAAATGTAGTCAGTTCCCATGAAATGCGGTGGCCTGTCCTAGCATGGAAGACTGAGACAAGATTATAAAATAAGCCCAACTTTCAAGGAGTTCACAGGCTACAACTCTTGCCCTGTCCCACAATTTAATACATTGACTGAATCCCTGGCACACAGCAGGCCTCAATCAATGTTTTTTTGACTTGAAGCTTACAATTTAGTTAAGGAGATAAGATGTGCACAAATTATGAGCACATAAGCTATAATAAAAGGACTAGTAAAGGCTGAGGAAGAATAGAAGAAAGATTAATTTGGGGTGGGAGGAGCAGAGAAGGCTTCACGAAGATGTGGCATTTGAGGTCAGCTTTGAAAGATGAATAAGAGTTTGACAGGTAGAGTTGGTGGGGATGGTGTGGTAGAAAATCTACATAGAAAAACTCTTGCTTACGGCTTCGTTATTCCTCCTCTCTGCCTCCTCCAGATGGAAGGGTCCTATTGCAAAACTTTAACCTATTTTTTTTTCTTCTCCCACATCTATCTCTATATTTACCTGGTTTTTGTTTTAGCCCTAGTCTGCAAGTGATCTTGCCTCTCCCCTTCACTAAATTTTCAGTGAGCGCAGAATATGCCCTCTTCCTCTGGCTATCCCAGGGAGGCCAGTAAGGTTTTGTGTAACTTGGCGGTCACTTTTTATGCATTCAGAATGGAAACATGTGGTCTGACAAGGATGAGTGTACTTATAGGAATACAGGGCTCGTTGAAATTAAGATTGTCCTTGCAAAGTCCAGACATGTGGTCTTGTCTAATGACGTAGGAATACACTGGGTAAAATGACCATGGAGAGCCTAGAGAGGAACCTGTCTCCATTCAAGTTGTGCTGCTGCGCTTTTGGGACTCCTGGCCAGGTAACAAGATGTTGAAGCTGAGAGAGGGCCCTGATAGGGAAGCCAGGAACCCCTAGGGCTAATTCCTTGGCCACTTCCTTGGCTTCTCCCATATGGAGTTGGGATTAGAGGAGTTACGTAAGTTATTTATCAGGGGTCTTTGAACTACTTCCCTACCTCAGGGATAGAGGTGTCTGAGCAAACCATGAGACTAAGTTGTGTGTCCTCTGGCAAGTCCCTCCCCTTCTCTGGGCCTTGGTTTTCTCATCTGAAGAATGAAGTATACAGCCCAGCACTGACAGACTCCTTCCTCCTCAGTTCTGGCCTTCTCTGATTCTGTGGCTCCAAAGCTGAGACCCTCCAGGAGATCCGGGAACTTGTCAAGGCCCCCAGGAGGTAGCAAGGCTAGCTGGGGTGTGGGACGCTTGGGTTCCTTTCTACCCACAAGGGCCTTGCCCCTGTTCATCCCGGCCTGCCCTGGTACCCTGGGCCTCCCTTAGCCCCCGCCCTTGCCTCTCCCTTCACAGCCCCTTCCACATACTCGCAGGTAAAGCCTGGAGCTGAGGATGGGACCCCACTGCCCCCACCCAGGTCCTTTCCTTCTTCCCTCCCTCCCTGGCGCCCATTAGCTAGCCCAGGCCGTGGGGGCGGTGGCTGCTGAGTCTCCGTGCCAGGCCCAGCCCCCAGAGACGCACCTGTTCTGACCTGCTGAGCAGGTTCCCAGGTTTCTGCCGTCGTTGTTGGCCACAGCGTGGGAAGCAGCTCTGGGGGAGCTCGGAGCTCCGGATCACGGCTTCTTGGGGGTAGCTACGGCTGGGTGGGTAGAACGGGGCCGGGGCTGGGTCCCCCAGTACAGACCCAAGTACGAGAGGCAAGAACTCTGCAGCTTCCTGCCTTCTGGGTCAGTTCCTTATTCGTCTGCAGCTGGCTCCCAGGGAGATCTCAGTGGAACTTCAGAAACGCTGGGCAGTCTGCCTTTCAACCATGCCCCTGTCCCTGGGAGCCGAGATGTGGGGGCCTGAGGCCTGGCTGCTGCTGCTGCTACTGCTGGCATCGTTTACAGGTAGGACTTGCCTGAACCATCAGGACACTTGCTTCTGAGCCCAACCCGGCACTGACACACATGCACAAACACATAGACACATGCATGCACACACACATTCTCCTTCCTTTGACTCTGAACTGAGGAGCCAGTCTCTCTCTCCCACCCCCAGCTTCCAGCAGTGCCCCCAGAAAAGCCAGTATAGCCCTTCCCCTTCGTGTTTCCTCCCAGCCCCCAGGCCAGGTCACTATGTCTGGGATCCCTGACACCTCTGCCAAAGCCTTGCCTAGGCCTGAGCTGTCTTGGGGAATAGAGACCCAGTGCAGGTGGGCAGGGAGATGGGACTTGTGAGGATTCTTTTCACCCCAGGGTTTCCTGGAGGTGCCTTGGCCTACCCCCTGGGCTCTAGAACAGCTGCCTGGAACTGGGGCTGACTCAGGGCTCAGCTGGTTTCGGCAGTCATCAGGGTGCTGGAAGCCTGATGCCCACAGAGTGGATGGGGGATTTCTGTTTCCTTCTCTTCTCTCCATGATGTTCTAGAGCACCAGGACTGGGGCACCTCTTGGGGACTATAGGAGAACTGAGAATGCCTGTCACTCTTACCCCTCCCTTTCCCTGGACACAGTATTAGGTGCCAGGGTGGTAATAAGGGGGTTTAGATGGGTGGGGGGTCTAAGATAGGGAACCATCTAGATAGGATGTGGTCCCCTTTTGTTCATCTCCTGTTCCCCCATTTTCTTAACTAGATGCCTTGTATTACTCCTCACCTCCTGTCTGTCTAATGTATATACAACAAATATGAATTATAGGAATGTATAATCTTCAGAGTAGAGGAGAGTGTGTGTGCGTGTGTGTGCACAGTGAGACTCAGTGGGATTCCATAGGCTGTTCCTAGGGTAATGAGTAACAGAAATCTTTCTCCTTCAAAAGATGGGGGCTGATCTGGATAGGACAGTTTGATTCTCGGGCCCAGGAGCAGTAGCAAGGGAGCCTCTGTTGCCCAGCAAGATCCGGCAGTGATTCCCCCACCTCCATCTCCAGCCGAAGCTTTGAGGAGGGGAATAAGGCCTAGATGTGTGGATTGGTGGAGGTATGGGCTGCTCCCACTCTGATTTTATGATAGGTCATGGCTCAGCCTCCAGTGGTAGGATACTCAGCTCCTACCCCTGCCATCTCCTCACAGTCCCCTACCACCTGTATTTTAATTCCCATTTTCCAGATAATCCTTCTCAACTTGTTTAGGCCAAAAAGGTGGAGCCTAGTTGCTGGAGTCGGGGAACCAGCAGTCACTTTCCTGTGGGATCTACCCACACCTAAAGAGTGGAGTCATGCCATCTCAGGACTTGGAAGAGATCAAAGAGATTACCACTCCAACTCTCTCATTTTACAGATGAAAAAACTGAGAGAGATAGGCAAGTGAGATCTTCAAGATAACTCAATGTTAGGAGTTAACACACACACACACGCACACACACACACACACAATCTCTTTCCTTTGACTCTGAACTGAGGAGCCAATCTCTCTCTCCCAACCCCAGCTTCCAGCAGTGCCCCCAGAAGAGCCAGTGTAGTCCTTCCCTTTCATGCTCCCTCCCAGCCCCCCAGGCCAGGTCACTATGTCTGGAATCCCTGATTATCTCTGCTCAGTGTTAGGAGTATGACAAGGGTTAGTGTCTTGGTGTTCTGATTCTAAGTTCATTGAAGAATAGTACATTTGAATGCACACTGGATACAGCCTGGATACTAGATGCTGGAGATGCAATGGTGACTGCATCACATGGTTTTTGTCTTCCTTTTCCATGATGGCAAAACTGTTCTTACTAAGAGAAGCCCAGGGAAGGGGAAAGGAGACCCCCTTCTAGTTAGACCTCATGCAATCCCTGACAGTAAGGGAGGAAGCTTGGCTCCAGATTGCCCCAGGAAGCTGGTAGCTGGTAGGAGGCCACTCCGCTGCACTCCGCTGCACTCCGCTGCACAGAGCTGAGGTTGCTCTGGGGGCTGGAGACTACTAGCCTGAGGATCAGATGGTCCTACCTCCACTACCACCCCCATTCTGGCTCTTCTGTATATAGACTCTCTTAAATGGCCCCCAGGAATCTGGAATGTTTCATGTCTCTGAAAAAAATCCTTGGACTGGGAAGTCAGGAGTCTTGGGTCCAGATCCCGTTTCCGCTATTAATCTATTTGGTAACCTTGGGCAGTGATGAAACCAGACTTCAGTAGACCAAGAGCTAGGACCAGATCATCTCTACTGACCTTCCAGCTCAAATACGATGACTCTGTGATGTTCCAGCCCTGGTTGAAGTGGGGTGCTGCGGTGTTGGAAAGGTCACTGGATCTAGTTGTGGAGATAGGAGGAGGAAAGGGGTTCTGGTCCCATCTCTCAGAGGGTACCAGCGTACCTTTCCCCAGAATACTGCCTTCCTGGCCCTACTGCAAATTCACCCCCCACCCAAATCCTGGGCCATTAGAGCTCTGAGCCCCAGGGCCCTGCCCCACCCCTGACAGGGAAAGGAGCCCAGGCTTGGGAGGCGCCTCAGCACCACAGCTCTTTGTCTCTCCTTAATGGGTTGAGTTTCCGGGTGAGGTCTCCTCCCTTCTCCCTCCCCCATCTCTTGCCCTGGGGCTGAGGGACCCAAATCCATGAGACACCCCTTCCCCCATTAGGATCCTAGTCCCTAGCTCTTTGTCTGGGTTCAGGAGCCCTGCAGGACCAGAGGGTGAGTGGTGGTGCTCTGCCTTCTGAGGTCTGCCTTCTGGGGGTTAGGATCAGCTTTCTGTCTCAGGTTAGTTTCCTCAAAAGGGAGGGGCCCATCCTTACTTTTCTACTCCTGTTTACAGAGGGGGGCAGGCCCTTTCCTGTAGGACCTACCCAAACCTGGGAAAGCCAGCAAGGGAGGTGGTGAGAACTGGGAGAATCCCAGGGAAGCCCTGTGACCTCAGTGACCTTGTTCCCACCCTAGTGTTTAAGGAGGCTGGGCCAAGCAGACCCTAGCTACAGAGATAGTGATGAGGACGTTAGAGTTCATGATTCTATCAGGTGGACCAGAGCCTCAGGATCTGGGGGTTCTCTAGGCAAAGTGAATGGGGATTCGCTACTTTGGGGCACAAACCCAGTGAGAAGAGAATGATTGGATGTTCTGGCCTCCAAAAATTTGTCCTTGCTCTGACCGAAGTCTAGGCAGAGAGAAGCAATGGAGGTGATATGTGGAATGAAGTCAGAAGGGAAGGGAGTAGAGGAGTCTAGCGTCTAAATTTGGGAAGAGAATCTAAAATGAGGAGGGGGCCAGGCGTGGTGGCTCACGCCTGTAATCCCAGCACTTTGGGAGGCCAAAAGCAGGTGAATCCCTTGAGCCCAGCAGTTTGAGACCAGCCTGGGCAACTGGCGAAACTCTGTCTCTACAAAAAATACAAGAGTTAGCCAGGCATGGTGGTGTACCTGTGGTCCCAGCTACTTGGGAGGATTGCCAGAATCCAAGGAGACTGACGTTGCAGTGAGCCGTGATCACACCACTACACTCCAGCCTGGGTGACAGAGTGAGACTTTGTGTCAAAAAAAAAAAAAAAAAAAAAAAAAAAGAAGTGAAGTTCAGAACTGAGGAGGCATCTGCCATGCCTCCTGAATGAAGGCTGTGGAGAAGGTGGCTGAGGTCACTCTTTCACTGGAACAGGTAGCCTCTGGCCTCGGGAGATTTTCTCATAGTTTTCTGGCCACCCCCACCCCCTTCCCTCTAAATCTGGTGTGTCCTGAGAGCTGGAGTTGAGGCTGTGATTTGGGACGGGGCAGAGCAAGCCATGGTGGGTGGAGGGGCAGTGTGGAGCAGGGGTTAGGATCTCAGGAGTTTGGGAGAAGCTGAATCCTGGGTCTCCCACCCACAGTGTGGCTGTTGTGGTGACTCAGCCAGGCTCAGACTCTGGCTCCGGGGGGTTTAGGGGACTTATCTGTGCTGGGAGCTGTGTCTGGGCCAGAGCCGGGGCTGCCTCAAGGCCTGTCCTCCCCATTGTTCTCATCTCCCTTTGTGATTGTGTGGCCCCCCTCCCCAGACACTAATCTGTGGGTGGGCGTTCTGCCCAGGCTGGGAAGCTCTCACTAAGCTGGGGGGCTTAGAACAATGGGGGGTAAGTGAGGGAGGCGAATGAAGGTGGAGAGGGAATCTTCTGGCTTTTAAAGTTCCTTAGCACTCCAAAGCCAAGGTTATGGGGAAAAGAGTGGATGGAAAGGGGTTTGCTGGGTTGTTTGTGTCACCTGTCCTGGATGGGGAGTTTCGGTGCATCCCTCCCAGGTCCTTTCTCACCCCAAACTCACCCACATACTCCAGCTCTCGGGTGGAGGTTGTTGCTGTAAGGGGAGGCAGGAGTTAACAAAGGAGCATGAGACCCTAGACAGCCTGGACCCCTCCCCCTAGCCCCAGGCAGGATTCCCCTCACTCCCTACAAACCCACACCAGACAACCCTTACCCAGGTCTGGAACCAGAGCTGGTTTTTCTGGTAGTGGCAGCAGCAGAACCCTGACAGAGATTTCCAGGGAGAGGCCTCCTTCGGGGGCCAGAGCTGCTGAGGGACCCAGGGGAGTGGCTGGGGGTAGTGGTGAGAAATGTGGGAGTCCTTTTAGTAGGAACCTGAGGAGCAAGGGGAAAGGGAACGTTTGTTTTGTTCTGCTGGGGAGTCCTTAATGGCAAGTTCCCATCACCTGGAGGGACAGTGACCTCATCTCTAGGTACTTCCACCTTGAGCCTGAGATGAATCTGTCCTCAAGTCTTGGGGTGAGATGGGGAGGGATGCTGGGGGTGACATTCCAGGCAGGATGCAGAGGCAAAGGCTCAGAGCCACATACCACTGACCAAGGGCAGCTGAGACAGAGAGACATGCGGAAGCCAAGATAAACCGACAGCAAAATATTTACTATGTGTGCAGAGTTCCGCAGACAAGAATGCACTCCATGCATACAGAGGGTGTGACATGCACACGGAATCGTGTGTGCACACACGTTCACACATACCGGTACATAGCTCTTCCCTCTGGACACAGACAAGTAAGTACATATATGCCCCTAAGATAAGACATGAACACATATATGTGCCAAACACCCACCAGTTTATGCAAGGAGATAGCCTCACATGCTTTTGAACCAGCACTAAGACAGGCCAGGCCCTCAGCCACAGCTCCCATATACAAAAAACTCATACCTACTCCCTCCTTCTCAGACACCCATCTCTAGTACTCCTACATTCACACCTGTAAGTCCCAGCAGGGGATCCTGATGGAGAAAGGCCCCTCATAAAGAAAACCTACTTCCTTAAAGATGCTCTTGATGGCTGGGTATCAGCAAGTGCCAGCCTCAGTTTCCCTTCCTGAGATCAGAGGCCAGGCTCACATGGAAAGGAAAGTTGAGACCCAGGCATAGGGTGGGGAACAGCCAGCCCAAACCTGGAACGGAGGGCCTGTCTGGGAGCGGGCGGGGTACACAAAGGGCTGGGCTCCAAAGAGGCCCGTGGGGGCCTGGCCAGGGTGGGGGAGGCCAAGGGCAGGGATCCCGTCTGGCCAGTTGGGCCTGTTCTCTCCCTTGCGCAAGGTGGTGGTGGCTGTGGCTAGGCTTGCTGCTGTGCAGCAGCTTCTGAGTCACCAAGGCTCCTGACCAGCGTCCTGGTGCTCCAGGGAGGAGGGGTGGGAGGGTCAGAGGGAGGAGTGTCCAACCAGCCCAAGTGCACCAGCCTTAGCAAACAATTTGCAACAGAAGGGTCCGTGGGCTTGGCCTGGCCTGGCCATCACATGCCCGCAAGGTGACCTCACCAGGCAGGCAATGTGTCTCCTTTGGTCTGATGACATCATCTTGCTGACGCCAGGCTGACATTGGGTGGAGGAGAGAAGGAGGAGGCAGTCCTGGCCTGCCCTGGCCTGGAAGCCTGGACTCCTGGGTCTGTTTAGCCAAGGACAGGGATTCTAGGGCTCAAATTCTATTTTCTCTTCTCTTGTACCCTAGGGTGGTAGAGGGGTATGCAACTGGAGGAGGGTGTTGCCTCAGGCTGAGATGTTCCTACTAAATAGTGGATTTAGAACAATGAGGATCTGTGGGAGATACCCAGAAAGGAATTTCCTGTTTTACTGGGTTCCTCGGTCTGAGAAGCTTCAGTTTGTCCCCTAGGGGTGGGGATCATCGACTCACAGGTGAGAACATGGAGGATTGAGATTCAGGCATGCGCTGGATATCTAATGCCTGCTGTACCCTAAGAAGGTATTGTATTTTCCTAGGGAAATATAGGTGATTAGTGGTGGGGAGGCAGCAGGTGGTTGACTAGTATAGGAATAGGGTTGGAAAATATGCCATCTGATGTTGTTTCAGAAATAGTCTTTAGAAAGGTTTGAGTATCCCAGGGGGGCAGGTCTTGGGATCCCTGTGACCTTCACAGACAACAGCGTTTGAAGCAGAGGATATGTGGTGCTGGAGATCCCTACCCAAGCTCACTCGCAGCCCTTCCTTGGCAGCCCTGTTCTTTCCAGTGCCAGGAGGAGAAGAAGCCTGAGATGGGTGCGGGTGGTTAGCTGGACTCCCAGGCTGGGCTGGGTGGGACCAACATTAGCTTAGGCAGGTCAGGGCCCTGGTATCTGGCCCTGCAGGTCTATCCTGTCCCATCTGGGACCTCTTAGCACCCAACAGCATCCTTCTTCCCTCTCCTGGTAGCAGCGCCACAGGAACCCCTTCCTGTGCTCTATGTGCTGCCTCACTAAAACCCTCTGATCCATTCTAGTGGAGCTTCATTTCCTCCCTTCATGCCTGCCTCCTTCCATTCCTATTTTTTTCCCCTGTCCAGTCTGGAGGTGCTCCCTTTGCCAGTGAACCCAATTAGCTAGCTAGCCCAGCCTATCCTGCCTCCGCCCCAGGGTTACCATGTAGTGTGCTCCTCCCTGGCCAGCCCAATGCTTGTTCCTCCTCATTCTTGTTTTTTATCTTTTTCTTTTTTTTTGGTACAGCATCTCACTTTGTTGCCCACGCTGGAGTGCAGTGGAATGATTAGCTCACTGCAACTTCCACCTGCTGGGTTCACCAATTCTCCTGCCTCAGCCTCCCGAGTAGCTGGGACTACAGGCGCCCACCACCACGCCCGGCTGATTTTTGTATTTTTAATAGAGACAGGGTTTCACCATGTTGGCCAGGCTGGTCTCAAACTCCTGAGCTTGGGTGATCTGCCTGCCTCAGCTTCCCAAAGTGCTGGGATTAAAGGTGTGAGCCACTCTGCCCAGCCTGTTCCTCCTCATTCTACACTTTTCTTCTGTCTCTCTCATTTATTAATTCACCTGTTCATTCATTCAGTCGGTCAATAAATGTTGATGGAACCCACATACCACTGAGCACTAAATCAGAAACAATGGTTCCATATGTGACGTGAGGCCCAGAAAACAGGGATAAAGTGCTGTGACAGGAGTGAAAGCAGGGTGATGAGGAGAACAGAGGAAGGGCACCTAATGCTGCCTGAGGTGGGGGTGGGAGGAGGGAGGACTCCTGGAGGAAATGATGCCTAAGCAGAGTCTTAAATGATGAGTAGGCGCTACCAGACATAGGGAGGAGGGCATTCCAGGCAGGGGGTATTGTGTGAGCAGAGGTGAGGAACAACAAGGTGTGTGGCTTGCTGGGCAGAGGCAGGGACAACACACTGTTGGGGATTGCTGGGGCACGCATTCCAAAGCAAGGAGCTCTTGCCATCCCAGCATGTTCCTTTGCTCTGCTCCCAGGCCCCAATCCCCATATTTCACTTTTGATTCCATGACTCCAAATTTATTTCTTCCCAACAATGAACATCCTCAGGCCCTGTCTCCCTCATAAGTTACTCATCCTAGAAATTTAGGAGCTGTCTTTGAGTCTTTCCTCTCCTTCATCTTTCTTTCTGGTCAGTGACCAAATCCCTGTCAAATCTCCCCCTGGAACTATCCCCTCCTATCCCCTCCTAGCACTACTGTGCCCAGGCTGCAGTGACTGCCCCTCACCACTTGCTCATGGCACTCCCTTGCTAAGGAACCTTCAGTGACTCCCCATTTCCTCTTGACCAAGTCTGAATTCCGTTGCTCGTATGGAAGTTCCCTGGTGATTTGGCCCCACCCTGCCCCAACCATATTTTCCACTCCTGCTCAACACACACACCCTGTATTAGGCTGAGTCCTCTCCTCTTTGCTTCCTGAACAAGCCACCTTCTCCATCTCCTTGGTGTTTGCTCACCGTGGTCCCTGACTTTGTATGCCTTTCTAGGCCTCTCTGCCTCCTAATCCTACCCAACTCATGCATGGGGCCCTCCCAAATGATTCAGTCCCATAGTGATTGCCCCATCCCACAGTTGGCCTATAACACACTCCTGAGCACTAAATCAGAAACCATCATCACATGTTTCCATATGTGTCTCCATATGTATCTCTTGCTCCTGAGCAGACCTCAAGTCCCATGAGAGCAAGGAGTGGATCCTTACTTTGCAGATAAGGTAACATGATGGATAGTTCTGATTCCAGAATTCCTGAGGGTTTCATTAAGATGCAGAATACTAGCCCTTTGTCCCTTGTCCTCTGATTCTGGCTTACAATTCTGACCCCGTTGCTGTGTGCCTGCTCTGATCTCATCTCTCTGGGCCTCTGACCTGGGCCCTTTCTGTCTTTAGTGGCTTGCTCATTCCTGCCTCTGAGCCTTGGTTCATGCCTTTCCTCCCACATGGAACACTTCCTGAGCTATGGGAATCCAGGTCTCTCATCTTCAAGCCATGAAAAGAATGTTCCAAAGGGCCTACTGAATAGACCCTTCCTACCCTATGTGACCCATTCCAGACACCAACAGTTTTGGATTCTTGCCGTGGCTCCCGGCCACACTTTCTGAAACTATCCACTTTTTCCTGGTTGGTGGGTTGAACCTCCTCTGAAAGTTTGTTCATGGCTTTCCCTGTTTCTTTGTGCATAAATTCCATCTCCCTGATGACTGTGAGCTCCCTGAGGGCAGAGGCTGGGTCTCCTGTTCTGTTACAACCTCCCACCTTGCAACTGCTCAGGATACAATCCTAGGCTGCAAGAGGGTGTGAGTCTTCCATAAATCTCTGTGTGGCCTTAGGCAAGCCACTTCCTCTCTCTGGGTCTCAGTTTCCTCATCTGTTAAATGGTGATAATAACACCTACCTCTTGGGAATGTTTTGTAGATTTAATAAGGTAATGAACTGAATGTGCTTTGCAAGCACAAAATGCTTCAGGAGTTCCGGCCACCTTTGCTGTCATTATCATTATGAATGCGCTCCCCCAGCTCTGGCAGCACCCTTAATCGTGGTTGTCCCTGTCTGCCCCCTGCAGGCCGGTGCCCCGCGGGTGAGCTGGAGACCTCAGACGTGGTAACTGTGGTGCTGGGCCAGGACGCAAAATTGCCCTGCTTCTACAGAGGGGACTCCGGCGAGCAAGTGGGGCAAGTGGCATGGGCTCGGGTGGACGCGGGCGAAGGCGCCCAGGAACTAGCGCTACTGCACTCCAAATACGGGCTTCATGTGAGCCCGGCTTACGAGGGCCGCGTGGAGCAGCCGCCGCCTCCACGCAATCCCCTGGACGGCTCGGTGCTCCTGCGCAACGCAGTGCAGGCGGACGAGGGCGAGTACGAGTGCCGGGTTAGCACCTTCCCCGCCGGCAGCTTCCAGGCGCGGCTGCGGCTGCGAGTGCTGGGTAAGTGGGGCTCTCTGGGGATAGTCTGAGCTGCTGTGGATGCAGGGGGAAGCAGAGATTGGAATTGCAGAGATGAATGGGGCAGAAGTAGAACAGGAATAAAATGTACAGGGTCCTGTTCAGGTGAGGGAGCTTCATCCAGCTAGCTATCCTTGTACCCAATCCAGAAATTCTCTCCAAGTAACCCCAAAAGCTGGGGAAGATTCCATTTATTAGGAAGTTCTTCCTTCCGACGACATGAAACTCCCTCTGTTACTTTTGCCCTGTGGCAATATGGCACGGTTTATTCTCTTTTCTGTACAACAACCTTTCCAAAAGCAGAGGCCCTTTGTCATGCCCCACCCAAATCTACTCTTCTCCAAGCTAAACTTACTGGTTCCTGACACAGTTCCACCAAAGACAGTTTCAAAGCCTCTCTCACCATCCTGTGCTCCATGTTTTTTTCTTTTTACAATGTGGGTCCTGAGTGTGGACACAGGTCCAGCTATGGTGTGGCCATACGCGGCCAGTGGGGCTAATACCTTCCTTGATATGGACCTTCAGTGAATGTGGTCTGAGATCACAATCACTTTTTAAAATTTTTAATTTAATTTAATTTAATTTTTTTCGGACGAAGTCTCGCTCTGCCGCCCAGGCTGGAGTGCAGTGGCGCGATCTCGGCTCACTGCAAGCTCCGCCTCCCGGGTTCACGCCATTCTCCTGCCTCAGCCTCCCAAGTAGCTGGGACTACAGGCGCCGCCACCACGACCAGCTAATTTTTTTTTGTATTTTAGGTAGAGACGAGGTTTCATCGTGTAAACCAGGATGGTCTCGATATCCTTACCTCGTGATTCGCTTGTCTTGGCCTCCCAAAGTGCTGGGATTACAGGCGTGAGCCACCGCGCCCGGCCACAATCACTTTTTAAACCATCACTTTATATTGCGGGCACTTGTGGTCAACTCTGGACTTATGGTCAAGTCTTTTCCATTCTGTGTTAATATTTTGAAGATAAAAATAAAGGTTTTTTTGCTGGGTGAGGTGACTCACACACTGTAATCCCAGCACTTTGGGAGGCTGAGGTGGGCAGATCACCTGAGGTCAGGAGTTCGAGACCAGCCTGGCCAACATGAGGAAACCCCATCTCTACTAAAAATACAAAAACTAGCCAGGCGTGGTGGCTCGTGCCTGTAATCCCAGCTACTCAGGAGGCTGAGGCGGAGAATCACTTGAACCCAGGAGACGGAGATTGCAGTGAGCTGAGATTGTGGAACTGCACTCCAGCCTGGGCGGTAGAGGGAGACTCAGTCTCAAAAGTAAATAAATAAATATAAATAAATAAATACAATAAAGGTTTTTATAGTTCCCCTTTATTCACATATAAGTTAATAACATCAGCCTTGGAGTAAAAAAAAAAACCCAAGTGTAAATCTAGGCTTTGTCACCTAATAGCTGATGACTTGGGACAGTCACTTAACTTCCTTGTGCTTTGGTTTCCTCATCTGGAAAATAGAGATAATAATACCTAACTCACTGTTTGTTGACAGAATTTGAGATAACATTTATAAAATATTTAGCATAATAGTTGACACATAGTAAGTGCTTACTAGGAGGTGGTTATTATTATTATGTAGATGATATCTGGTTAGTTTTTTAATTACTTCATTATTTTTATTTTTTAAAATGACCTATGTTCATTGTAAAAAATTCACACAGTAGGGAAGGATACAAAGTCACCTCAATTTCTACCATTCATCTGTGTCTCCATGAAGTAAGAGAAGGAAAGGGGACCTGAAACTTGTTTTGTGGTATTTTTTGTTGTTTTTTTGAGGCGGAGTCTCACTCTGTCGCCCAAGCTGGAGTGCAGTGGCATGATCTCCGCTCACTGCAACCTCCACCTCCCGTGTTCAAGCGATTCTCCTGCCTCAGCCTCTCGAGTAGCTGGGATAACAGGCACCCGCCACAACGCCCGGCCAATTTTTTATATTTTTGGTAGAGACAGGGTTTCACCATATTGGCCAGGCTGGTCTCGAACTCCTGACCTCGTGATCTGCCTGCCTCGGCCTCCCAAAGTGCTGGGATTACAGGTGTGAGCCACCGTGCCCGGCCCGGGGGCCTGAAAGTTTGTACTTGCACAAGACTGAAATGCGATGAGTGGGGGCCTCCTAACGGGGGTTGTGCAGACCTGTGACCCCTGCCTTTCCCCATTTTCAGTGCCTCCCCTGCCCTCACTGAATCCTGGGCCAGCACTAGAAGAGGGCCAGGGCCTGACCCTGGCAGCCTCCTGCACAGCTGAGGGCAGCCCAGCCCCCAGCGTGACCTGGGACACAGAGGTCAAAGGCACAACGTCCAGCCGTTCCTTCAAGCACTCCCGCTCTGCCGCTGTCACCTCAGAGTTCCACCTGGTGCCTAGCCGCAGCATGAATGGGCAGCCACTGACTTGTGTGGTGTCCCATCCTGGCTTGCTACAGGACCAAAGGATCACCCACATCCTCCACGTGTCCTGTAAGTACTTGGATGCTTGGATAGGGAGGCCCAAGGGGTTCTGAGCAGATTGGTGGGACGCCATAGGTCCCTGAGCCAGGCCGGGCTGGTCAACCTGGGTCCTGGAGGCTACAGTGTGTAAGAGAGCACTAGTCCAAATGTGGAAGACCTGGAGCCCGATCCCAGAGGATAGACCTCTCTGAGCTTCTGTGTCCTTATCTTTAGAAAGGAGATTGCCCTGCTTCACGGGGTTGTTGGGAGAATCAACTATAAATATGGAATTGAAAACACTTTCTAAAATATTAGTTTAGGATTTGGAAACAGATAAACTTAGACAAGCCCTAGTTCTACTTACCAGCTGTTATTCAGTTGTGTTAGGCTTCATTTTCTTTATCAGCAAAATGAGTATAATTATTTATAACTCATACCAACTTTAGATGGTTTTGACGGGAATTAGAAATTATGAACGCAGAGCAACTCACACAGTGCTTAGCGCATTGAAGGCGCTTGGTAAATGGTAGATACTATTTTCCCAGTGTTAGATTTCAAGCTTCTGGAGGGGATAAGACTGTTTTCAGCATTTGGCTCAAAGTAGGTCCTCAACAAATGTTTGTTGAAGAAATGAACGAACTAGTAGGATTGTTACACTTTTGAAGAATCAGGCAACATTTATTCAGCACCTGTTCTGTGACTAGCACTATGCTAGGCAACACAGGACATCCAGAAAATGTGTGATGGATCACTACCTTGAGGGACTTATGGCCTCATTGTACAGGTAAACCAATATAGACTCTCTGAGCTTAGAGAGGGGAGGGAACAGTGTGGCCAGGAACTGTCAGCAGGGTGGGGCTGAGCTAGGTTTGGCAGCAGATGAGTAGGATGGAGAAGGGCAAGGGAGGGTATTTCAGGCAGGGTGGGGTGGGGGCAGAGCCCTTTGAGGTACCACATGATCAAAGGCATCATTTCCATTCTTTCTCCTCCCACCTCCCATTCCAGTCCTTGCTGAGGCCTCTGTGAGGGGCCTTGAAGACCAAAATCTGTGGCACGTTGGCAGAGAAGGAGCTATGCTCAAGTGCTTGAGTGAAGGGCAGCCCCCTCCCTCATACAACTGGACACGGTAAGGGCCCGAGCCTGGGGAAGGCCTAACTTGAGACTAGGTTCCTGCCCTCTCAGGGCCAGGGTATACTCGCTATGGGATGGGACAATATATTCTGAGCCCCCAAATAAGTTGGGGTATGTGTTCACATCTTTTGTATTATTATACTCATTGTGCAAGAATATGCATGGTCACCATATATTATTGGCTTGCCCAGGGAATCTAAGATACATGGTCATTAGTAGGGAATAAATGGATAAGCCCTTAAATTTTTTGTCTTTTACTTTATTTTTGTTTTGAGAGAGTCTCGCTCCGTTGCCAGGCTGGAGTGCAGTGGCGCGATCTCGGCTCACTGCAACCTCCACCTCCTGGGTTCACGTGGTTCTCCTACCTCAGCCTCCTGAGTAGCTGGGACTACAGGCGCCCGCCACCACCCCCAGCTAATTTTTGTATTTCTAGTAGAGACAGTGTTTCACCATGTTGGCCAGGCTGGTCTCGATCTCAAGACCTCGTGATCTGCCCACCTTGGCCTCTGAAAGTTCTGGGAATACAGGCGTGAACCACCATGCCTGGCCCTTGTCTTTTATTTTTGTTTTTTTTGAGATGGAGTTTCACTCTGTTGCCCAGGCTGGAGTGCAGTGGCACGATCTTGGCTCACTGCAACCTCCGCCTGCCAGGTTCAAGAGATTCTCCTGCCTCAGCTTCCCAAGTAGCTGGGATTACAGGTGTGCGTCAGCATGCCCAGCTAGTTTTTTGTATTTCTAGTAGAGTCGGGGTTTCACCATGTTGACCACACTGGTCTTGAACTCCTGACCTCAGGTAATCCGCCCGCCTCAGCCTCCCAAAGTGCTGGGATTATAGGCGTGAGCCACCATGCCTGGCCTTGTCTAACTTTTAAATTGTGAAATATAACACAATATTTCGATATTAATATTTTGCATATTTATGTGAATGCATAAAGTGCACAAGACAGCTGTGTCTTTTTGCAGTTGTTAAGCCAACACTCCTATAACCACCACAATATTGCCAGCACCTCGAAAACACCCACTACCTCCAGTTCCCTCAAGGCATCCTTGGCCTTTTTCCAAGGTCTGAAATATCTAGAGAGTCAGGGAGAGGTTGGGTACACATGTGTGTGAGCCCATGACGGGCATGTTCTCACATGTAAGCATATGAGCGATGCATGTGGCCTTGTGCCTGGGGCTATGTTCATGTATCCTGCCATGCAACATCACGGGTGTTGGAGCAGGCAGTCACATTTTCCAATTGCCTCTACACCCAGCTAGGAGTGGAGTGTCCTGTTGGGTGGACTTTATAACATGTGTACCTGGTACCCAGTGTTGGATGACGTGATGCCTGTGGAAGCATGTGGGATGGCACACGTGTGGATCTTCCCCGGGTGTGTGTAGGGGGTGCCCAGGTCAGGCTGGGCAGCAGGGAGAAAGGACTTCTGCCTAGACCTGCCTGGTGGAGGGAGGGACACCGTGGGAACAGCCGGCGGCTCTGGGTGACGTCATGGGGGTGGAGGGTGGAGAGCTGTCTGGACACGTTGGGTGATGGTGGCTTCAGCCCTTCCGGGCTGGCACCCTTCAGCTTCCCTGTCTTCCAGGCTGGATGGGCCTCTGCCCAGTGGGGTACGAGTGGATGGGGACACTTTGGGCTTTCCCCCACTGACCACTGAGCACAGTGGCATCTACGTCTGCCATGTCAGCAATGAGTTCTCCTCGAGGGATTCTCAGGTCACTGTGGATGTTCTTGGTAAGCACCGGGGCAGAAGAAACAAGGGACCTGGGCCAAGGGCTTGGTGGGGGCAGCGGGAAGCAAGACAGAGACAGTGAATTGGGCAAGTGTTTATTCAGTGGGGGCTGGACTGTGTGTCTTTTGCAGAGAGTCAAACTGAGGTGTGGTTTTAGATGTTTTGTAGGGGAGCTGTGAGGTCTGGGGTGGGTTGTGGCTGCAGGCTTCCACCTCAGACAGTGGCCTGTCTCCAGCAGACCCCCAGGAAGACTCTGGGAAGCAGGTGGACCTAGTGTCAGCCTCGGTGGTGGTGGTGGGTGTGATCGCCGCACTCTTGTTCTGCCTTCTGGTGGTGGTGGTGGTGCTCATGTCCCGATACCATCGGCGCAAGGCCCAGCAGATGACCCAGAAATAGTGAGTACTGGGCACTCCTGGGTGGGTAGAACTAAGCTGAGAACAAAGAAGAGGATAGCAGGAGGTGGGCCAGGACCGAGGAGACTGGGTGGCCTGAAAACTGAGGAGTTTCAGACTAGAGGTGGGCAGGGTCTTTCTAGGGCTGAGGAGGAGCTAAGGGTCTGGAGCACAGATGGAGCACTCAATCCTTCCACCTTAGTGAGGGTCAGATCCATGTGCCTGGGTGTCGCCAAGTATGCACACGCACACAGCACACACATGCTCTTCAGCTGCACTGCCATCTGCAGCCACACACTCACACTTGCAGGGCCAGCACGGCACCCACACCCTCCAGGCCTATCTCACTAGGCTCAGCCAGGATAGGCTCACCTTGGAAGGCTGCCGCTACCCTCAGCTCCTGACAAGGGTGTGTCTTTCCCAGTGAGGAGGAGCTGACCCTGACCAGGGAGAACTCCATCCGGAGGCTGCATTCCCATCACACGGACCCCAGGAGCCAGGTGTGTGCCAAGTTCGGGTGCACGCATGCAGGAGTGTGGTCACATTGGGGTCTGCTTGTGCCTGGGCCTCTCTGCAGACCAGGCGCACAGCTCTCTGCTGGGTCAGCCACTGACTCACAGCTGGGGCTGGCTAGGGTAGAGTTGAGAGGGTGTAGTTGCTTTGGGTCTGCTAGGGCTGCTCCAGAAGGCTCCCTTCAGCATTGGCCTAGGGCCTTCTCTGGGAAGCCACCATCAGTTCTGCTTCCAGGGTGGGTTTGGGGTGGCAGTGGGGAAATGAGGATGTTTGTTTCCAAGAGAATGGACCTGTTGGGTTGGGGGACAGGTGAGTAGGGAGGAGGCTGGTGGAGGACAAGAGGGGAAGAGGCTGAGGGGAGGAGGCTGAGCCCTGTTCTAACTCCCCCATGTCTGGGCCCTGCAGCCGGAGGAGAGTGTAGGGCTGAGAGCCGAGGGCCACCCTGATAGTCTCAAGGACAACAGTAGCTGCTCTGTGATGGTGAGGCCCCCGGCCCCACCGGTGTCCCCACCACTCTCCTCGGGCCCCTGTCCTGGTCCCAGATATGGTGCGTCAGCAGCCCACTTACCAGTCCCTCTCGCCTTAGCCCTGGCTCATGCAGCCCAGCACCGCATCTCTGCTACATCTTTGTTCTCCCGTCTCCCCCTCCCCATGCCTAACACTTGTTCCTGGTCCCCGATCTCTGGGCCCCTATGCTTCTGAGGCAACCGTTACCCCTGCTTGTGCCTGGCCTCTGATCCCACCATGACCCAGCTGTGCCCCAGCATGTCCAGCCACCCTGCTTTGGTTCCTGACTTGCCCTCTGCCCTTGGTCTCCAGAGTGAAGAGCCTGAGGGCCGCAGTTACTCCACGCTGACCACGGTGAGGGAGATCGAAACACAGACTGAACTGCTGTCTCCAGGCTCTGGGCGGACCGAGGAGGAGGAAGATCAGGATGAAGGCATCAAACAGGCCATGAACCATTTTGTTCAGGAGAATGGGACCCTACGGGCCAAGCCCACAGGCAATGGCATCTACATCAATGGGCGGGGACACCTGGTCTGACCCAGGCCTGCCTCCCTTCCCTAGGCCTGGCTCCTTCTGTTGACATGGGAGATTTTAGCTCATCTTGGGGGCTTCCTTAAACACCCCCATTTCTTGCAGAAGATGCTCCCCATCCCACTGACTGCTCGACCTTTACCTCCAACCCTTCTGTTCATCGGGAGGGCTCCACTGATTGAATCTCTCCCAAAATGCATGCAGGTCACTGTGTGTGTGCATGTGTGCCTGTGTGAGTGTTCACTGACTGTGTGTGTGTGGAGGGGTGACTGTGTCCGTGGTGTATATTGTGCTATCATATCAGAGTCAAGTGAACTATGGTGTATGTGCCACAGGATTTGAGTGGCTGCGTGGGCAACACTGTCAGGGTTTGGCATGTGTGTCGTGTGGCTGTGTGTGACCTCTGCCTGAAAAAGCAGGTATTTTCTCAGACCCCAGAGCAGTATTAATGATGCAGAGGTTGGAGGTGAGAGGTGGAGACTGTGGATCAGACCCAGGTGTGCGGGCATAGCTGGACCTGAAATCTGCCTCCGGTGTGAGGGAACCTGTCTCCTACCACTTGGGAGCCATGGGGGCAAGTGTGAAGCAGCCAGTCCCGGGGTCAGCCAGAGGCTTGAACTGTTACAGAAGCCCTCTGCCCTCTGGTGGCCTCTGGGCCTGCTGCATGTACATATTTTCTGTAAATAAACATGCGCCGGGAGCTTCTTGCAGGAATACTGCTCCGAATCATTTTTAATTTTTTTTCTTTTTTTTTTCTTGCCCTTTCCATTAGTTGTATTTTTTATTTATTTTTATTTTTATTTTTATTTTTATTTTTATTTTTTAGAGATGGGGTATCACTATGTTGCTCAGGCTGGCCTTGAACTCCTGGGCTCAAGCAATCCTCCTGCCTCAGCCTCCCTAGTAGCTGGGACTTTAGGTGTATACCACTGTGCCTGCTTTGAATCCTTTACTAAGAGAAGAAAAATTAAAGAAAGGCTTTAGATTTATCCAATGTTTACTACTGGGATTGCTTAAAGTGAGGCCCCCCCAACACCAGGGGGTTAATTCCTGTGATTGTGAAAGGGGCTCCTTCCAAGGCATCTTCATGCAGACAACCCCTTGGGAGGGCGCCTGAGAGCTGGTGGAGTCTGGAATTAGGGATGTGAGCCTAGTGGTTACTGGGTAAGGTAAAGTTGCATCCACAGTTGTTTGTGCTACCTTGGGGAGTTGCTTGGACTTGGTGACAAGGGCTCCTGTTCAATGGTGGTGTTGGGGAGAGAGAGAGCAGTGATTACAGACTGAGAGAGTAGGAGTTCAGGTGAGGTGACGGAGGTGCTAGGGGTGAGAATGTCGCCTTTCCCTCTGGGTGTTGGATCACTAATTCAAGGCTCTTCTGGATGTTTCTCTGGGTGGGGGCTGGAGTTCAATGAGGTTTATTTTTAGCTGGCACACCCAGATACACTCAGCCAGAATACCTAGATTTAGTACCCAAACTCTTCTTAGTCTGAAATCTGCTGGATTTCTGGCATAAAGGAAAGGCTCCCATCCGTCATTCCCCAGCCAGCCTAGGACTTTGAGTGTGGAGCCTGAAGATCTAAGATCCTAATATGTACATTTTATGTAAATATGTGCATATTTGTACATAAAATGATATTCTGTTTTTAAATAAACAGACAAAACTTGTTCTGTCTGGTTCCTGTCTTGCCCCTTGAACTGTGTAAGCTCTGAGTCACATACTCTCTGTCTTGGTACCATCCTTCTGGTAGTCCCAAGTAGGGGAGGACTTAGGATGCCTGTAGCTGGGAGGGATAGGGAAAGAATTGGCTTCCACAAGGCCTTTGGCCATCTCTGAGAGTCCCCAGGTAGGAGAGTGGAGCTAAGAACCCTTTCGAGGATGGCCAGTGCCTTAGTTTGCAAAGTGTTTTAAATTCCATTTTTTTTTTTTTATTGAGATGAAGTCTTACTTTGTTGCCCAGGCTGGAGTGTAGTGGCACGATCTTGGTTCACTGCAACCTCCGACTCCCAGGTTCAAGCAATTCTCTCACCTCAGCCTCCCGAGTAGCTGGGATTACAGGCGCCTGCCACCACGCTCAGTTAATTTTTGTATTTTTAGTAGAGACGAGGTTTCACCTGTTGGCCAAGCTGATCTCAAACTCCTGACCTCAGGTGATTCACCCGCCTCAGCCTCCCAAAGTGCTGGGATTACAGCGTGAGCCACTGAGCCCAGCCTGAATTCCTTATTGTACTGGAGACTCAACAACAGCTATGTGAAATAGGCAGCAGTGTACCCTTTTTACAGGTAAAGAAACTGAAACCCAAGTTAAATAAGTTGTACAGACTCTTAGAGGTGGGAGCATTTAAAGGTCCTCTAGTCTTCTCCCTTCGTTTTCCTAGGTGTGGAAACTGAGGCTCAGTGAAGTAATGTGATTTGACTGAGGTGCTAGACCCATCAGAGGCAGAACCCAGGCATCCTCCCTTGTGCGTGTGCTTTTTACAGCCCTGTGTCACCTTGCTCCAAGGCAAGCCCCAGGTCTTGGACCCAAGAATTCTGGTCTCTAAGGGAGTCAGTCACCTGCTTACACCCCAGACGCCATCACCCCACCCCAGGGCTCTGACATCACCTTCCCTGACCAATGAACGAAGTCCAAGCAATGGGTGAGGATGTGAATGTCAGCTACCTCCCCCACCCTAGGCCCTGTGGTTGCAAAGATGCTCTAACAGGAAGTGGGTTAAGGAGCTGCACTGCTTCCTGCCCCCTAAAGCTGAGCGGGGCGAGGAGGGCGAG
Organism: Papio anubis; assembly: GCF_008728515.1. Lineage (NCBI taxonomy): Eukaryota > Metazoa > Chordata > Mammalia > Primates > Cercopithecidae > Papio > Papio anubis. Next base: position 131,472,295 of record NC_044976.1, on the reverse strand, counting down.
TGCCAGGCTGGGCCACGAGACACAGGACACTGTTTCTTGCCAGGGTCCTGGTAGCTTCCTCTTCAACAGCCACTTCCGTGTGGCCGGGGCCCCAGGGGCAGGAGCTGCTGCCCGTTGCCCAGGCCACCCTCCACCCCCTAGTTGGGAGCCCTGCCTCCCTGGGGCCGGGCCAAGCCCAGCAGCTGGCTGGGATCCCATGGGGGACTGGTAGGGCACAGGTCTTGGGGGACAGAGGTGACCGGGCCAGTGCCCTGGGGCTCTGGCCATGAAGTCTCGGCAGAAAGGAAAGAAGAAAGGCAGCTCGAAGGAGCGGGTTTTTGGGTGCGACTTGCAGGAGCACCTGCAGCACTCAGGCCAGGAGGGTAAGGAGGCCGGCTCAGCTTCTGCGGGGTGGGTGGGGAGGCACTGGGTGTCTGCAGCCCGATGCAGCCTGAAGGGCAGAAGCAGTTTCCGGTTCTCCTGGGGAAGGGGCAGTGGCCTGGGGTCACCATTCAAGAGACCTGTAAGTGGGCAAGACAGGAAATGTGTCTCAGTGAAGAAGGCAGGGCGGCTCCCTTGTGTAACTTTCTGGGGATGGGGTGGCTGAGGGGATAAGAATTTGAGCACCCAGGGAGCAGTGAGGTGGAGGATGGAGAGACTGGAAACCGAGGAGGAGTGGATGAAACATTGGGCAGGTGCCTGGGAACAGGAGAGGGAGGGTGAGGTGAGAGGGTCAGGAGAGGAGTGACTGAAGGGGAAATGATTATCCTTAGGTCTGAATGAAAGGAGACAGGAGAATGGCCCCAGAAGGGTCTCAAGATGGCCCTTGAGGCCGGTGGTTTCCTGGCTGGAGAACACCCAAGGACAAGGTCATGGGCTCTGTTCCCACCGCAGCCTTGCTGGGCTGCAGGGGAGGATGTGGGGCTGGAAATAGCCTCTGCCTCCAGTCTCTGTGATTCTCTTGTTCTCCCTATGCAAAAGAGAAACAGGTTCAAAGTGGGGGGCAAGGGGAGAAGCTGCTGAAATGGGGAAGAATGAAAGAGAGGGCGTGAGGCCTGGCTTGAAGCTGGAGGTGGAGGGTGCAAAGGAGGGTGGGTGTGGAGCTCTCTGTGGAGCTCACCCATCTCCCTCCTTGGGTTAGCTTAGAGTGGGCTTTGAAGCCAGAAGGACCAGGGACAATATCAAGTTCACCACGGGGTCTGGCATGGAGCAGTCGCTCAAAATCATTTCTTGATTCAATTTGAAATTGAACCCAGGTATCCTCGCTGCCCAGCCCAGCTTGTTTTTGGCACTTCAAGCTCCTCCTAGAGAAGGGCATAATTCTTTCCCCACTCCACCCCATCCCACCCCACCCCAATCTGTCATTTCCTCTTTGTCCCCTCCTCTGCTCTGGGCTGTGGTGCTTGCAGCGGAGGGAGGGTGATGGTGGTTCCCAGATCATTTCCTGCTCTTAGCCCCACCCCTGCGTCCCCAGACACCTCCTTCCCCTTTTCTCCTCCCTCGAGACGACCCCTATCCCCACTGCCCTTGGTTAAGGGAAAGCCCACACCCCAAGGAAGAGTGTTAAACAGCTGAAGCGAGCTTATTTGGCCTTCCTCTTCTCACTGGGCAGAGTGGAGGTGGCACAGCTATCAGTGCAGGACTTACTCCTTTCTAAGGGACTCCTCTCAAGAGCTGTGATTCTTAGCCAAGGACCACGAGATTTAATTGGGGATGATGTTCTCCTCCCTGCTCAATGCAAACCCTCAGTTCAGCCTTTCCTGGTACTGCCCTTTCCTGTGGCCCACCAACCAACCCTGTCTTGAAACACTGAACCCATAGCCAGCCCAGACCCTGCTCCTATAACCCTCCTGGCCTCTTCCTGCATTCCTAGCAGGGAAGGGGCATGCTCTCTAGAGGGGACAGACATCTGACTGCTGAGTCCTGATCCTAGGTGAATCCCAGAGCAGGAGACCAGAACCTCACCTGAACCCAAGGGTGGGTTTATCTTGGGCACCAGAGTAGCAGTGGTGGCCCCTTCTATCCCCCAGGTCTTCCCGGTACAGAGAGGTGGAAAGTGGAAGGAAGGACAGAGAGAGGCTGGTGTGGTTCCTCTCTTTAACCTAACTTCCACAAAAAAATGAAAGCAGACAGATCTGTGTTTTTGGTTAATTTATCCTCCCTGATCATGTTGGTCTCCCCCATAAGGGCTGGGCGCAGTTGCTCACTCCTGTAATCCCAACACTTTGGGAAGCCGAGGTGGACAGATTACCTGAGGTTGGGAGTTCGAGACCAGCCTGACCAACATGGAGAAACTCTGTCTCTGCTAGAAATATAAAAATTAGCCGGGCAGAGTAGTGAGCACCTGTAATCCCAGCTACTTGGGAGGCTGAGGCAGGAGAATCTCTTGAACCTGGGAGGCGGAGGTTGCAGTGAACTGAGATTGCACTGTTGCACTCCAGCCTGGGCAACAAGAGTGAAACTCCATCTCAAAAAAAAAAAGAAAGAAAAAAGAAAAAGGAAAGATTGGGGTTGATGAATTTACTGATTATTTTCATTCCATATTTCTGTCATACTTTATTCAACAAAGAGCTTGGGATGACTTTCAAAACCTAAAACTTTACAAAAAATTAGAATAAATGGTTGAAGGAAAAACAAGAAGAGAAAGATCAGCACCCAGGAATGCATATTATGTGGTTCTATATGGTTCTTAAAGGTGGGCTCTGAGCTTCCTAGTGGTTAAAGAGGTAAACATAGCCGGGCGCGGTGGCTCAAGCGCCCCGTTCCAGACACATGTGCTTTTAAGTGACAGCAGGCTATTTATGAGTCAAAAGAGTTGGTTTAGCATTAGGCACCCAAGATTACAGCAGCAGTTCAAGTAGGGAGGGCCTGCCCTGCTCTACACACATTCAATGCACAGGAACCACAGTCAGTGGGATCCTAGAAAATGGGAGCAGGTACTGAAAGGATGGATGGTGAACTGTAGGGCTGAGACTAAGACAAGGCAAGAGACGTGACTAGGGTGCAAAATTTAAGGAAGCACTCACTTTCAGTGTGGTACAATTGCCCTAGGTGCCTCTTTTTTTTTTTTTTAGATGCAGTCTTGCTCTGTTGCCCAAGCTGGAGTGCAGCACCACCATCTCAGCTCACTGCAACAGCCTCGAGGTTCAAGCAATTCTGCCACCTCCCAGCCTCATAGGTAAGCTGGGACTACAGGCCGCGCACCACATGCCTGGCTAATTTTTTATACTTTTTTTAGTAGATCCCCGGGGGTTTTGCCATGTGCCCAGGCTAGTCTTGGGCACTCCTAGGCTCAGGTGATCCACCTGCCTCCAGCAGCCTCCCAAAGTGCTGGGATTACAGCCGCAGGCATCACCACGCTGGGCCGCTAGGTGCCTCATTCTCAAGGAGGTACTCAAGACTGTGCATGGGCATGGTTGGCATCTGCATGGCCCTGAGAATAACTGCTTCCTTAAATTTTGCACACTAGATGCTTCCCTAATCCCACCCAACTCCTGGCTGTTGTGTGCAGGAGGATGAAGGGTCTGGAAGCCAGGTTGTATAAGGGAGTTGAAGATTGTAGTTGGCTGGGGCGCTTTGGTGGCTCCATATAATCCCAGCACTTTGGGAGGCCAGGCAGGTGGATCACTTTTAGTCAGGAGTTTGAGGCCAGCCTGGCCAACATGGTGAGACTCTGTCTCTAGTGAAAATACAAAAATTAGCTGGGCATGGTGGTGTGCGCCTGTAGTCCCAGCTACTCGGGAGGCTGAGGCTGCAGTGAGCCAAGATTGCACCACTGCATTCCAGCCTGGGCAACAAAGTGAGACTCTGTCTCAAATAAATAAATAAATAAATAAATAAATAAATAAATAAAATAAAATAAAAGGGCTGGGTAGCAGTGGCTCACTCCTGTAATCCCAGCACTTTGGGAGGCGAAGGTGGACAGATTACTGCCTGAGTTGGGGTTAAGGACCAGCCTGACCAGCATGGAGAGCTCTGTCTCATAGAAATATAAAATTAGGCCAGGCAGGTAGTGAGGCACCACCAATCCCAGCTACTTAGGAGGCTAGAGACAGGAGAATCTCTTGAACCTGGGAGGTGAGGAGGTTGCTGATGAACTAGAGATTGCACTATTGCCTCCAGCCTGGAGGCAACAAAGAGTGAAACTCAAATTACTCAAAAAAAAAAAAAGAAAGAAAGAAAAAAAGAAAAAGGAAAAGATTAGGGTTAGTGAATTTACTGATTATTTTCACCATTCCATATTTCTGTCATACTTTATTCAACAAAGAGCTTGGATGACTTTCAAAACCCTAAAACTTTACAAAATTAGAATAAATGGATTTGAAGAAACAGAGAGAAAGATCAGCACAGGAATGCATATTATATGCTTAGTTCCTATATGGTTCTTAGAGAATTGAAACCACAGGCTTCCCTGAAGTAGTTAAAAAAATTAAACTATAGCGAGTAGTGGGCTCAAATCCCAGCACTTTGGGAGGCCGAGGCAGGCGGATCCTGAGATCCAGGAGGTCAGAGACCATCCTGGCTGACAGTGAAACCCCGTCTCTACTAAAAAATACAAAACTAGCGAGTGAAGCGCCTATAGTCAATACTGGGAGGCTGAGGCAGGAGAATGCGTGAACCCAGGAGGCCCGGGCTTGCAGTGAGCTGAGATCCGGCCACTGCACTCCAGCCTGGAAAGCAGAAGCGGGAATCCCGTCTCAAAAAAGAGAGGTAAACTATAAGACCAGGCCCCAGTGGCTCGCGCCTGTAATCCCTGTGCTTTGGGAGGCTGAGGCGGGTGGATCCTTGTGGTCAGGAGTTCGAGACCAGGCTGGCCAGCATGGTGTGACCCCATCCCTACTAAAACCACAAAAATTAGCGGGGCATGGTGGCTGCATGTCCTGGCTACTCAGGAGACTGAAACAGGTGCTAGATAAGCCCCAACTCAGCATAAAGTAAATAAACAAACACCAATCCAAGTGCAAGACTAATGGGCCCATAAGAAAAAAAATTAGGTTTAGAGGAGAAACGGCTTTCCTTTCCTTTTCCTTTCCTTTCTTTTCCCTTTCCCACTTTTCCCTTTCTCTTCCCTCCCTTCCTTCCCTTCCTCTCTCTCATATCTCTTTTATTTCCCTCCTCCCTTTCCCTCCTTTTTGCTTTTCTTTCTTTTCTCTTTTTCTCTTTTCTTTCTTTTCCCCTTCCCAGCCCTTCCCAGCCCCTCCCTTCCTTTGCAGCCCCTCCTGGTGACCAGGCTGGTGCACAAAGGTGCCATCATCACTCACTGCAGTCTCTCAAACTCCTGGGCTCAAGCAGTCCTCCTGCTTTAGCCTCCTGAGTGGCTGGGACTACAGGTGTTAGCCACCCTGCTCATTTTTTTATTTTTTGTAGAGAGGTCTTGCTGCTGCCCAAGCTGGTCTTGAACTCCTGGCCTCAAGTGATCCACCTGCCTTGGCCTCCCCAAACTGTGGGATTACAGGCATGAGCTGCCATGCCAAAACGCAAAGCTTTTCTGACACTGATATATGAGGCGCATTTCTCTAATGAGTCCTAGATTAATAGGACCAATGTTTTCATTGCTTAATATTCTCCATTAATTCTCAAGGGATGTTGGCTGATTCTCATAGTGAATTGAATTGCTGAGTCATTTTAACAAACATTTATTTAGCTGCTCTATTATTTCCAAGCATTATTGCTAGATGTTAGGAGAATGTGTGCCATGGGAGGTATAAATATAAAATAAACTAATGCAACAAACATAAGGAAGTGCTACTCAAATACAAACATGAACAAGCTGGGTGTGGTGGCTCACATGCCTGTAATCCCAGCTGGGAGGAACCCAGGGCAGGCAGATCTTGAGGTCGGGGGTTTGAGACAGGAGAAACCCGTCTCTACTAAAAATACAAAGTGTTTGAGCATGGTGGCAGCTGCCTGTAATCAGCTACTGGGAGGCTGAGGCCAAAGGCGTCGGCGAACCTCAGGCTGAAGGTTGCGTGTAGGCCAGAGATTTACCGTGCTCCCACTTCCAGAGCAACAAGTGAAACTGCATCTCAGGCTCAGGCTCTGGCTCAAACAAAAACAAAAACATGAACAAAGACTGTAGTGGAGTTATAATATAGATATAAGAAAAAGAAAAAGGTTTAGAATTGGAGACTATGTTCTGATGGTACTTTTTTGTTTTTATTTTTGTTTTTTTGGGGCCAGGGTCCATCATCACACCCGGTTTCTGGAGTGCAGTGGTATAATCTCAGCTCACTGCAACCACTACCTCCCAGGTTCAAGCAATTCTCCTGCCTCAGCCACCCAAGTAGCTGGGACTACAGATGCATGCCACCACACCAGGCTAATTTTTGTATTTTTATTACAGATGGGGTTTTGCCATGTTGGCCAGGCTGGTCTCGAACTTTAGACCTCAAGTGATCTGCCCACCTTGGTCTACCAAAGTGCTAGGATTACAGGTGTGAGCCACCGCACCTGGCCCAAGATGTGTTTTAAGGAATGCATAGAAGTTCACCAGGCAGAGTCATAGGGAGGGTAATTCCAGGCAAAGGAATAATATGAGTAATGGTACCAAGGCTTGTTAATGGACTAGCAAAGGGCTGCATCATAGGATTTGTGAAGGAATTGTCTAGAGCTGTGGCTGAAATGGTGTCTGGACCCGATTTGTGAAGGGTCTTACATACCAGGCTGAGGAGTTTATATTTTATTTTGTATCTGTGAGGTAAGCAATGGGGATTAATGTGGGGCAGAGTAGGATGTATGCTAGGCAAAGGATCTAAAGTGGGAAGTGCTTTGGAAAGATAACTACATGGCCTTGTGGAGATGGGTTTCAACACATGGTGTTTTTTTTTTGTTGTTGTTGTTTTTAAAGACTGAGTCGAGTCTTGCTTTGTCACTAAAGCTGGAGTACAGTAGCACAATCTCGGCTCATTGCAACCTCCATCTCCTGGGTTCAAGCAATTCTCCTGCCTCAGCCTCCCAAGTAGCTGGAATTATAGGCGTGCGCTGCCACACCCAGCTAATTTTTGTATTTTTAGTAGAGACGGGGTTTTACCATATTGGCCAGGCTGGTCTCAAACTTCTGACCTCATGTGATCCACCCACTTTGGCCTCCCAAAGTGCTGGGATTATAGGTGTGAACCACCGTGCCTGACCTGGTTTTTGAGGATCTATCATGTATGAGACACCATGTCAGATAATATAAGGAATAACAAGATGGATCACACTTAGATTTTGTCCTTAAGAAGCTTACAGTCTAGTAACAGGAGGGGGCCTGGGGTTGGGAAAGAGTACAGGTTTTTGCACCCTTGATTAGAGTCCTGCCTCTAGCAAGTGATTCTCCTGCCTGTGCTTCTTTGATCCTCAGTTTTCTTATCTGTAAAATGGGGACTAGAACATCTAATTTTTAAAGTTTTTTTTTTCAGATATTCTTGTATTTGATTGTCAAAGGTCTGTCATCCAGAATATCTAATTTTTAAGATAAAATGATAGAAATACATATAAAGAGTCGGTTAGTGGCTCATTAATTGTATCCCAGCACTCTGGGAGGCTGAGGTGGCTAATGAGGAGAACAGATCAGCCTGGCGCCAAACATGTGAAAAACCCTGTCTCTACTAAAATATAAATTACCTGGACATAGTGGTGGGTGCTCAGTAATTCCAGCTACTAAAGAGAAAGGCAGGAGGAATCGCTAATTGGGAGGCGGAGGCCAGCAGTAAGCAAAGATCACGCCACTGCACTCCAGCCTGGGCAACAGAGTGAGACTGCTCCCAAAAAAAAAAGTCCCTGGACTCTGGCCTCCTCTGCTCTCCCTCACCAATCCAGATTACCTCTTTAAAATAACTAGTAATTACAGATGCTTCTTTTCTTTTTTCCTTTTTTTTGAGATCTGAGTTTCTTCATTTTGTTGCCCAGATTTGAGCAAGATCTCTCACCTCACCAAACCTGCACCCCTGGGGTTCACATTCTCCTGCCCTAGTTTTAGTTGGACTACAGGCAGCCACCATGCCTGGTAGTTTCTTGTTTTGAGAGGTTTCACCATGCTGGTCAGGCTGGTCTCAACTCCCGACCCTTGTGATCCACCCCACTCTAGCCCCCTCCCTAAAGAAAGAATTATGAGCCATCAAGACATGGTCTAAGAAAGACAACTTCTCTTCTCTTCTTTCTTTTCTTTCTTTTTGTGATAGGATCTCTACTCTGCCACCTAGCAGGCCAGAGTGTGGCTTCTTGCAGCCCTTGCCTCCTGGGCTCAGGTGATCCTCCCATGTCAGCCTCCTGAGTAGCTGGAACTGGTGCATGCACCACTACAACACCTCTATCTCATGTTTGTATTTTTTGTAGAGACAGAGTTTCCGCATGTTACTCAGGCTGGTCTTGAACTCCTGGGCTCAAGCAATTCACCCGCCTTGGCATCTCAAAGTGCTGGGCTTACAGGCGTGAGCCACTGAGCCCAGCCTGACAAATTTCACTTTAACAAAGGCAGAACTTTCTAACAAAGGGCTGACTGGGGTAGTTTGAAGAGGCAGTGACCTCCCAGGACCTTTAGGACCCACTAAGCAGAGATACTGTAGAGGGGTTGGCAGGTTGAAGCTGATGACCTGTAAGAATCTTTCTGATGAGTTTTTATTCCATGGGCTTTGCCCATGGTCTCACCAAATTCCCTTCTCTGAGAAATTCCATTTCTCAGACCCAGTGCAGTCTCTGACCACCCAGATTTTTTGATTTCTGTGTCTCTGCCCCGTCTGTGTCCCCAGTGCCCCAGGTGCTAAAGAGCTGTGCAGAATTTGTGGAGGAGTATGGAGTGGTGGATGGGATCTACCGCCTCTCAGGGGTCTCCTCCAACATCCAGAAGCTTCGGTGAGTCAAACAGAGTGGGAGGGCTCTGTGACCAGGAGGCCAGGGAGCCAGAAGGTCATAGTAAGAGTTGCTGAGGACAGCAGAGACGGGGAGTGAGAGGCAGTGGGGAGAAGGAAACACAGATGCTAGGTAAGGTCCCAGGGAGGTCTCTAACAACCCCTCGGGAAAGGTGAAGACAATGGTCCCTCCCCCAACTTAGCACACACACACATATACAAACTCCACTCTCATATACACCATTCCCACACACACGCCCGACTTAAACAAACAAACAAACAAACAAAAAAACAACTTAGGTTGGGCGCAGTGGCTCATGCCTATAATCTCAGCACTCTGGGAGGCTGAGGTGTGTGGATCACCTGAGGTGAGGAGTTCAAGACCAGCCTGGCCAACAAGGCAAAACTCTGTCTCTACTAAAAATACAAAATTAGCTTAGCAGCACACACTTCAATTCCTGAAGAGCTGGGATTTTAGTGCAGTGAGAATTGCCCAACTCCAGGAGGCAGAGGCCGCGCAAGAGAGCCAAGGACGCGCCCCACTGCACCTCAGCCTAGGGTGGATAAGATGACTCGCTCACAACAAACCAAAAAACTTAGATGCAATTTACATATCACAAAATTCACCGTATAAAAATGTATAATTCAGTTGTTTTTAGTGTATTCACATACTAGTCACATAGTATATTTACTTTAGATAGGACAAAGGCACAATCACAACGTAACTCCAGGATACTTCTACTTTTTTTTTGAGATAGAGTCTCACTTGCTGCCCAGGCTGGAGGGTAGTGGCACAATCTTGGCTTCAGCTGCAACCTCTGCCTGCTGGGTTCAAGTGATTCTCCTGCCTTAGCCTCCTGAGTAGCTGGGACTACACCACCATGGGTGCACACCACCATGCCTGGCTAATTTTTGTATTTTTAGTAGAAATGGGGGTTCTACCATGTTGGCCAGGCTGGTCTTAATTTTTTGCAATTTTTTTAAGACAGTTCTCTGCTGCCCAGGCTGGAGTGGTACATCTTGGCTCACTGCAGCCTCTTGGCCTCCTCGGGTTCAAGTGATTCTCCTGCCTCAGCCTCCCGAGTAACTGGGACTACAGGCATACACCACCACACCCAGCTAATTTTTGTATCTTTAGTAGAGACGGGGTTTCACTCTGTTAGCCAGGCTGCTCTTGAACTCCTGACCTCAAGTGATCTGCCTGCCTTAGCCTCCCAAAGTGCTAGGGATTACAGGGCGGAGCCACCAAGCACCCTGGGCTGGCCTGGGTGGGACATTTTTTTTTTTTTTTTTTGGTGATGTGAGTTCCTCCTGCACTGCTGCCTCCAGGCTGTAGTGCAGTGGTGAGACTTTGGCTTACTGCAGCCTCCTCCTGGGTTCAAGCGATTCTCCTGCCTCAGCCTCCTGAGTAGCTGGGATTACAGGCATATGTCACCACGCCTGGTTAATTTTTTTTTTTTTTTTTTTGAGATGGAGTTTCACTCTTGTTGCCCAGGCTGGAGTGCAATGGCACAATTTTGGCTCACCACAACCCCACCTTATGGGTTCAAGCTGCATTCCCTGCCTCAGGCTGCTGAATAGCTGGGATTACAGGCTAGCACCACCATGCCTGGCTAATTTTGCATTTTTAGTAGAGACGGGTTTTCTCTATGTTAGTCAGGATGGTCTCGAACTCTCGACCTCAGGTGATCCCCCTGGCTCGGCCTCCCAAAGTGTTGGGATTACAGGTATGAGCCACCGCACCTGGCCTACCTTTTTTTATTATAGCCATCCCTGTAAATGTAAACTGATATTTCAATGTGATTTATATTTGAGTTACTTTTCTTATTTTTCTTTTCTTTTGCTGAGACTGGGTCTCACTCTGTCACCCAAGCTAGAGTGCAGTGGCATGGTCATGGCTCACTGCAACCTCTACCTCCTAGGCTCAAGCGATCCTCCTACCTCAGCCTTCTGAGTAGTTGGGATTACAGGCATGAGCCACCTCCCTGGCCTATATTTGCATTTCTGTAATAGGTACTGATGTTGAACATCTTTTCCTGTGCTTATTGTCTACTTGCATATCTTCTTTGGAGCAGTAGCAGTGTTTTTTCAAATCTTTTGCCCATTTTTCCCCCTTTCCTATGGTGCCAACTTTGCCTGTTTAAAAATTTGGCTTATTTGTTTAGCCTGGCATGGTGGTGGGTGCCTGTAGTTCCAGCTACTCAGGAGGCTGAGGCAGGAAAATCGCTTGAACCTGGGAGGCGGAGGCTGCAGTGAGCCGAGATCGTGCCACTGCACTCCAGTCTGGATGACAGAGTAAGACTCTGTCTCAAAAAAAAAAAAAAAAAAAAAAAAAAAAAAAAATTAGCTTATTCGTCTTTCTAATCATTGAATTATGAGAGTTCTTTATATGTTACAAATACTAGACCCTCAATCAGATATGTTGTTTGCAAATATTACTCCCATTTTGTGGGTTGTCTTCACTTTTTTAATAGTTACTTCTGGCTACAAATGTTTTTAATTTTGATGTTGAATGTATCCATTTTTTTGTTTGCTTGTGCTTTTAGTGTCATATCTAAGAAACTGTTGCCTAATCCTAGGACATAAAGATTTACACTTAAGTTTCTTTCTAAGAGTTATACCCACCCATATTTACACGTACCCAGTGGCACAAATTTAGGACCATACCCTATTGACTCTTACATACCCTTGCATTGTTACACATATCTACAGCTACCTCCCTAACATATCCCTGTTCATGCATCGATCCACTTACCTGTACATGTACCCATCCTCACATTCACATCTACGTGTCAACATATGCAATACCTTATACTTACTAGCTTATACGTGTACGTGTCCCAACATTCTCCTTCCAAGTCCCATACATGTTGACCCATAACCATGCCGGGACCCATCTCTACAGGGACCCACCTCTCCCCACATCACCCCAACCCCTACCACTCCTGACCACACTGTGCCTCCCCAGGCAGGAATTTGAGTCAGAGCGGAAGCCAGACCTGCGTCGGGATGTTTACCTCCAGGACATTCACTGCGTCTCCTCCCTGTGCAAGGCCTATTTCAGAGAACTGCCAGATCCCCTACTCACTTACCGGCTGTATGACAAGTTTGCTGTGAGTTGAGAGGCAAGGGGGTGGAAGACACGGCTTAGGGGTGGACAGCCTGGTTTTGACATCCCAGGTGTGCCACATACCAGCCAGAGTCCTAGTGATCCTGAATGAAAGAGACCACAGAAAAACTTACTGGGGAAAAGACCCCACCTCCCGAAATCTCCTAGCCCCTACTACCTTTGTCCTGCCCCATCCCTCTTCTCTTCACTCCCCCTCTGCTATGTCCTTCTTTCTTCTAAGGCCTGCAGATTGCACACAGCACAGTGGTGAGACTTGGGGAGGTAGAGGCCAGATTGTTGTAGCTGGAAGGGCCTTGGAAAGCACATAGACCAGAGCTTCCCTACACTTAAGAGAATGAGAATACTTTGTAGAAGTCAAATTTTTTCAAGGATGTCTCTCCATTCACTGTAATTGTGTGTTGAACATCTTTGATTTTTTTCTTTTTTCTTTCTTTTTTTTGTTTTGAGATGGAGTCTCACACTGTCACCCAGGCTGGAGTATAGTGGTGCAATCTTGGCTCACTGCAACCTTCGCCTCCCAGGTTCAAGTGATTCTCCTGCCTCAGCCTCCCGAGTAGCTGTAGAGCCTGCCACGATGCCTGGCTGATTTTTTGTATTTTTGGTAGAGACAGGGTTTCACCATGTTGGCCAGGCTGGTCTTGAATCCCTGACCACAGGTGATTCACTCTCCTTGGCCTCCCAAAGTGCTGGGATTACGGGTGTGAGCCACTGCACCCAGCTTGTTTTTTGTTTTTTGAGACAGGGTCTCCTGTCACCCAGGCTGGAGTGCAGTGGTGTGATCACAGCTCACTGCAGCCTCGATCTCCCAGGCTCAAGTGATCCTTCTGTCTCAGCCTCCTGAGTAGATGGGACTACAGGCGTGTACCACCACGCCTGGCTGATTTTTAAAATTTTTAGTAGAGACAAGGTCTTGCTGTGTTGCCCAGACTTGTCTCAAGCTCCTGAGCTTAAGAAATCCTCCCAACTCAGCTCCCAAAGTGCTGGGGTTATAGGTGTGAGCCACTGTGCCCAGCCTGAACATCTTTTAAATGTGAAAACACATGAAAAATATGCTATTTTGAATTGAGTAACACTTTAAAAATAAGTTGCACTTTATTGAGCACAACAGCACTGAGAGACCCTAAATGCTAGCAGCACCCTGCTCAGTCCACACTGGCTAGGTTGGGGTGGGAGACGGCTTTCCTGGACACACTGAAACAACTCGGTGGTCCCTGGGGCATCCACAAGGTGGCACCACTGAAGTATCCCAGTACCAGAGCTCTACGGATGGAGGATGATAAGGTAGCGAGTTGCCAAGTTCACAAAAGCTATTAAGTGGCATAACCAAAATTCAGCTGCCATCTTTGTGGACCTCAAATTCTGAGCTCTCTCTACCATGTCAGTGCACTACAGATGATGTAGGATGGGGTAGCACAGAGTCCAGTGCTCATTGTTCCTGAGAACTTGGTTAGGAGCTCTGGGGAGTAAGCAGGGGCATTGCTGGATCACTGATTCCTGCTTATTGCACCCTTCTCAATCAGGAGGCTGTAGGAGTGCAATTGGAACCTGAGCGCTTGGTCAAGATCCTAGAGGTGCTTCGAGAACTCCCTGTCCCAAACTACAGGTATGTGGCGCTCCACATCCGCCCAGCAACCTGAGACAACTCATTCACTCTCTGCCCGGAGCCTTAACTGGGTCCTACTGACTCCCAGGTCCCAGCCCTAATGCCTGCCCTGTGCATTCCCTGTGTGATCCCTGCCCCCGCTTTCTGCAGGACCCTGGAGTTCCTCATGAGGCACTTGGTGCACATGGCCTCATTCAGTGCCCAGACCAACATGCATGCTCGCAACCTGGCCATAGTGTGGGCTCCCAACCTGCTGAGGTAGGTGCCTGTGTGAGCAGTATATGGGGATCCTGTGAGGCACTGGCCTCTGGGAGGCTGCTCCCAGGATGAGGTGTGACTGTATGGGTACACTGGAGAAGGATGTGGGGCTCACGAAGCCCAGTGAGAAAAGGAGGTTCAAGATTATGTTGGGTCAGATGGGCCCCATCCATTTTAGTCCCTTCTCTGTGATCAAATAAAGTCCCTAAAAGGCAGGACTTTTGTGTTTTCCTACAGTGTGTCACTGAGCTCAGGGACTGGAACATAATAGTTCCATGTCAATTTTTTTGTTTGTTTTTGAGACAGAGTCTTGCTCTGTCACCCAGGCTGGAGAGCAGCAGTGTGATCTCAGCTCACTGCAAACTCTGCTTCCCAGGTTCAAGTGATTCTCGTGCCTCAGCCTCCTGAGTAGCTGGGATTATAGGCATAAGCCACCATGCCTGGCTAATTTTTGTATTTTTAGTAGAGAGACAGGGTTTCACTTGATCTTGAACTCCTGACCTCAAGTGATCCACCCACCTCCTCCCTGTGCAAGTGCTAGGATTACAGGTGTGAGCCACTGTGCCCAGTCTCAGGCCAAATGTTTGTTGAGCAAAACGTCTTGCAGTCTGTTGGCTGCACTCACTGTGCATATCACTTACTGTGGTCCAAGACAGATTATGAGAAGTCCTGTAATTCACCATAAAATTCATTATAAACTAGACACCCTGGTATGCAAAGGAAATAGAGATTAATCCTGAGGAGGGGTCCAAGAAGGCTTCCTTCCTGGAAGTCTTCAAGTAGCATTTGAGAATTGGAAGAATAATGCATACAATTTAAGAGGTAGAGATGGAGTTAAGGTCATTCGAGAGAGACAGAGAGAGAGAGAGAGAGAGAGAGAGAGAGAATAAAGTATTTTCAGGGAGAATCTGGATTGGGAAGTTTGGTGGGGCTGAGGGGGAGAATAACCCCACATCTTCACAGGTCTAAGGACATAGAGGCCTCAGGCTTCAATGGGACAGCAGCCTTCATGGAGGTGCGGGTGCAATCCATCGTCGTGGAGTTCATCCTCACACACGTGGACCAGCTCTTTGGGGGTGCTGCCCTCTCTGGTCAGTGTCTTTCCTGCCCTCCACATATGCCACTGTTTGGGGAGTCAAGTCAGTTATAGACAGCCTTGCAGATCACCTGGTTCAGTTGATTCTCATACAGGGATGTTGGTAGTGGTCACATGGAGAGAACCCTGGGGAGATAACGGTGCAGTCAGGACTTGAGAAGACCTCTTCTGCTGTCAGTCTAGGGCATAGCTTGACCTCTGAGTCACCATCCTGGCTCCCAAGGCTAGTGATCGCTCATACCCACCCCCAGCCCACCAGGCCAACGTCCTGGGATCTCCCGGCCCTCTTTGTCCATGAGGGTACTCTTTTGAGGTGATGGACATGGAGGTACTGTCTCTAGGGGCTTCTGAATGTATCCCTAACCTGGTAGTTGGTGAGGGGTGATGAAGGATTGGGTGCCTGAGGTCCCTCTCTTGGCTCTGTTCCTCACTGGTCAATTCCTTTCCTTTTCCCAGGTGGTGAGGTGGAGAGTGGATGGCGATCACTTCCAGGGACCCGGGCATCAGGCAGCCCTGAGGACCTTATGCCCAGGCCCCTGCCTTATCACCTGCCTAGCATCCTGCAGGCTGGTGATGGACCCCCACAGATGCGGCCCTACCACACTATCATTGAGATTGCAGAGCACAAGTAAGGCCTCCTTCCTGGGCCTTCCTCCCCAGCACTGACCATCATGTTCCAACCTCCAATTATGCCCCTCCATTCTTTGTAGGAGGAAGGGGTCTCTGAAGGTCAGGAAGTGGAGGTCGATCTTCAATTTAGGTCGCTCTGGCCATGAGACTAAGCGTAAACTTCCACGGGGGGCTGAGGACAGGGGTAAGTCTGGGGAGATGGGGGGAGCTCTGCTGAGGGTGCACAAGGCCCTGGCTCTACCCACATCCCTGTCTTACAGAGGACAAATCCAACAAGGGGACACTGCGGCCAGCCAAAAGCATGGACTCACTGAGTGCTGCGGCTGGGGCCAGTGATGGTGAGTATAGGGGTGCATTTCTGTATGTGTGTGTGCTATGTGACCAGCATGGGCTTGTGTGTGCGTGTGAACATGCAGCCAACTGTGTTCAATCATTTCGAAAAATATTTAATGAGTACCTATTACATATCAGTCACATTGTAAACATAGCTGAACGCTATGTTTACAATGGTGAGCTCACTGTCTAATCTATGGGTTTGTTGATGAGTGTTCATATGGGAAGGGACAGCATGGGTGTGTGGTGATGGTGGTGATGGTGGTGGTGGTGGTGGTGGTGGTGGTGGTTGTGGTGGTGGTGGTGGTGGTGGTGGTGGTGGTGGTGACGATGGCCAGTGACTGTATCTGCAGGGAAAGAGGGGAGTTTCCTAGGTATGTGAAGGTGAGGTGATCTTTGACCTACTGGCTGGGTGAAAAGTTTGCAGTAGTGATCAAAAGAAGCTGGGCCTGGTGCCTTCCAGGCTGTCCTTGCTCTCAGGCCTGAGAAAGCAGAGAGCATTCTCCAGAGCCTTCTTGAGATGTCTAGGCCCCTGGAGCTTAGGCCATTGCCTACCTGGCCCTCTTTTTTCTCCACAGAGCCAGAGGGGCTGGTGGGGCCCAGCAGCCCCCGGCCAAGCCCATTGCTGCCTGAGAGCTTGGAGAACGATTCCATAGAAGCAGCAGAGGGTGAACAGGAACCTGAGGCAGCAGCATTGGGTGGCACAAACTCTGAACCAGGCACACCACGAGCTGGGCGGTCAGCCATCCGGGCTGGCGGCAGCAGCCGTGCAGAGCGCTGTGCTGGTGTCCACATCTCAGACCCCTACAATGTCAACCTCCCACTACACATCACCTCTATCCTCAATGTGCCCCCGAACATCATCTCTAACGTTTCCTTGGCCAGGCTCACCCGTGGCCTTGAGTGCCCTGCTCTACAGCACCGGCCAAGCCCTGCCTCTGGCCCTGGCCCTGGCCCTGGCCTTGGCCCTGGCCCCCCAGGTGAGGACCCATTGATTGATCAAGACTGGGAAAGAGGACTAGAACTCTAGGCTGAAGCTCTGATGCTGGAAGATCCACCCTAGGAAGGGCAGAGGCCTCAGCCCTTGGGCTTTGGGGTGGTTACCTTCAGCTGCCTCCCTAGATTCAGGATTGGGGAAATTCAGTAATATTATCAGGTTATGTGAAATCTATGGAGAGGAGATCGCTAGCAGCCTTCAGAACATTGATGTACCCAAGAATAGGGGCTTGTGTGAGAAACATACAGCAGGGATTACTAAAGACAAATGTGGGAATATATAATAGATAGATGGGTAATAACAACAGTAACATCAATACTATCAGCTAACATTTATCAAGAGTTTATAGGCCGCTGTGGGCTCAAGCCTAAATCCCAGCACTTTGGGAGGCCAAGGCATGGATCAAGCAAGGTCAGTCAGGAGATCAACAAGACTATCCCATAACACACGTGAAACCCCATTCCTACTTTAAAAAATACAAAAACTAGCCGGGTGAGGTGCATGGATGCCTCAGAACTGCAGCTTACTCGGAGCTGAGGCAGGAATGGGCGAATCTGGAGGCGGAGCTTGCAGTGAGCTGAGATCCGCCACTGCACTCCAGCCTGGGAGACAGAGTGAGACTCTGTCTCAAAAAAAAAAAAAAAAGAGTTTATTAGGCTGGCTGCAGTGGCTCAAGCCTGCAATCCCAGCACTTTGGGAGGCTGGCATGGGCGATCACTGGCTATCAGAGACCTGGCACCATCCTGGCTTAACACAGTGAAACCCCGCCTCTACTAAAAATACAAAAAATTAGCCAGCTGTGGTGGCGGCACCTGTAGTCCCAGCTACTCTCGGGAGGCTGGGAGGCAGAGAATGGCGGGAAGCCAGGAGGGCGGAGCTTGCAGTGAGCCGAGATCCTGCCACCGCGACCTAGGCCTGGGTGATGAGCAAGACTCTGTCTCAAAAAAAACAAAACCAAAAATAAAAAAGCTTCTATTATGTACTGGCTGGGCATAGTGGCTCATGCCTGTAATCCCAGCAGTTTGCAAGACCTAGGCGGGTGGATCACCTGAGGTCAGGAGTTCGAGACCAGCCTGCCCAACACGATGAAACCCCATTTCTACTTAAAATGCAAAATATTGGCTGGGTGTGGTGGCAGGCTTCTGTGGTCCCAGCTCCTTGGGAGGCCGAGCAGGAGAATCCGCTTTGTACCTGGGCGGGGCAGAGGTTGCAGGAGCTGAGATCGCACTCCACTGCACTCCAGCCTGGGCGCATAAGAGCAAACTCTGTCTCAAAGGAAAAAAAAAGAGTTTATTTTCGCGCAATTCGCTAGGGCCGGGCACGTGGCTCACGCCGTAATCCCAGCACCTCGGGCTGAGGCGGGTGATCACTGAGGTCAGGAGTCTGAGACCAGCCTGGCCAACATGGTGAAACCCCATCCTATTATTAAAAAAAATACAGGTCAAGGTGAGTGGCTCACGCCTGTAATCCCAGCACTTTGGGAGGCTGCCATGGCTGGATCACAGCTCACGAGATCGGTGACCCGTGAAACCCCGCCTCACGGGGCCATAAAATTAGCCGGGCGCTGCTGTGGCTGCCTCGTGGGTCCCAGCTACTCTCGAGGCTGGAGGCAGGAGAATGGCGGCGGAACCCGGAGGTGGAGCTTGCAGTGAGCCGAGATCGCTGCCTGCACTCCAGCCTGGGCGACAGAGCCAGACCTGGCCTCAAAAAAAAAAATACAAAAAAATCTTTAGCCGGGCATGTGTGGTAAGGCATGCCTGTAATTCCAGAGACTCAGGAGGCTGAGGCAGGAGAACTGCTTGAACCCAGGAGGTGGAGGTTGCAGTGAGCTGAGATTGTGCCACTGTACTGCAGCCTGGGAGACATAGTAAGATCATTTTAAAAAAAGTTCCAAAGTGCTATGATTGCAGGAATTAGCTTGTTTCATTTTCTCATAATCCGTATGTTTCTTCTGTGAGACAGGATATTGTACAGGTATTGTCATCCTTATGTTACAGCAGTGGAAACTGAGACTTAGGTTAATCAATTTGCTATTTATTTAGGTAGAAGTAGCAGAGCTAGGATCTAATCCTTGCTCTGCCTCCAGTTTCCAAAGTGTCACGCATGAGAAGTCCTGAGGCAGGATAGGATAGTGGGTAAGAACATGGGCTACAGAGTTAAGCAGACTTGGGTTCAAATTTTGGCTGTACTGCTTATTGGTTACATGACCTTAGACAAATTGCTTAATTTTTCTGAGCCTCAGTTTCCTCATATGTAAAATGAGGACAATACCCCACATAATAGTTTTGAGGAAAAAATAAGACAATGCATTGTAAAATGTATAGCACAGTGCTTGGCACCTGGCAGGGTCTCAATTAAGGTAGCAAGCCAATAATTAAGGACATTGGTCTGAGAGGATCAGTCATTCAGAGTAGCAGTGCTGGGAGTGCTGGGCCCCTGCTATATCAATGCTAGGAGGACTCACATTTGGGTCAGGGCTTGACCTTTGTATTCCTGGGACTACTTCTCCCCCAACAGATGAAAAGTTGGAAGCAAGTCCAGCCTCAAGTCCCCTGGCAGACTCAGGCACAGACGACTTGGCTCCTGCCCTGGAGGATTCCCTGTCCCAGGAGGTGCAGGACTCCTTCTCCTTCCTAGAGGACTCAAGCAGCTCAGAACCTGAGTGGGTGGGGGCAGAGGATGGGGAGGTGGCCCAGGCAGAATCAGCAGGAGCAGCCTTCTCCCCTGGGGAGGACGACCCTGGGATGGGCTACCTGGAGGAGCTCCTGGGAGTTGGGCCTCAGGTAAGGAGAGCCGTGCTGGGTTTGGGGGTGGCATGGAGTCAAGTGTGGACAGGGCCTTCTGGTCCTGAGCCACCACGCTGTGCCTACAGGTGGAGGAGTTCTCTGTGGAGCCGCCCCTGGATGACCTGTCTCTGGATGAGGCACAGTTTGTCTTGGCCCCCAGCTGCTGTTCCCTGGACTCCGCTGGCCCCAGGCCTGAAGTTGAGGAGGAAAATGGGGAGGAAGTTTTCCTGAGTGCCTATGATGACCTAAGTCCCCTTCTGGGACCTAAATCTCCAATCTGGGAGGGTGCAGGGAGTCTGGAGGGAGAGGCAGCAGGATGTGGAAGGCAGGCTCCGGGAGAGGCTGGGGAAGAGCAGGCATGCTGGGAAGTTGGGGAGGACAAGGAGGCTGAGCCTGGTGGCAGGCTAGACATCAGGGAAGAGGCAGAGGGAAATCCAGAAACCAAGGTGGAGGCTGGAAAGGCCAGTGAGGATACAGGGGAGGCTGGGGGAAGCCAAGAGACAAAAGTCAGATTGAGAGAAGGGAGTAGGGAAGAGACAGAGGCCAAGGAAGAGAAGTCCAAAGGTCAGAAGAAGGCTGACAGTATGGAGGCTAAAAGTGCGGAGGAACCAGAAGAGCAGTATACAGATGAGGAGAAGGAAAAAGAAATTGAGAGAAAAGAGGCTGAACAAAGAAAGGAAGCCCAGGTAGAAGCTGAAAGGGACCTGGAGCAAGGGGCCCAGGAAGATCAAGTTGCTGAGGAGAAATGGGAAGTTGTACACAAACAAGAGGCTGAGAGAGTCAGAGAGGATGAGGACAAAGGACAGAGGGGGAAGGGGGAGTATGAAGCAAGAAAAGACCAAGGAGATGGTGAAGACAGCAGAAGCCCAGAAGCAGCAACTGAAGGAGAAGCAGGGGAGGTCAGCAAGGAACGGGAGAGTGGGGATGGAGAGGCTGAGGGAGACCAGAGGGCTGGAGGGGACTATTTAGAAGAGGGTACCCTCTCTGAAGGCTCAGGTGTAGAGTCCCTGGAGGTTGACTGTGCCAAAGAGGGCAATCCTCACTCTTCTGAGATGGAAGAGGCAGCCCCACAGCCACCCCAGTCAGAGGAGAAGGAGTCTGAGGGGCAGCCCAGTTCAGACGGCTGTCTATGTCCCTGTTCCCTTGGCTTGGGTGGCGTGGGCATGCGTCTAGCTTCTACTCTGGTTCAGGTCCAACAGGTCCGCTCTGTGCCTGTGGTGCCCCCCAAGCCACAGTTTGCCAAGATGCCCAGTGCAATGTGTAGCAAGATTCATGTGGCACCTGCAAATCCAAGCCCGAGGCCTGGCCGGCTTGATGCGACTCCTGGAGAAAGGGCTTGGGGGGCCCGAGCTTCTCGATCCTCTTGGAGGAATGGGGGTAGTCTTTCTTTTGATGCTGCTGTGGCCCTAGCCCGGGACCGCCAAAGGACTGAGGCTCAGGGAGTTCGGCGAACCCAGACCTGTACTGAGGGTGGAGATTACTGCCTCATCCCCAGAAACTCCCCTTGTAGCATGATCTCTGCCCATTCTCCTCGGCCCCTTAGCTGCCTGGAGATCTCACCTGAAGGCACGGAAGGGTCTGGATCTCGGAGTCGTCTTAGTCTGCCCCCCAGAGAACCCCAAGTTCCTGACACCCTGTTGTCCCCTCAGCGCCGATCGTATGCATTTGAAACACAGGCTAACCCTGAGAAAGGTGAGGGACTGTGATTAGGACCACAGCCCTGGGCAAAGGGGACCAGTAAGTTGTCTTGAATCTCCAGGGTTCCTGACTAGCTGTCTCTTCTGCAGTCTAAGCAGCTGTAGTGCCCAACTCTATAGGCTTTGGCCCTCCAGCTTCTCTGACTGTGGGAGGCACTGCCTTGTCTCAGACACAAAGCACTTATCTCTTAGGAGATTCCCAAGAAAGTCAACAAGATCTTGTTCCCAGGGAGTGGGTTACTGGCCAAAGGGAACATAAGGTAGGCAGAAAAGTTAAAAGAGTTTCTTAAAGTGAAGACTGGAGAAGTTCCTCCCTTCCTCTGAGCTATGAATCTCTCTTCATGAAAGCCAAAGGTAGAGACGGGGGACAGGGCCAGGTTAGGGCCTTCCATACACAAACACTTCTAGAGTTGCCCATTCCTGTTCTGCTCTTGGACCCTTAGATACCTTCTGTCCTTTTTAGATCCAGATTAAGAGAAACGTTCAGGAAGCTCTTTGAAACCCTCAGTATTTGTTGGAGGGACTGGACTCCTCTCCAGCTCCCTACCCTCTGCCTCCAGTCACCATGTGCAAGAGAGATCCTGTACAGATGTCTCTGGGCTCTCGTTTTTCCTTTAGAATAACTTCTTCCTATTTCACGAAAGGGAAATGGTGTCACTCAGGCCCTGGGACTGCTTCTCCAGCCAGGTTGGGGCCATAGGTCCCACTCTAGTGAAGGTCAATGTCTCAGAATAAAAGCTGTATTTTTACACGTAGTGTGGAGTCTCATTACTCTTATTAAAGTCTTTGGTGATAGCTATTATATCTTCATATATTTGGCAAAACATTCTTTTTCTTCTTGTTGTTTGGGTGCTCTTCCTCACTTGTTGTCATGGAGACTAGTGGCTAGAAACTAGAGCTAGGTTCATGGTGGTCACGAAATAAGGAAGAGAAACTTATATTTACATAATGCTCATTATGTGCCAGGAACTGGACTAAGTATCCTGTGCTCGTAAAATCTGTGTCCTTGATTTTATTTAATCCACATAAGTCTGGAAGGTTGGTGCTAGTATCTCCAGTTTATAGATGAGGAAACTAAGGCTCAATTAAGTCAAAATGTTTGCCAAAGGTCTCAGAGGTAAGAAGTGGCAGAGATGGGTTTGAAACCTGGATCTGCCTCGTCCCCAAGTTTGAATTTTTCCCATTATACCACACTACTCCAAATCCATTCAGGGTAGGTCTTGATTGAGAAGAACAGGAATCAAGATTCCTGTCACAGAAAGTGTGAGCCTTTAGAAAACTAGAAGCTTTGGGGTCTTTGGGTTAGTGACTGCCGACGAGAATAACAAGGAACATACCCAGTTCTATGCATGCCCTGATAGGTCGTAATCTCTAGCAGGTAGGTAATCTTTCAAAAAGACGCCCTGAGCCAAGATGGCCTCCCAAATAGCCCTTGTTAAAGATGGCGCCTCCGTCAGACGTCCCTCCCTTCATCTCAGCTGGATTCTCTCTCTTTTTTCCTGGAATGAAAAAATGCCCTGCCAGCACTAAGATGTCAGTACAAGTTAGTCGTCTCTTTCCCGTTCTTGTCTAAAGTGGCCAGGGCTTCAGCTACATACTCCAGGACACGGCTTCTTCCCGACTTCACAGAAAACCCACAAACATCAGCTCTCATCAAGATGGAGTGAGCGGAAGTGGGGCGGCTCTGAGTTTGAGTTTGTGGGCGGGCCGAGAGCGACACTTCCGCCCCTCACCAACATGGCTGCGGGCTGCAAGTGCGCATGAGCAGCTGTCTATGGAGCTACCTAGGTCGGGAGAGGGAGAACACAGTTGGAGAAAATCGGCGGCTGAGACGGCCTTGGCCGGTGAGTGTAGGACCGGGCAGAAGTCTGGAAACTGGGTGGACTGGCAAGGCAGGGCAGGTTTGATTTTGTTTCCTTTTTTGTGGTTAGAGAACACTGCTGGGGAGGAAGCCTTTGTTTTGGGCGGGGGGGGGGTGTTGTGCTGGTTCTTTATCTTCTACCCTGCTTTGTGGGCCAAACTCCCTGCCCCCGAGCGCGAGCGTCCCAGCCCTCCTGCGCCGTCCAGCTGCGGGCCGCAGCCGCCAGCACCGGGCGTCTGAGCCCCCTAGTCCCCGATGTCCTTTCCTGCCTCCTCCGCGGAGCAGCTGGGGCGCGGGGCTAGACTGCGGGGCTGCGGGTCACGGCGCAGGCTCCCGGGCTCGCGCCTGGCGGGCGCTCAGCTCCTTAAGCGCCTTCTGGTTGGAGAGCCTGCAGGGAGACGCCTCATTCTCAGGCAAGGTCTAGGCGCCTGACTTCTTTCGGGAGTAGATTTTTTTCCCTTTGTGTCCAGACTTAGCAAGGGCTCTTACTGGGCCCTTCTGGCCTGAGCGTGCCCATCACAACGTCCCATTCCAGTTTCCGTGTCACAGATCCCTAATGCCTAGGAAATGCTTCCGGATGTCCAACTAAGATTTGAATAAGTACCCTGACCCCGTTGCTGGGTGTCCTCAGAGACTGCCCCGGCTGACAGCTGTGGCCAATAGAGATGCCTCCTGTGCCGGGCCCTCTATTTCATTGCCTTCCCCTGCAGTCAGCGCGGCAAGCTTCGCAGGGCATTTCCTCTTCAGGTTTGAAGATGGAAATGTAGGTGGTCCCAAAACACTAGTGTTACTTCCCCTTATCGACTGGGATCTCCTTGCAGCGTTACTTCCTCTGGACGGTTTCGCTTTCAGTTCCTTTTTCAACATTTTCCTCGGACGCGGTCTTTCCAAGGCTTATCCACTGAAAATTTTCCTTGGATAGGAAAGGTTTGGAGGACCTTATGGGTAGAGAATTTCTAAAAATCTTGCCCCTTTTGTGTTGGGATTATCTTATTGCTTTGTACTGTGTAGCTGTTTCTTTCTGGAGGCATGTCTGCCCAGCTCTTTGTTTTTCCTGCCCTCTGGCTGGGTGTCAGGGTCCTAAGGCAGAGCTTGTAGGTGGATTCTTCCCCCTTTGTCTCTTCTTCAGAACCCTGTTTTTTTTTAGTTTTTTAGTTTTTTTTTTTTTCCCCTTCTTGCTGAGGCTCAGTTGATTTGGAGTTGTCATAGCAACATTTTAGCAACTGTGTTGTTCTACAGGAAGGCTTGATGAATAAAATAGAGGGTGCTTGAAGAGGATCCACTTGGGCTTTAGGGTTTCTAACAGATTATATAAATCGGAATACCCCAAAACAAGAATCCTGTCAGTAGAATGGGGCCCAAAGGCCAAGTCTAGTCTTTGTGGTCAGGGACATTCTTCCAGTGGTAGTAGGCTTGAGATTTCCTCTTCCTAGGTTTGAGAACAGAAATGTCTTGGTGGACAATATGTGGCTGAGAAACTGGAAGAAGTATCAGTGTCCATGACACGGTATTTTTTGATGGTGGGGCCAATACATGGCCCTTCCTGATTCCCATGAGGCTGCCATCATGGCAGGTCATAATAGCTTTAATAGTGATCCATTTAGAAATGTGTTGTTGGCTGGGTGCGGTGGCTCATGCCTGTAATCCCAGCACTTTGGGAGGCTGAGGCAGGCGGATCACCTGAGGTCAGGAGTTCCAGACCAACCTGGCCAACATGGTGAAACCCCATCTCTACTGAAAAATACAAAAATTAGCCGGGCATGGTGGTGGGCGTGTATAATCCCAGCTATTCAGGAGGCTGAGGCAGGAGAATCGCTTGAACCCAGGAGACGGAGGTTGTAAGCCGAGATTGTGCCACTGCACTCCAGCCTGGGCAACAGAGCAAGACTGTCTCAAAAAAAAAAAAAAAAAAAAAAAGATAAATGTGTTGTTTCAGCCAGGTGCGGTGGCTCACACCTGTAATCCCAGCACTTTGGGAGGCCGAGGTGGATAGATCACGAGGTCAGGAGTTCGAGACCAGCCGGGCCAACATGGTTTAGTAGAAACCCCGTCTCTACTAAAAATACAAATATTAGCCAGGCGTGGTGGTGTGCACCTGTAATCCCAGCTACTTGGGAGGCTGAGGCAGGAGAATCACTTGAACCCGGGAGACAGAGGTTGCAGTGAGCTGAGATCGCGCCACTACACTCCAGCCTGGGTGACAGAGCGAGACTCTGTCTCGAAAAAAAGCGTTGTTTCTGTCTTCCAGTATAATTATCCCCTCTCTACCAGGAGTTGGAGTGATAATGGAGGGACGAGGAACACTATTTGTAGAGTTGCTTTTTCAGTCACTGTAGGCCAGTCCTCAACATCAGTATGGTGGAGGCTGATTGTCCCCTGCAGATGACTGGGTTATTTTCCTGGCTGTGTGTTCATGGAACCTAAGTTCTAGAACCGGAGATACTGTTCTGTTTCCTAGACTCACTGCAAACTTCATGATTTCTACCAGGACTTAGCACTCAGGCCTGTGAATAGGAGATACAAAGACTTCCAAAAAAGGACCAGTTCCTCGGATGTGCCCCCTCACAGAGAGATGAAGGGGTGAGTGAAGAAGGGGTAGGGTCTGGGATGAAAGATGGGTGGCCTGGAAGAATGCAAAATGGCCAAGAGCACTGCCTCTGGAGTCAGGCAGACCTGGATTCAGGTTCTACTCTATCACTTACTGTGTGATTTGGTTTCTTCATCTATAAAATGGAAGTAGTGCTATCTATCTCATGGTGTTGTTTTTAATATTAAATAAGAGTACATGTGATGTACTTAGCTTAGTGCTTATGTACATAGTAAACAGCAAACACTAGTTGTTATTCTAACCTAACTCAGCTTCTGTTGGGAATGCCAATGAGTTTGCAGCCATATGTTACTGGGCCGGTGAGCTTCTCATTGACTTCTTCCCATACTCTTCCTTTTGTCCTTTCACCACAAACAGGCAGCAGAAAACAGCTGAAACGGAAGAGGGGACAGTGCAGATTCAGGAAGGTGAGTGCTAGAGACGGAACCAAGACTAAGAACCCATCATGGCCTCCCTTCCTCCCCCACCAGACCATCTCCTGTGCATCCTCCTCCTTCAGTGACATGCACGTGGAACGGGGATAGAAAGCCAGTTAACTCACAGACTTTTCTTTTGTTCTTTTAATTCAGGTGCAGTGGCTACTGGGGAAGACCCAACCAGTGTGGCTATTGCCAGCATCCAGTCAGCTGCCACCTTCCCTGACCCCAACGTCAAGTACGTCTTCCGAACTGAGAATGGGGGCCAGGTAAGGGAGGGGGCCAGGTGGCTGCAGGTGTTATTTGGGATTGGGATTGAGGG
Organism: Papio anubis; assembly: GCF_008728515.1. Classification (NCBI taxonomy): domain Eukaryota; kingdom Metazoa; phylum Chordata; class Mammalia; order Primates; family Cercopithecidae; genus Papio; species Papio anubis. The sequence goes on along the minus strand of NC_044976.1, from coordinate 131,445,751 downwards.
AGGTAATTGAACATGTCTTGGGGAGACCTGGCTTGGAGGATGAGTTGAAAGAGTGGACTGTTTCAGGGGAGGGGGGTGCTGATACTGCAGTAGAGACTGGTGTGAGGTTAGGTGTATGCTGAAACCTCTGTGTGGGGAGAGAAGGGAGAATGGCTCAATCCGTGTCTCTGAAGGACTTTGTTTTGGGGCCCTATCCAAGGGAAGCTTTATGAGGGGCCCTAGGATTCCCAACACTTAATCTTTTATTCTCTCTTTCCCTTCCTCTGCCTTCCTCTACACTTCTAGGTGATGTACAGGGTGATCCAGGTGTCTGAGGGGCAGCTGGATGGCCAAACTGAGGGAACTGGTGCCATCAGTGGCTACCCTGCCACTCAATCCATGACCCAGGTACAGGGTATGGGCTGGGGAGGTGACTAGAGTTCTGAGAAGTAAGATGAGGAAGGGTATTAGTAGGATGGGGGTGAAGCTAGAAACAGTGAGGCGTCTAGGGCTGCCTTGTCCCAAAGCACTAGGCTCTCCTTTCCTGGATGTTTCTCTCTCTCTCTCTCTCTCTCTCTCTCAGGCGGTGATCCAGGGTGCTTTCACCAGTGATGATGCAGTTGACACGGAGGGGACAGCTGCTGAGACGCACTATACTTACTTCCCCAGCACGGCAGTGGGAGATGGGGCAGGGGGTACCACATCGGGGAGTACAGCTGCTGTTGTTACTACCCAGGGCTCAGAGGCACTGCTGGGGCAGGCGACCCCTCCTGGCACTGGTGAGATACTGCATGAGGATGCTGGCTGAAAGGGCTAGAATAGGCTGTGGGACATGACTGGTAGGCAGTGAGCCTTCACTCATGACTCTTAGTGATCATTAAGATCTGGGCAGGCAGTGAGTCCGGGGCTGCTCTTCTATTAACGTGTTCTTTTTAGAGGAGGGGCCCAGGGTCTTCACCTCAGGGCTTGGTGAGGTTCCTACCCATGTCCTGACAGAACCTACCCTGCATCTTCGCAGGTCAATTCTTTGTGATGATGTCACCACAAGAAGTACTGCAGGGAGGAAGCCAGCGCTCAATTGCCCCTAGGACTCACCCTTATTCCCCGTGAGTGACACTTGTTTCTTCTCAAATTTCGTAAGTGTTTTTTTTGTTTTTTGTTTTTTTTTCTGAGACAGAGTCTCGCTCTGTCACCCAGGCTGGAGTGCAGTGGCGTGATCTCAGCTCACACAACATCTGCCTCCAGGGTTCAAGCGTTTCTCATGCCTCAGCCTCCCAAGTAGCTGGAACTACAGATGTGTACCACCACCCCTGGCTAATTTTTGTATCTGTTTTTGTTTTTTTTTTTTTTTTTTTTTTTTTGAGACGGAGTCTCGCTCTGTCGCCCGGGCTGGAGTGCAGTGGCCGGATCTCAGCTCACTGCAAGCTTCGCCTCCTGGGTTTACGCCATTCTCCTGCCTCAGCCTCCCGCGTAGCTGGGATTACAGGTGCCCGCCAACTCACCCGGCTAGGTTTTTTTTTGTGTGTGTATTTTTTAGTAGAGACGGGGTTTCACCGTGTTAGCCAGGATGGTCTCGATCTCCTGACCTCGTGATCCACCCGTCTCGGCCTCCCAAAGTGCTGGGATTACAGGCTTGAGCCACCGCACCCGGCCTGATTTTTGTATCTTTAGTAGAGACAGGGTTTTATCATGTTGGCCAGGCTGGTCTCAAACTCCTCACCTCAATCCGCCTGCCTCGGCCTCCCAAAATGCTGGGATTACAGGTGTAAGACAACACACCCAGCTACCCATAAGTGGTCCTAGTACCTGCTAAATCTTGTATAATTCCTTAACCCCAAACTCCAATCATGTACTTTTGTCTTCTTACTCTGGCCACCCTGGGCTCTGTTGTCAGGAAGTCAGAAGCTCCCCGGACGACTCGGGATGAGAAACGCAGGGCTCAGCATAATGAAGGTAGGTATGATCTGGGTGGAGCTAGGAGCTGTCTGGTGTGATCTCAGCAGTGATGTCTGAGGGGTGGAGGGTTAGGTAATTTTACCCCGGGACTTGTGGCGAGTTTTCACTGAGTCACCTTGTCCTCCACTTTGCCCCACAGTGGAGCGCCGCCGCCGAGACAAGATCAACAACTGGATCGTGCAGCTCTCCAAGATAATCCCAGACTGCTCCATGGAGAGCACCAAGTCTGGCCAGGTCATGGAAAGACCCTGGTAGTGGGCAGGATGCCTGAATTCTGTCACCTGGTATTGTTTCCAGAAATGGTAGAAAGAGGGGCACACATGACGGTAGTCTTATCTCTCCCTGAGGTTCCTGTATCTCTGGGAGATATTATACCACCTTCCTTAGAGGAAAATGAGGTCCGAAGTAGGAACCTACTTTTGGAAAGCAAGCTGGGTATCTGAAATCCTAGTCCTGATTTTGTTGACCTTATCTTGCAGAGTAAAGGTGGGATTCTATCCAAAGCTTGTGATTATATCCAGGAGCTTCGGCAGAGTAACCACCGCTTGTCTGAAGAACTGCAGGGGCTTGACCAACTGCAGCTGGACAATGACGTGCTTCGACAACAGGTCAGACTCCTACCCCCAGTGCAGCCCTTCTCAGCTCTGCTAGCCACTGACCCAGTTTGACACCCTCTACTTTGTTCTCCATGGAGAGGGCTTCATCTTTTCCCCTTACCAGTGGATGTCTGAATACATTCAGGGGCTTGGTAGTGCCAACTTTACTACCCATTCCTTTACTGCCTCCTTCCCTTGTCAGGTGGAAGATCTTAAAAACAAGAATCTGCTGCTTCGAGCTCAGTTGCGGCACCACGGATTAGAGGTCGTCATCAAGAATGACAGCAACTAACTATGGGGATTCAGGGGCTTTGGGCCCAAGAACTGCAGATAGCCCAGGAGCAACAGCCTAATCCTGTGCCCCTTTCCTTCACTGCCCACTTCTGGCATGGGACAGGGGGAAGTTCAGAAGGTGTGTCCTTGAACTGAGGCCCTGTGATATGGCAGCCTGCAGTGGTGTGAAACACACAATGTGGAGGTGCACTGACAGCCTTGCCCACCCCCACCATGCAACCCCTGGGCCCTTGTGCTCCTCTCGCACAATGCATGTGCTGCCTCCATGCTGGATACTGGACACACTAAACTGGGGGGCTTGTCCTGTACTTGCTTAGAGTGCCCGGCAGAGGTCTGCTGACAGGTGATGCTCTGGCTTGCCCCAGGACTCTGGCACTTCCATTGGTTCTTCCTTTCCCTGGAGCTGAGGTTTAGAGGTGCACCCTGTGGCTCAGGGGAGCAAGCTTACACAAGAAGTGGGGGAAGGGTGTTTAGCAGTGGCTGGTGCCCATGAAGAGGAGATTGGCCAGCGAGAAGCTGAGGCCTATGCAGACGTCTCTGAAGCCAGAGAGAACAACAGGCAGGGGTCCACTTGGGGCCTTCCCCCTTATGGGGGTCTTTTTTTTTTTTTCTTTCCTTTTCCTTTTTTTTTTCTTGAAATTGGGGTGGGGGTTTGTTCAAAGCCACAGTTGTCTGTTTTTCTTCCTTTTGTGGGGCCACAGGCTGGAAGGGAGGGGCATTGCTCTTTGACCAGTAAGGGCTGTGCTAAGTTCAGGGTGGGGTGCTGCTCCTGCACTTATTACCCGGAGACCTGGTACCTGGGCCAGACAGGTCTGTCGTTTTTGGCCCACGCTAGAGAATGTTAAGGGCTTCTGCAGTAGACTGGTGCTAGAGGCGCCGTGAACAGGTGCTGCGGGGGCGGTGCGGGGGGCGGTGCGGGAGGCGGTGCCCTCGCTTCCGGATCCGGTCTCAGCTCCGGGAGCGAGTGGGAGATGCTGCAGGCTACGAGAGGGCGGGCCGGGGCCGCACTCCGGAGACTCGCAGTTGCTGCGCGCACCATGGCTGGAGGTACCTGCGGGGGATGCCTGGGACCGCGGTCCTCTTGGCCCCCTGAGTTGAGGTGTGGCAGGGAGTGGGGTGGGGGAGCGAAGGGGCGTGGTTGAGGGGTCTTGGTGCATACCCTACCAGGGAGGGGCGCTGCCAGGTGAGGGGATACCGTGGCGGCCATGACTCCTAGGCCCCTTCTCCTGAAGGCTGTCGCGCCCCTTCCTCAGCGCCCACGGTCTCGCTCCCTGAACTCCGTTCACTCCTAGCCTCCGGCCGGGCCCGACTCTTCGACGTGCGCTCTCGGGAGGAGGCGGCAGCTGGGACCATCCCAGGGGCGCTCAACATCCCGGGTATAGGGTGGAGAGGGGACGCCCAGGTGGTGGAATAGAGCTGTTCAGGAGGGTCTTTGCCAGTGGGACCTCATTTAGGATGGAATGGGGAAGGCACTGATTATGGGGGTCCTGCATTCCCGGGAGCCAGCCCTCAGCTTCCTAGGAAGGACTGATAGGAGGCGGATCCTGGCATCGGAACTGGCCCATCCAGTTTGAGAAGACAGCAGGTGGAGAGGAGAGGGGCAGACCAGCTTCTCTTGACTTCCCCAAGTCTGGACGCCTGAGGGAGCATCCCGCCCCGCCTCCTCACGGCTTGGGGAGTGGCTCGCATTCAAAAGTCGTTAGTTTCTGGTTCTTGAAATTGGGGTGGGGGTAGGGGATGGCTATCATATGTTGTTTGGGGGCCCCCGGGACCCAGCCTTTCCAGGCCCAGCTTCCGAACCTGAGTGCCAAACTGCCGGCTTTCCCTTCTACCCTCTCCACTCCTCCAGTGTCCGAGTTGGAGAGTGCTCTGCAGATGGAGCCAGCTGCCTTCCAGGCTTTGTACTCTGCTGAGAAGCCAAAGCTGGAAGATGAGCATCTCATTTTCTTCTGTCAGATGGGCAAGCGGGGCCTCCAGGCCATGCAACTGGCCCGGAGTCTTGGATACACTGGGTACGGGGAGGTATGGCTGCTAGCTGGGAGGTGATGGGGACTACCTGTCATTCCTGTCCGTCTCTCACCCTTCTTTATCTCCACAGGGCTCGCAACTACGCTGGGGCCTATAGAGAATGGTTGGAGAAAGAGGGTTAGGCAGGAGGCAGCTTACTGATTGCCACCCCCTGGCCCCTTAATGGCCACCTTAACTAAGGGTGTGAAGGGGCTGACTTGGTGAGTTGGGCAACTCCTTATAGTGTTGTGTACACAAAAGCATCAAATAAAGAACATTTAATCAAAGTATTGGAAGCACTTAATGTGTCAGGTGGACTGAAAACAGTTCTAATCTTTATCTAGACCTCAATTCAGTCCTGGATCATCATTTCTCAGCATTCATCTGCTTCCCCTAGCACTCCCCACATGCAAAATTCTAGCAGTTTCCTGAGAGGCTACAATGTACAGTACTTCTAGAATAGCTGTTTTCAACCCAGAATGCACATCAGAATCAGCAAGTTTTTTTTGTTTGTTTGTTTTATTTTTTAATTCAGAATATGGAGGGTGGAGCCGGAGCATTAGTGGCTTTATGGGCCCCTGGGGTGATTCTTATATGCAGCCAGAAGCAGGTACCACTGCTTTAGAGGTCAGCAAACTATGGCCCCAACTGGCTGGCTGCTGTGAACTTTGGTTATTGTCTATGGCTGCTTTGTCTATGGATTGAGGAGGTGAAAGGGCAATCCCAGGCCTTTGGGTGAGGGAATGGATAGCACCCTTCATCCCTACTGATGTGTCATGCACAGATTACAGGCATGAGGAGCCTTTCCTGTGCCACCAAAACCAGGTTTCGGTTTTTATCAACACTGATCTCTTATACTGGATTTAACAAATTTAATTGGTTGACCAGGTGCAGTGGCTAAGGCCTGTAATCCCAGCACTTTAGGAGGCCGAGGTGGCAGATCACCTGAGGTCAGGAGTTCAAGACCAGCCTGCCCAACATGGTGAAACCCCATCTCTACCAAAAATTAAAAAAGTGTCCGGGTGTGGTAGTGCACACCTGTAGTCTCAGCTACTTGGGAGGCTGAGGCAGGAGAATTGCCTGAACCCAGGAGGTGGAGGTTGCAGTGAGCCGAGATCACGCCACTGCACTCCAGCCTGGGTGACAGAGACAGACTTGGTCTCAAAAAAAACAAAATTTAATTGGTTAAAAAGATGAAATTATGCACGCTTACTGAAACAAAATTCAGCACTACACAGTAGGTATACGACTTCCTTCTAATATAGTGTATAGTTTGATGCACAATACATTTTAAATATTTTTGTGGCAGAGTTTTTACCTCTTAAGTTTGATTTTTGGAAAATGTATTCCTTAATCTGTGGAAGAGAAGATTGAGTCAGAAATGAATCCAGGTTTCTGAGTTTTCATGCCTCTGAAGAACTTTCACACATTTCCTGCATTCCTTGCCTTTCTCTCACGTCCTTTTCTTCCCATCTGCCTTCTCCACTATACCCAGCCCTCATTCATTCATTTATTCATTCATTTTTGAGATGGAGTTTCGCTCTTGTAATCCATCCTGGGATTACAGGCATGCGCCACCATACCTAGCTAATTTTGTATTTTTAGTAGAGACGAGGTTTCACCATGTTGGTCAGGCTGGTCTTGAACTTAGGTGATCCGCCTGCCTCTGCCTCCCAAAGTACTGAGATTACAGGAGTGAGCCACTGCACCTGGCCCCTCCTACATCTTTTATCTCATAGTAGGCACTCCATACACAATGAAATCTGCTATTCATCTGGGCTGTCCAGCTTCCCTGTCACACAGCTATCCTACTTTCTCCCTGGGCTCATCTTGCCACATTACTGTATGAGTTTAGCCAGACATTGTTGAGTTTGGAGATAAAGTTGAAATATATGAAAGAGTCTAACCGAGAGTCTGGCAAATAGTGTCAATTACCCTTTCCCCAAATACCGAAAATGTTTTGGTTTTCAGAAAGGTTGGGAAGTTTCTTCTGGGGCCTTATTTCCTTCTTTGTTTTGTCTTAACTCTTTTAGTCTTATGTTTTCCCCTCCCCAGCTCTTTATTATAATTTGGTTATAGCATTTTATTATTATTGAGGCATAATTTACTTATAATAAAATGCACAATTCTTGCTTGGCCCAGCTTGGTGGTTCATGCCTGTAATCCTAGCACTTTGGGAAGCTGAGGTGGGCGGGTCTCTTGAGGCCAGGAGTTCAAGGCCAGCCTGGCCAACATGGGGAAACCCTGTCTCTACTAAAAATACAAAAATTTGCTGGGCATGGTGGTGTTCGCCTGTAGTCCCAGCTACTCTGGTGGCTGAGGCATAGGCATGAGAATTGCTTGAACCCAGGAGGCAGAAGTTGCAGTGAACCGAGATCACGTCACTGTACTCCAGCCTGGGTGACAGAGCGAGACTCTGTCTCAAAAATAAAAAAAATAAAAAAATAAAATAAAATGCACAATTCTTTTTTTTTCTTTTTTCTTTTTTTTTTTAACCTGTGGTTAGCAGTTTATTTTAGAAAAATAACTCCCCAGTTATCACAGTTTCTTTTTAGTCCATTTTCCATGACAAAAGAAGCTACACAAAATTTAGGGGGAGATACTGTCTTTGCAGACTGACACATTTGCAGAGGGGTCATGAATAATAATGATTTCAAAGCTCCTAGTTTAACTCCTGAATCGGACAAAGAATAAATGACAATATAAGAATGAATTTTGTTTACAATAATATCATAATATAGCATTAATTACAATGCAGTGGTTGTACTTAAATTCACAGTAAAATATTCTTAACCCAAACACCAGACAAACTAAAATCACCAGACTGCTCATGAACTGAAATGATCAGTGCAAGCAGTTGTTGTCTCAGTAATGAAAACCAAAATCGGTAAGGCTTTTCTGGCAGGGAGTCTCTGACATGAACAGGCTCTCTCTCTGTTCAGTGAGGCCCAGGCGCCCTCACTTGGAGTCTTGGCCTTTCATCTAAAAGGGCAGAATGGATCCCCAACTTTTTCAGTTCTTCCATCAGGTACCCATTCTAGTGCATATGCATAAGAATGTCACAGCCCCCCACAAACTCGCCATTAAGGTACACTTGTAGGATAGTGGGCCAGTTGGAATTGTCTTTTTTTTTTTTGAGACAGAGTTTCGCTCTTGTTGCCCAGGCTGGAGTGCAATGGGGCGATCTCAGCTCACTGCAGCCTCTACCTCCCGGGTTCAAGTGATTCTCCTGCCTCAGCTTCCCGAGTAGTTGGGATTACAGGCATGTGTCACCACGCCCTGCTAATTTTGTATTTTTAGTAGAGATTGGATTTCTCTGTGTTGGTCAGGCTGGTCTCGAACTCCCAACCTCAGGTAATCTGCCCACCTCAGCCTCTCAAAGTGCTGGGATTATAGTCGTGAGCCACTGCACCCGACTGGAATAGTCTTTATTTTATTTATTTATTTATTTATTTATTTATTTATTTATGAGTTTCACTCTTGTTGCCCAGGCTGGAGTGCAATCGCACGATCTCAGCTCACCACAACCTCTGCCTCCCGGGTTCAAGTGATTCTCCTGCCTCAGCCTCCCAAGTAGCTGGGATTATGGGCATGCACCACCACACCTGGCTAATTTTGTATCTTTAATAGAGATGGGTTTTCTCCATGCTGGCCAGGCTGGTCTTGAACTCCGGACCTCAGGTGATCTGCCCGCCTTGGCCTCCCAAAGTGCTGGGATTACAGGCGTGAGCCACCGTGCCCAGCCGAAATGCACAATTCTTAAGCATTCAATTCACTGAATTTTGAGTATACTCACTTGTAACCATCACCCTAAACACGATCTCAAACACCGAAATCCCCAGAATATCTCTAGGTGGCCTTTTCTAGTCAATCCCACCCTACCCTCTTTCTAGGTAACCACTTTATCTTTTATCACCATAAAGTGGTTTTTTCGCCAGGTGTGGTGGCTCATGCCTATAATACCAGCACTTCGGGAGGCTGATGCAAGAGGATTGCCTGAAGCAAATAGTTCAAGACCAGCCTGGGTAACATAGTGTGACCTTGTCTCTACAAAAAATACAAAAATTAGCTGGGTGTGGTGGTGCACACCTGTAGTCCCAGCTACTTAGGAGGCTGAGGCAGGAGGCTTGCTTGAGACTGGGAGGTTGAGACTGCAGTGAGCCATGATTATGCACTACACTCCAGCTTGTGTGACAGAGTGAGATCCTGTCTCAAAAAAAAAAAAAAAAGGTAGCTCTCAAGCCCCCTTCTTGGCCTGTCAACTTAGACCATTTGCTTTCTTCAGTTTTTCTTTTGTTTGTTTGTTTCCTTTTTTTTTTTTTTTTTTTGAGACCAAGTCTGGCTCTGTCACCCAGGCTGGAGTGCTGTGGTACAATCTCGGCTCACTGCAAGCTCTGCCTCCCGGGTTCGAGTTATTCTCCTGCCTCAGTCTCCTGAGTAGCTGGGACTACAGATGCCCACCACCACGCCCAGCTGATTTTTGTATTTTTAGTAGTGATGGGGTTTCACCATATTGGCCAGACTGGTTTCGAACTCCTGACCTTGTGATCCACCTGCCTTGGTCTCCCAAAGTGCTGGGATTACAGGCGTGAGCCACCACGCCCGGCTGCTTTCTTCAGTTTTATAACTGATGAGGTTTAGAGAGAATCCTGGAAATAAACAGACCTGGCTCATTACATAACTATGCCCTCTGGCTTGATCAACGTTAAGAGAACATTCCTCTTTCTCCTTCATTAGCTGTTTGGTTCATAACCCTGATAGGCTGTTCCAAGTGATTACCTTGCCCTTTAAAATTCTCTTTCCCTTTCCTCACAACTATTTCAGCAGGTGAGGTTGAAGTCCTGGAGTTTACCAGCTATATGCACTTCTCTTGCCTTACACCTTCCTTTTCATATTAAATTAAACTCTGCCCTTTCATCCTATGTTGTCTATCCCAGGTTTATATTTACCACAAACTTGTGTCATCATTTTTATTACACCACATTTTTGTTGTTCGTTTGTTTGTCTCTACTAATTGATTGTGAGCGTCTCAAAGGCAGGGCCTGGCTTTCACTTTCTTACCTCCAGTGCCTCAAACATGACTTCTCAGTAGGTGTCTGCTGAGCCTCACTAGCCTTCCGACCTTCAGAATCTTCTAATTTCAGCGTTTCTGAAGAATCACTGCCTGCCTGATCTTAAAATAACATTTTTATCTTATCAGTCAGAATTGATCATTTATAATAGGTCCTTGTTGTCTAGTGGCTCAAGCACTTGTCTCAGCCTGGCCTTTTGAGCAATCTGTAGTCTAGATCTGGTGCCACTTTGCCTTTCCAAACTTATCTTCCAGTGGCTGCTCCCCACAAGCTGGTTTTCTTCGTGTCCTAAGTAGGCCTTACTCCTTCCTGACGCTGGCCTTTACGTGCCATTTTCCCTGTTTGGGAAGTTTCCAGTCTCCTTTGTACCATTCTGAATTTCACAAGAATTAGAAGAAGGTTTTTGGCATAAGACTTGTTGTTCTCATCAAGATGGCTTTTAAACTGAAGGAGAGGGGAGAACAATAACGAGATAAAATTATATAACTGAATTCCGTGAAGGACATAAGACATGGGAAAAATAAAGTATGTACCTCTGTTGTAGCACTTACCACATTGCATGGCTCTTCCCACTGTAGACTAAGCTTTCTAGACCAGCTTATTGAAGTGGGTGGGGAGTGGGGTGAGGGGGAGCAAAATAGCCTGAGCTCTCTAAGAGGATGGACTGTTTATTATTGTATGGACAACAGTGAAACTATAACCTGGCATATGAAAGGTGAGTACCTTCATATGAGTAGTAGGAAAATATATACTGTATGATTTGAATCATTTAAAATGTGTTGAAATTTGCTTTATGGCCAGTTTTTGTAAATAGTCACTGAACACTTGAAAAGAAGATGTATTCTGCAGCTTTTGGGTGCAGTGTTCTATATATGTCAGTTAGGTCCAATTTACTAGTTATGTTGTTCAAATCTATCTCTCCTTTTTTTTTTTTTTTGCCTTCCTTCTCTCTTCCCTCTCCTCCCCTCACCTTCCCTTTTCTTCCCTTTTTCTTTGTTTCTCTTTTTTTTTTTTTTTTTGAGACGGAGTCTCACTTTGTCACCCAGGCTGGGGAGCAGTGGCCAGATCTCAGCTCACTGCAAGCTCCGCCTCCCAGGTTCACGCCATTCTCCTGCCTCCGCCTCCCAAGTAGCTGGGACTACAGGCACCCACCAACTTGCCCGGCTAGTTTTTTTTTTGTATTTTTTAGTAGAGACGGGGTTTCACCGTGTTAGCCAGGATGGTCTCGATCTCCTGACGTCGTGATCCACCCGTCTCGGCCTCCCAAAGTGTTGGGATTACAGGCATGAGCCACTGCACCTGGCCCAAATCTATATCTCTACTGTTTTTTTCTGCTTGTTCTATCAGTTACTTACAGAGGTGTATTTAAATCTCTCACTATGATTTGGATTTGTCCATTTTTCTTTTTAGTTCTGCCGGTTTTACTTTACATATTTTGGAGACTATGTTATTTGATGTATACAAATTTAGAATTGTTATGCTTCCCTCCTGGATTGATCCCTTTCTCACTGTGTCCCTCTTTATCCCTGGGGATGCTTCCTACCTTCAAATCCATTTTATCTGATATTAGTACAACTATACCACTTCAATTTTGGTTAGTATTTACATGAGAAATAATAGATCATGCCTCCTTGAAATTCATATTAACCAAAGGAAAAAGAAAAAAACACTAAGCACAGTTAGACACAAGAAGTAGACTACAGGAAAACAGATTTTTAAAATTCAAAGAAAATACATGTTGAGCTCATGGCCAGAGACTTTAAAGTGAAGATAAGCCAAGAAAATAGAAAGTCCTAAGAAACTAGGTCTGATGGTATTTCCCAATAAGAAATCCTCCCAGCTCATTCTGCTAGCATTTCTATTCCTAATCATATTCTTGAACCTATCAAGTCCTTCAATTAATTTACCTTACCAAATTTTTACAACTTATTACTTTCCTCATGCCCATATTTTCCTCCTAATTCAGTTTAGACTCTATACATGATTCGTAATTGTCATCGTTCCTTTGCATAACTAGGAATATACTTATCAAGAAAGTTCAAGACCTGTATGAAGAAAATGGTAAAAATACAATAAAAAGACCTAAAATTAGACTTGTAAAAATGAAAAGACTTGGCTGGGTGCGGTGGCTCATGCCTGTAATCCCAGCACTCTGGGAGGCTGAGGCGGTTGGATCACTTGAGGTCAGGAGTTCAAGACCAGCCTGGCCAACATGGTGAAACCCTGTCTCTACTGAAAATACAAAAATTGGCCAGTCGTGGTGGTGCATGTCTGTAATCCCAGCTACTAGGGAGGCTGAGGCAAAAGAATTGCTTGAACCCAGGAGGCGGAGGTTGCAGTGACCTGAGATCGTGCCACTACACTCCAGCCTGGGTGACAAAGCGAGACTCTATCTCAAAAAAAAGAAAAAAAAGGTTCTTGGATAGGAAAACTCAACTTTGTAAATATATCATGATGTTTAGTTGAAAACAAGAATAACCAGAAAAGCTTGAAAAAGAACATCAACGAGGGGCAGCAAGCCCCACCAGCTATTCATATATATCAAGCTTGTCCAACCCACGGCCTGTGGGCCACACGTGGCCCGGGACAGCTTTGAATACAGCCCAACACAAATTCATAAACTTTCTTAAAACATTATAAGATTTGTGTGTGTGTGTGTGTGTGTATGTGTTTTGAGACAGTCTCACTCTGTCACCCAGGCTGGAGTGCAGTGGCACAATCTTGGCTCATTGCAACCTCTGTTCCTTGGATTCAAGTGATTCTCCTGCTTCAGCCTCCCGAATAGCTGGGACTCCAGGCACTTGCCACAATGCCCAGCTAATTTTTGTATTTTAGTAGGGACAAGGTTTCTCCATTTTGGCCAAACTGGTCTCAAACTCCTGACCTCAAATAATCCACCTGCCTTGGCCTCCCAGAATGCTGGGATCACAGGCATGAGCCACTGCGCCCAGCTGGTGTTAGTGTATTTTATGTGTAGCCCAAGACAATTCTTCTTCCAGTGTGGCCCAGGGAAGCCAAAAGATTTGACTCCCCTGAATATATGATTCATTAGCTGGACTTCGTGGTACACCACTCTAGTCCCAGTTACTCAGAAGGCTGAGGTGGGAGGATTGCTTGGGACCGGGAGTTTGAGGCTTGCCTGGACAATGTAATGAGATAAATAAATAAATGAATAAATAAATAAATGAATGCCTCTAAATAAATAAATGAATGAAATGAAATAAATTCTTAGTAATTAAAACAATGTGAATGGATATACAGATGGGTTTTGTACCCCATACTGTATACTAAGATAAATTTCAAATGGATGGAAGATTGAAAGTAAAAAATGTCAGCTGGGCATGGTGGCTCATGCCTGTAATCTCAGCACTTTGGGAGGCCGAGGTGGGCGGATCACCTGAAGTCAGGAGTTCGAGACCAGCCTGACCAACATGGAGAAACTTTGTCTCTACTAAAAAAATACAAAATTAGCTGGGGGTGGTGGCTTATGCCTGTAATCCCATCTACTCAGGAAGTTGAAGCAGGAGAATTGCTTGAACCCGGGAGGTGGAGGGGTGGGCCGAGATCGCACCATTGCACTCCAGCCTGGGCAACAAGAGCAAAACTTCGTCTCAAAAAAAAAAAAAAAAAAAAAAAAAAAAGCCAGGTGCGGTGGCTTATGCACTTTGGGAGGCTGAGATGGGTGGATTATGAGGTCAGGAGGTTGAGACCATCCTGGCTAACATGGTGAAACCCCATCTCTACTAAAAATACAGAAAATTAGCCAGGTGTTGGCTGGGCACAGTGGCTCAGGCCTGTAATCCCAGCACTTTGGGAGGTTGAAGCAGGTGGATCACGAGGTCAGGAGATCGAGACTATCCTGGAAAACATGGTGAAACTCGGTCTCTACTAAAAATAGAAAATTTATCCGAGCATGGTGGTGCACGCCTGTAATCCTAGCTACTTGGGAGCCTGAGGCAGGAGAATTGCTTGAACCTGGGAGGTGGAGATTGCAGTGAGCTGATATCCCACCACTGCACTCCAGCCTGGGTGACAGAATGAGACTCTGTCTCAAAAAAAAAAAAAAAAAAAAAAAAGCCAGGCGTGGTGGTGGGCACCTGTAGTCCCAGCTACTTGGGAGGCTGAGGCAGGAGAATGGCATGAACCTGGGAGGCGGAGCTTGCAGTGAGCTGAGACCGTGCCACTGCACTCCAGCCTGGGCAACAGAGTGAGACTCCATCTCAAAAAAAAAAAAAAAAAAGCAAAAAATGTAAACTATTAAGAAGAAGACCTCTGGTATGGATGGTTTGGCTGTGTTGCCACCAAAATCTCGTGTTGAATTGTAGCTCCCATAATTACCACATGTTGTAAGAGGGACCTGGTGGGAGAAAATTGAATCATGGGGACAGGTCTTTCCTATGCTATTCTCATGATAGTGAATATGTCTTACAAGATCTGATGCTTTTATAAAGTGTAGTTTGCCTACACAAGCTCTCTTGCCTGTTGCCATGTAAGATGTGACTTTGTTCCTCATTCGCTTTCTGCCATGATTGTGAGACTTCCCCAGCCATGTGGAACTGTGAGTCAATTAAACCTCTTTCCTTTATAAATTACCCAATCTCAGGTATGTCTTTATTAGCAGCATGAGAACAAACTAGTACAAACTCTTTCATTACCTTAAAGTGGTGAAAATATTTCTAACTATGACTCAAAATTTAAAAGCCATAAAAGGCTGATAAAGAACAAAACAAACAAGCCAAAGCCTTCTGCATGGGAAACACACGTCCACAGAAGTCAAGCCAAAAGAGAAACAACAAACTGGGGAAATCAATTCAGAGCATACGCAAATAGCTAATTCCTTGGATATATAAAGAACATGTACAAATGGATCAGGAAAAAACAACTATCCTAATTAAAAAATGAGCAAAGCATATGAAGGGACAATTCACAGAATACAACTGGGTCTTTTTTTTTTTTTTTTGGAGAGACAGTCTTGCTCTGTCACCTGGGCTGGAGCGCAGTGGCACGATCTTGGCTCACTGCAACCTCCACCTCCCGGGTTCAAGCGATTCTCCTGCCTCAGCTTCTCAAGTAGCTGGAACTACAGGCATGCACCACCATGCCCAGCTAATTTTTGTAGTTTTTAGTAGAGAGAGGGTTTTACTATATGTTGGCCAGGGCTGGTCCCCGAACTCCTGACCTCAGGTGATCCACCTGCCTCTGCCTCCCAAAGTGCCAGGATTCACAGGCGCTGAGCCACTGCACCTCGACACAACTGGCTCTTAACTCCAGGAGATGCCTTGTGTCACTTGGTAGGCCAAGAGATATGCACTTTTTTTTTCTCCTGAGACAGAGTCTCCTCTGTCACTCCAGGCTGGAGTGCAGGGCACACCAGCTCACTGCAACCTCCTCCTCCCAGGTTCAAGTGATTCTCCCGCCTCAGCCTAAAGTACCTTGGACTACAGGCGCCCACCACTATGCCTGGCTAAGTTTCTTTGTACTTTTAGTAGAGAGGGTTTCAGGGGCCTTATATATTGGCCAGGCTGGTCTCGAACTCCTGATGTTGTGGATTCGGGCCTGCCTCGCCTCCCAAAGTGCTGGGGTTGCATGGAGCCACCGCCCGGCCTCTAAATACAATTCCCCAGTGTATATCCTTTTTTTTTTGAGACAAATTGTCACTCTGTAACCCAGGCTGGAGTGTAGTGGTGCTATCTCTGCTTACTGTAACCTCCGTCTCCCGGGTTCAAGTGATTCTTGTGCCTCAGCCTCCCGAGTAGCTGAGATTACAGGCGTGAGCTACCACGCCCAGCTAATTATATATTTTTAGTAGAGAGGGGGTTTCACCTTGTTGGTCAGGCTGGTCTTGAATTCAGGTGATCCGCTTGGCCTGGCCTCCCAAAGTGCTGCGATTATAGGTGTGAACCACTGAGCCCAGCCACTAGTGTGTACCTTCAGTCTCCACTTCTCCCTACTCTCTAGATTTCCTAAACTTCTTTTTCCCTCTGCACTCTTAGCTAATGAGTTTACCTCTGAAGAAATCAAAGAAATTGCCATTATCTTCTCACCAACAAATCTACAAGCTGTACCACATGCTTCTCTTGTTATGATAGGTGGTTTTCTCTGCTTTAACCCTCAGCTTGAGCTCAGGATGCCATCTCTTCTCTCCTCTATTACTTGATACCACAACTGTTCTTCCCCCACCCGCTTTTTGAGAGAAGGTCTTGCTTTGTCACCCAGGCTGGAATGCAGTGGAGGCTCACTGCAACCTCCACCTCCCAGGCTCCCACCTCAACCTCTGGAGTAGCTGGGACCACAGGCACTGCCATGCCCAGCTAATTTTTTAATTTTTATTTTTTTTGTAGAGACAGGGGTCTCTCTCTGTTGCCCAGGCTGGTCTAGAACTCCTGGGCTCAAGTGATACACCTGCCTTGGCCTCCCAAAGCACTGGGATTATAGGCATGAGCCACTGTGCCTAGCCTCTCTTTTCCACACATGATTAATTTCTTGCTCTTTACTGGATCATTGCTATTAACATACAAGCATTTCCATCTAAACAAAATACCTACTCTGCATTTATTCAACATGTCTTACAGCTGTTGCTCCTTTTCTCTGCTGGCCTTCTCTGCAAAATTTCTATTGAACTGTCTATAGTCACAGTCTACTTTTTTGTGTGTGGGGCTGTTGAATAATTCCTTCCATAATTTTCTACTTTGCAGACAAACTCATCAGTCTGTAGTTTACAAATCTGCTTTTTTGAAAGACTATAGAAAACAAATGTCGGCCGGGCGCGGTGGTTCAAGCCTGTAATCCCAGCACTTTGGGAGGCCGAGACGGGCGGATCACGAGGTCAGGAGATCGAGACCATCCTGGCTAACACGGTGAAACCCCGTCTCTACTATAAAATACAAAAAACTAGCCGGGCGAAGTGGCGGGCGCCTGTGGTCCCAGCTACTCGGGAGGCTGAGGCAGAAGAATGGCGTGAACCCGGGAGGCGGAGCTTGCAGTGAGCTGAGATCTGGCCACCGCACTCCAGCCTGGGCTACAAAACCAAAAAAAACCATAAAAAAAAAAAAAAAAAAAAAAAAAAAAAAAAGAAAACAAATGTCAATGACAACGAAATTGTAACATTTATTATACATTTAAGCAACTTTATGGGAAAAAGAATCTGATGAACATCAAATTACTTGCATGCTCTAAAATACCTTCATGCTTTGTAAATGTATACACAGATGTTTTATATAGTATTAACTGAGGTGCACACGATTTGTATTTACTTTTTTCATTTTAGTTATTAACATTATTTCATGTATACTTGTCCATTATTAATATTTTCAAAACATAAAATATAAAATTGAACAGAGATAAACAAAAAAGGTACTTTGGTTAAGAAAGAAATGCGGCTGGGCGCGGTGGCTTACGCCTGTAATCCCAGCACTTTGGGAGGCCGAGTCGGGTGGATCACCTGAGGTCGGGAGTTCGAGACCAGCTTGGCCAACATGGAGAAACCCCCTCTACTAAAAATACAAAATTAGCAGGGCATGGTTGCCTATAATCCCAGCTACTTGGGAGGCTGAGGCAGAAGAATCGCTTGAACCCGGGAGGCAGAGATTGCAGTGAGCCAAGATTGCGCCATTTCATTCCAGCCTGGGCAACAAGAGGAAAACTCCATCTAAAAAAAAAAAAAAAAAAAAAAAAAAAAAATGCATAAGTATAGGATGTGGGAGACCCAATTTAATAGTATTTCAGGTGAAAATAAAAGGTTTACCCATTTTAGTATACTGTAAATGGAATATAACTCAATAGTGTAACATGGCTATTATTATATTTGTGAATGCATGCTTTTTAAATTTATTTATATTTATTTTTATATTTTTAAGAGGCAGGGTCTTTCTTGTTCCTTTGCCCAGGCAGGAGTACAGTGGTGCAATCAGAGCTTACTGCAGGTTCGAACTCCTGGGCACAAGTGATTCTCTTGTCTCAGCCTCCAGAGTAGAGGATTACAGGTTACACCACCATACCCAGCTAATTTTTTATTTAAAAAAAATTTTAAATTTAATTTTCTGGCTGGGCATGGTGGTTCACGCCTATAATCCCTTCACTTTGGAAGGCTGAGGTGGGAGGATCACTTGAGCTCAGGAGTTCAAGACTAGCCTGGGCTATACAGCAAGACATCGTGTATACAAAACAAAACAAAAATGAAAGAAAAGAAAGAAAGGAAGGAAGGAAGGAAAGAAGGAAAAGAAAGAAAAAAAAATAGCAGGATGTGGCAACGCGTGTGGTCCCATCTACTCAGGAGACTGAGGTGGGAGGATTGCTTGAGCCCAGGAGGTGGAGGCTTCTGCAAGCCATGATTGCACCACTGCACTCTAGCCTGGGCAACAGAGCAAGACCCTGTTTCAAAAATAAAATAAATAAATAAAGGCTGGGCACGGTGACTTATGCCTGTAATCCCAGCACTTTGGGAGGCTGAGGTGGGAGAATCACTTGAGCTTAGGAGTTCAAGACTAGCCTGGGCTATACAGCAAGACATCGTGTATACAAAACAAAACAAAAATGAAAGAAAAGAAAGAAAGGAAGGAAGGAAGGAAAGAAGGAAAAGAAAGAAAAAAAAATAGCAGGATGTGGCAATGCCTGTGGTCCCATCTACTCAGGAGACTGAGGTGGGAGGATTGCTTGAGCCGAGGAGGTGGAGGTTTCTGCAAGCCATGATTGCACCACTGCACTCTAGCCTGGGCAACAGAGCAAGAGCGTTTCAAAAATAAAATAAATAAATAAAGGCTGGGCACGGTGGCTCATGCCTGTAATCCCAGCAGTCTGGGAGGCTGAGGCGGGCGGATCACCTGAGGTCGGGAGTTTGAGACCAGCCTGACCAATATGGAGAAACCCCGTCTGCTACTTCAGCCTGGGCAACAAGAGCGAAACTCCGTCTCAAAAATAAATAAGTAAATAATAAAATAAAATAAAATAAAATGTCTTAGATGCAGAGTCTTTTCCCTATGTTGCCCTGGTTGGTTTCAAACTCCTGGCCTTAAGTGATCCTCTCCTTCTGCCTCAGCCTCCTGAGTAACTGGGATTACAGGCACATATCACAGAGCCCAGCTGTCAGTGTATATACCTTTCTCGAAGACTTTAAATTTCTTTCTTTCTTTCTTTCTTTTTTTTTGAGATGGAGTTTTGCTCTTGATGCCCAGGCTGGAGTGCAATAGCATGATTTCAGCTCATGCAACCTCCGCCTCCCAGGTACAAGTGATTTTCCTGTCTCCGCCTCCCAAGAGCTTGGATTACAGGCATGTGCACCACGCCCGGCTAATTTTTTTGTATTTAGTAGAGACAGGTTTCACCATGTTAGTCAGACTGACCTCAGATGATCCACTCACCTCGGCCTCCCAAAGTGCTGGGATTACAGGCGTGCTCCATGCACCCGGCCAAGACTATTAAGCATCCAGGTTTACATTGAATGGAACCAGAAGCAGAACTTTGGCCAAAGAGATGGGGACAAAGGAATGAGAGCAAAGGTGAAAAAGGCAAAATGTCAAACAATATTCTTTTGGATAAAAATGTGGTCTTTTCACTTGCAATGAGGTAATGCTAAGGAAGTTTTTTTCCACAGTCTGCATATACTTAGTACAGTTAAAATTAAATCATCGTAAAATAGAAACTACAACTAGCAAAGGTGTTGAGCATGAATGTCAATTAAAAATGATGTAACAATATAAATATTAACAGAAAGTTTGAGTATCAACATCGTCTATAGAAGAAAGGTGGCTTAGTCAGCACACAACTATTAGTCACAGTGAGAAAACAAATAATTCTGAAATGTAGGGACCTGTTCACAGATCAAATATGGGTAAAGGACATATCCACAGTCACCCAAAGATGTTTATAGAGCCTGTTCAGTTCAGTTTGTATCATCTGGGTGTGTTTTGTGTACATCTGTTTAACTTTCTTCTTGAGATAACGTCATTCTGCTTTTCTCAAATCGTATTATTGTGGGTTTAAAAAATTTTTTTTTGTTGTTTTTTGAGACAAGGTCTGGCTCTATCGCCCAGGCTGTAGTTCAATGGCGCGATCTAGGCTCACTGCAACTACCGCCTCCGGGCTCAAGTCATCCTCCCACCTCCGCCTCCCAAGTAGCTGGGACTATACTGACCAGGCTCCCATTTTCCAATTGAGTGCTCCCTTTCCCTTGGTTTTTCCCTTTCTTCCTCCCAGCGCAGCTCATCTCTCAAAGCCTGTGAATGCTGCCGGTGGGGTGGACAGAGGAACAGTTTGGAGATGGTGTCAAGGTAACATTCCATTTCTCTCCCGGTCTTCTCCCCCGCCCTCCCATGTTAATATGTGGTTTTCACTTGCCAAGAGGCAGGCCCAAAGTTTCTGCAGCACCAAACTGCAGGTGCAGTTGCACCAAGCAACTTACATTCAAACAAACGCAAAATCACAAACCAAGCCCGTCTCCATAAATCCCACACCACGACTGCCTTCCCTACTTCCTCCTTAGAGGTACTTCTCAGCCCTCCAGCTCCTACTGAGAACCCAGTCAGTCAGGAAGTCCCTACTTCAGGAACACCAACCAATCAGGGGGCCGTCACCTGCTGAAGGTGCGGCATTCGTCTCCTGACGCGACAGTCTCCTGGGCCAATCAGAGGCAGCTCAGGTGGGGAAAGGCGCAGTGCGCCGAGGCGGGGAGTGGCGGCAGGGTAACACCTGGCGGAGGTGACGCGCTCTGAAGAGCGGCGGTTCCTTACTCCAATCGGAACGCGCCGGGGTGGGGAGCTGGCCAATCAGCCGTGGAGGGCGGGGCCAGGCGGGGCTCCACCTGGCGGCTGGCTCTCAGTCCCAGCGCTGAAGTCTGCGGCGCTGTGTCTGTTCCCAGGAGTCCGTCGGCGGCTGTTGTACCGGGAGCCTGATCGCGATGGGGACAAAGGCGCAAGCCGACAGGAAACTGTTGCACCTCTTCATATTGGCGATCCTGTTGTGTAAGTTCCCGGAGTTTCGGGAGGAATCGGCCGGTCGGGTCGGAGGTTGGAGGAAGCCTCTCCCCACGCCCCTAGCCCGCGGGAGGGGAGGAGCTCAGAAACCTTCCTACCTCGCTCTCCTAATTCTCTTTTCCACCCCTGGCTGGTCCCTCTTTCACCAGTCTCACAGCTGGGTGAGTGGCTGGCTCCCCTCCCCCACACTGGTGAGTTGTGACCGTACCCCTCACGCTGCACACACCAGAGGTACACTCCTCGTCCTCACTGCAGAAGGCCGTCAGGCCAAGGACCCTTCCACACTCATCTACCCAGCGCGCGCTCCACACGCACCTGGGAAGGGCTAGCCTGCCCCTCCAACGCGCACCCACGAACCCCGCTGCGCAACCGGGAGCCTTGGCTCCTTAAGGGTCCTCGGAGAAAATCGAATGGCAGTGGTCTGGGGTGGAAGTCTCTTTCCCTAGCTTTTGCTGAAGGAGTCTCTGGCTCCTCTGAATCTTTGGATTGCGGCCATTGCTCTGGGAAAATGTCTGGGTGCACAGTCTAAAGAGGAAATGCAATAGAAACCTGAAATTTCTCTAAGCGCAGCAGAGGTTCCAGCGAAGTTCCTTTCTGGAATAACTACCACAGGAGTCCTTAATACGTGTTGTTGACTGAGTGACTCTTCCCAGGGGGAGAGTGTATCTGTTGGTTGGCTTGATTCTCATCAGAGCCAGAGCTCTGCCCTCCCACTGGCTGTGTATGAGAGTTTTTGTTTCCTTTGTAAACTCCCTTTCCTGAGGAACAATGAGGCTCACTTGCTAGGGCATGCCTCTGTCTCTAGATGTGTTTGTGTGGGGCTGAGCGTGTCGTCGGTTGGTTTGTGCGTTAGTCAACCTGTGGCATCACCTGTGTGTTTATCTGTCTGATTCTTGAGTGTGCGTGTCCTTGTGTGGGTAGTTGTGTCAGTATGTGTTCTACATGAGTCTCCCCTCACCCCCAAGGTTCTTTTTTTAGAAAGTGTTAAATAAATGAATGATTACAATCAGTACTGGTGTCTGTAGATTCCCTGCCCTTAGATGAACTGACTGCTCTTTTGTACCTTATCACAACATAAACCCTTGGGGGAGATTGGACCAGAGGCATATCTCGTCCTCTTTGTATTTTACTGATAAGGAAACAGGGTGAGTGACTGTATTTGTAACAGTTTTTGTCTATGACAGTATTTGTCAGGCTTAAAAGTTTCCTGGAGCTGCTTCCTCCCTATCCTTTGCCACTGCTTCCTTTCTTTTTTCTTCTTCTAATTTCCTATATTATTTATGATAATCCTAAAATAATCATATACTGGCACTGGAAGGGTTGTGATAGCACCATTTTGAGCTTGGAGGTGTCTTCAGGGAACCAAGCCACAGTAGTGCAGAGGGAACCTGAGATGATGTCGCATTAGCCTGTTAGGACAGTGGGTCCTGGGAAGTGACATGTCCAGGGAATGGAGGAACTGACCTTGTAACTTTTAAATCAGGCTAGATCTGGGGTGGGATTGGGGGAGGGGAGTCATTTGGTTAGTGCAAATGAGGATGGAAATGGGAGCCGGGCCGCCACACCTGCGTTCTGGCTTGGCTTTCTCTCTGCCCTGTTTGTGATCTTAGGCAGTAGCTCAGTCTTTTCATCTGTAAAACAGGAGTAATACTTGTCCCACCCTTGTCATGAGTGTGGTATCACCACTGAGGAGTTCCGGGTGGGCAGGGCAGAATTGCCCTGCATCTGGGTCATTCTCTGAGTCCCGGTGTTTCCTACTGATGTTTCTGACTCAAGCCCTTCTAGCTTTGCCCTTTCAGGGGCAGGCATACCTCAAAACTGTAGACTGGTGAGTTACTCCTCCTTTCCTCTACTTCTACTCCCAGGAGTGAATTGTTCCCTCCAAACTAGAAAATGGTGACTGGCACTTCCTAGTTCTACCTGAAATTAGGAAAAGAGTGGCAGTGGAATTCCAGTGCCCTTTAGTCTTTGCCTTCTGGCTCTCGACCACTTTTTTTTTTTTTTTTTTTTTTTTTTTGAGACAGAGGCTCATTCTGTTACCCAGGCTGGAGTGCAGTAGCATGACCTTGGCTCACTGCAACCTCCACCTCCCGGATTCAATTGGTTCTCCTGCCTTAGCCTCCCCAGCAGCTGGGACTACAGGCAGGCACCACCATGCCTGGCGAATTTTTTGTATTTTTAGTAGAGATGGGGTTTCACCATGTTGGCCAGGCTGATCTCGAACTCCTGACTTCAAGTGATCCTCTTGCGTAGGCCTTCCAAAGTGCTGGGATTACAGGCGTGAACCCCTGCACTCGGCCACTCCAAACCACTTTTACCTCACGATGTTGCTCTTCAGTTCCTTTGTGATCATGGCTTGTGGAGTCTCCAGCCCAGTTCTGATTCAAGATAGAGCTACTGTGATTTTTTAAAAAAATATTTATTTAGAAGAGGTTAATTGACACGGTGTTATAATTAAAATGATATCAAAGCGGTGGGGTATCTCATTCCCACATTGCTGCTGTTCACCCCAAACCCCAATAGTTTCTTTTTTTTGAGCCGGAGTCTAGCTCTGTCACCCAGGCTGGAGAGCAGTGGTGCATCTCAGCTTACTGCAAGCTCCGCCTCCCGAGTTCATGCCATTCTCCTGCCTCAGCCTCCCAAGAAGCTGGGACTACAGGTGCCCGCCACCATGCCTGGCTAATTTTTTGTATTTTTAGTAGAGATGGGGTTTCACCGTGTTAGCCAGGGTGGTCTCGATCTCCCAGCCTTGCGATCCGCCCACCTCGGCCTCCCAAAGTGCTAGGATTACAGGCGTGAGCCACCGCGCCCGGCCCCTGAACCCCAATAGTTTCTTATGTTTCTTTCAGTGTTCCATTTTACAGATACAAGTATATATAAATAAAACTTGTTTTTTCTCCCCTTTCTGACACAAAAAGAGGCATACTACATATATTCTACATCTTGCTTATATGTATATATATCATGGGGTTTCGTTTTGTTGTTGTTGTTTTTTGAAACAGGGTCTCACTCTGTTGCCCAGGCTGGAGTACAGTGGCATGATTATAGCTCACTGCAGCCTTTTTTTTTTTTTTTGAGACAAAGTCTTGCTGTGTTGCCCAGGGAGGAGTGCAGTGGCGCGATCTTGTCTCACTGCAAGCTCTGCCTCCCAGGTTCAAGTGATTCTCCTGCCTCAGCCTCCCGAGTAGCTGGGACTACAAGCGTGCACCACCAGGCCTGGCTAATTTTTGTATTTTTAGTAGAGATGGGGTTTCACCATTTGGCCAAGCTGGTCTTGAATTCCTGACTTCAAGTGATCCACCTTCCTTGGCCTCCCACAAGTGCTGGGATTACAGTCATGAGCCACCGTGCCTGGCCTCATTGCAGCCTTGACCTCCTGGGTTCAAGCAATCCTCCAGTCTTAGCCTCCTGAATAGTTGAGGCTATAGGCAAGCATGAGTGGTAAGCCATACCTGGCTAATTTTTAATTTTTTTTAGTATAGACAGGGTCTCACTATGTTGTACAGGCTGGTCTTGAATTCTTGGCTTCAAGGGATCCTTTTGCCTCAGCCTTTCAAAATGCTGAATGACAGGTATGAGTCACCACACCTGGCCCATATTGGTTTCTAGGGATTGTGGCCTTGGCTGTTAGGATACATCCCACCCCCTCCAAGTCAGCTGAGTTCAATGTGCACTTGTTCTATGGACACATAAATGGGCAACACACATTTCCACCACACCCAAAAATAGATTTAAATGCTATGCACATTTTATGTGATAGGAATAATGAGACTTGTTTATCACATCTGTTAGGTTTGACTAGAGACCCTGGGGATCTCTAAACTCAAACCAATTTCTGTTTCAGAGATTCAGGAAAGACCTGGATGACCTTGCGTCCAACGTAATTGAGGATGAGGTTTCACTATTGTGTGAGGGTTGTGGAAAGCAGTATGAGTGAACACATACTGTGAGAGTAGACGCACACTGGGGTTTTCCTGGCATTGAAAACCCAGAGTTCATCTGCCTGGACTCTCTGATAAGCAGGGTTTCTGTCTAAAGTCCAGCTGCGTCATTTGTTTCACAATGTAGGGGTGGAACAGGAGGAAGCAGCTGGCTGGCAGGAAGTGGATGCCGGGCCCCTGAAGTAAGTCCTGGGTAGGCAGGCTCAACCTTCCTTTGCACTGGGAAGATGGGGTGGCTGGGGAGCTGAGCAGGTAGAACCGGAAATTCTGCAGAGGGGGCAGGAGGGAGCCAGGGAGTGAAAGCGCTCCTGTCTTACCCTGCCATTACCACTTTCTGCTATCCTCAGAGGGCCCGAGCCAGCTGATTGACATCACTGAAAGTGCAGCCAAGGATGGCTGTTTAGACATAGCCCACCTGTTGTTGGCCTCACAGAGCCTTCCTCTTGCCCACGCATTCCTTAACTGTTCTACCGCAACCCCTGGAAAGGCCCTGTCAGCTGTGAAACTTCCCTGGCGCAGTGGAGCCTCTTGATCTTTACGAGGAGGCCAACTCTTATGAGAGTTACTTCAGACTCTACAGGCTGAGTGGTGGGGAGGAAGGGGAAAACCAGGGTGGAGGTCCAGGTTCTAATTATATTGCAATGTGAAATTCACTTGTTAATCCAGCAAACATTGGTGTTTACTATATTCTGAGCACTGTGCTAGAGATTAGGGGGAAAACATGAAGTTAAACTGGGTATGCTATAGCTGGTGGGGTGAGGAAGCCCTGACTCATCCTTCATATTGCAGGGCTCTGGCTCCCTGGCAACTGGAGGGTCTTGTGAGTCTCATATGTCCAGAGGGAAGATTGGATGAATTATTAGAGAAAACCAGAGAGACTGGCTGTTTTCCCTCTTTTCTTCCCTCCTCTTCTTTTTTCTTCTTTTTTAAATGAACAACAAACACCAGGGCCTACTTGAGTTGTAGAGGATGGGAGGAGGGTAAGGATAGAAAAACTACCTTTTGGGTACTATGCTTATTAGCAGGATAATGAAATAATCTTTATACCAAACCTCCATGACATGTAGTTCATCTGTATAACACACCTGCACATGTACCCCTGAGCATAAAATTAAAGTTCAAAATAAATAAATTGGCTGGGCGCGGTGGCTCACGCCTGTAATCCCAGAACTTTGGGAGGCTGAGGCGGGTGGATCACCTGAGGTCAGGAGTTCCAGACCAGCCTGGCCAACATGGTGAAACCCCATTTCTACCAAAAATACAAAAATTAGCTGGGCGTGGTGGTAGGTGCCTATAATTCTAGTTACTCAGGAGGCTGAGGCAGGAGAATTGCTTGAACCCAGGAGGTGGAGGTTCCAGTGAGCCAAGATCACGCCATTGCACTCCACCCTGAGCGACAAGAGCAAAAACTCCGTCTCAAAATAAATAAATAAATAGATAAATAAATAAATTCAAACTCAACACTCAAGCAACTCAAAGAAAATTCTTTTTTTCTTTTATTTTTATAGAGATCAGAGCCTCTCTCTTTTTAAAATTTCTTTTATTCTTTTTTATGTTGTATTTCTTCTTTTATTTTTTGTTATTGATATCCCTGAGACATAGAGATTGGATCTTTCTATGTTGCTCAGGCTGGTCTTGAACTCCTGGGCTCAAGTGATTCTCCCACCTTGGCCTTCCAAAGTGCTGGGATTGTAAGCATAAGCTGCTGCACTGCACCTGGCCAGAAAATTCTAATAATTAACAGGATATCTAGAAAAAAACTAAAGGTTTCTTAGTAAAGTAGTGGAAGGAAGTAGGTCCTTTTCTGTTATGGGTCTGACCTGACCCTTCATGTACAAGAGATGGTTGTTGGTGGGTTCTGTTAAGAGTCTGGACGCCTCTGCCTTCTGTGACCATCTTCTCACGTCAGCAGTGCTTTGATGCAGTTCATGGAGCACCTCCTCTGTGCAAAGTGTAGTGCTGGGAGCTGGGGAAGGATACAAGCAGAACTCAAGAAACTGCAGACACATATTGACTAGGTAGAGTACAGAGCAGCGTGTGCCACGGGCTGTCAACAAAGTACAGAATGTTTGGGGAGCATAGAGGAGAAGAGAGTAACTTTTTAAAAAGATAAGTTTTTTCTTTTTGTTAAAAAAAGTGATACATGCTCAATGTAGAAAAATAGGAAAATGCAAAGGACTATGGAGAAAATAAAATCACATGTAATTCTATTATCTAGGGATAAACACTTATTACTGGTGTTTCATGCTAGTCTTTTTGAATTAATGTGTGATATATGTCTATATTTCCTACAAAATATACTTTTTTTTTTTTTTTTTTTTGAGATGGAATCTCGCTCTGTTACCCAGGTTGGAGTGCAGTGAGTGGCACAATCTTGGCTCACTGCAACCTCCACCTCCTGGGCTCCAGCAATTCTCTGCCTCAGCCTCCTAAGTAGCTGGGATTATAGGCGCCCGCCACCACACCTGGCTAATTTTTTTGTATTTTTAGTAGAGATGGGGTTTCACCATCTTGGCCAGGCTGTTCCTGAACTCCTGACCACCTGCCTTGGCCTCCCAAAGTGTTAGGATTACAGGTGTGAGCCACCGCACCTGACCCAAAATATACTTTAAATAAGGTCCTTTCTATAATATTCCTAAAGTATGGCTATATCATAATTTACTTATTCATCTTTTGTTGGGCATTTAGATTTCTCTTTTTTCTTTGCTATACTAAATAACATTAAATTGGCTGGGCATGGTGGTTCATGCCTGTAATCCTAGCACCTTGGGAGGCTGAGGCAGACGGATTACTTGAAGCCGATCACTTGAGGATCACTGGCCAATGTGATAAAACCCCGTGTCTATCAAAAGTATAAAAATTAGCTGGGCATACCATGCCCAGTGTGTGCCTGTAATCTCAGCTACTTGGGAGGCTGAGGCAGGAGAATCTCTTGAACCTGGGAGACGGAGGTTGCCGTGAGCCGTGATCGCACCACTGCACTCCAGCCTGGGCAACACAGCAAGACTCCGTTTCCAAAAAAACAAACAATAAAACTTAAATAACGTTAAAATATTCTTGTACATGCATTTTTTTTTTTTTTTTTTAAGACAGAGTCCCACTCTGTCGCCCAGGCTGGAGTGCAGTGGCGTAATCTCAACTCACTGCAACCTCCACCTCCAGGTTCAAGTGATTCTCACCACTCGGCCTGCCTGGCTCTTCAGGATCAGAGTCCTTACCCACCATGCCCAGCTAATTTTTGTGTCCTTTGAGGTACAGGCGGGGTTTCACCATGTTAGTCCAAGTTGAAGTCTCAAAGTCCACGAGCCTCAAGTGATCCAGTCGCCTCAACCTGAGTGCTGGGATTATAGGCATGAGAGCTACTGTGTGCCTACCTTTGATTGTTTTCTTAGGTTATATGCCTAGAAATTGGGGTGAGATTAATTTTGACTGAGGAAAGGTATAATAGATCAATGGACATTTGAACAGAATCTTGAAAGATACATGGGATTTCCTTGCTTGTCCAATAAAGTTACATATAGCATAATAGTTTTAGAGCCTCAAAATCAGGCAGAGTTGGGTTAAGATTCCTACCTTGCTATTTGTAGCCATATGGTTTGGACTTTTTTTTTTTGAGGCGGAGTCCTTCATGTGTCGACTCAGAGGGTGGAGTGCAGTGGCGGGATCTCAATGCTGCAACTCCGCCTCCCGGGTTTAAGCCATTCTCCTGCCTCAGCCTCCCGAGTAGCCGGGGACTACAGAAGCCCACCACCTCGCCGGCTAGTTTTTGTATTTTTTTTAGTAGAGGCGGTTTTCACGTGTTAGCCAGGATGGTCTCGAACTCCCTGACCTCGTGATCCACCCGTCTCTGACTCCCAAAGTGCTGGGATTACAGGCTTGAGCCACCGCCCGGCCTTTTTTTTTTTTTTGAGCCAGTCTCACTCCTGTCCACCCTAGGCGGGAGTGCAAGCGGCTTAATCTTGTCACTGCAGCCTCCGCACCTCTTTCGGCTTCAAGTGATTCTCTGCCTTAGCCTCTCGGTAACTGGGATTACAGGCGCCTGCCACCATGCCCAGCTAATTTTTGTATTTTTAGTAGAGATGGGGTTTCACCACGTTGGCCAGGCTGGTCTCAAACTCCTGACCTCGTGATCTGCCCGCCTTGGACTCTCAAAGTTCTGGGATTACACGTGTGAGCCACTGTGTCTGGCCTGGGTCAACTGTTCTAAGCCTCAGTTTATTCATCTGTAAAATGAAATGGTAACGATAGTACTTCAATAGTACTTGTCTCATAGGGTTATTTATTTATTTATTTATTTATTTATTTATTTATTTTAGAATTTAGTGTGAAGATGCATGTAAGGCCCAACCTTAATAATTTGCCACTTCTTAATAATTTGCCATTGGCAGTCATAAGACCCTGCCAGATTCATGGGGAGGAAACTTTTTTTTTTTTTTTTTTTTTGAGGCCAGATACCGGCGCTGTGTCACCAGGCTGGAGTGCAGTGGCGGCGATCTCGGCTCACTGCAAGCTCCGCCTCCCAGGTTCCGCGCCATTCTCCTGCCAGCCTCCGGTAGCTGGGACTACAGGCGCCCGCCACCCACGCCCGGCTAGTTTTTGTATTTTTTAGTAGAGGCGGGGTTTCACCATGTTAGCCAGGATGGTCTCGATCTCCTGACCTCGTGATCCACCCGCCTCGGCCTCCCAAAGTGCTGGGATTACAGGCTTGAGCCACCGCGCCCGGCCTGGAAACATTTTTTTTTGAGACAGAGTCTTGCTCTTTCATCCAGACTGGAATACAGTGGCACGATCTCAGCTCACTGCAACCTCCACCTCCTGGGCTCAAGTGGTACTCCAGCCTCCCAAGTAGCTGGGACTACAGGTATGCGCCATGCCTGGCTAATTTTTGTAATTTTTATCATGTTGGCCTGGCTGGTTTTAAACTCCTGACCTCAAGCAATCCACCCACATCAGCCTCCCAAAGTGCTGGGATTATAGGCGTGAGCCACCGCGCTGGGCCCATGGGGAGGAAACTTAACTTAGATTCCACCTCAGTCACAATGTAAGTAGAGCATGGGGGAGGAGATAAATATACAGATAGATGTGGCTGTTTTGGAAAATACTATTTGCCACGGTTGTTTCATTATTATTATTCAGGTACATAGTAATTTACAGGAATTACATCCTACAGTGTCCTCAGTATTCGTGGGCATGCGTGACTGCAGCTGGTTAATTTTTTTTTTTTTTGGTAGAGATAGGGGTCTCACTGTGTTGCCCAGGCTGAGAAAACATTTACTAAATGTCAACTGGTACCAGTTTTATTATGCTAAGTGTGGGATACTCAGAATATTAACACATGGTCCCGTTTCGCTTGGGGTTTACTATGGGAGACATACTTGTACACAGATGATGTCATTATAATGTAGGAATTGCTTTGACAGTGTTTTGCATGGGATAATTAAAGCCTAGGAAAGAGGCTTAGGTGAGGCTATGGTGAGGACTAGGCATGTGGGAGGTCGTTTTCCAGAAAATAATGTGGATGAATACTGCTGCCCAGATAAAGAGGGGAAAAGGGTGTTCCACATAGCAGAAATAGCATGAGCAAAGGCAGAGATTGTGAAACAGCCCAGTCTTTGCTAGGAATTTTAAGTAGTTTTGTATTGCTAGAGGGTAAATTGCAACAGTAGAGTGGGTGATGAAGATGATAACCTTATCAAAAGGTCAGATAGTGCTGGAACTTTCTTCCAGCACTTCCAGCAGGGAGAGAGGGAGGTGGGTGTTTGGCAGAATATAGGGATTATCGGAACTTTCTTAGCTTGCAGAAAAATTTGGATTTTATCATATAAGCAATGTAGAATCATCAAAAGCTTAAAGGACATGTCAGATTTGCATTTTTAGGAAGGCTGTATAGTGTAGCGTAGCATTGTATAGCCTCTGCAGTTGGACCGCATTGGTGTGAATCTGCACTACCACTTACTGTGTGGCCTTGGCCAAGCTACTTAGCTACTCTGGGCCTCAGTTTCCCCATGTAAATATGGGTGATAACAATAGAATCACCTAACTCTAAAGGCTGTTGCAGGGATTAAATGATATCACATATAATATGCTTACAACAGTGCCTCAAATACAGTATGTGCTCAATAAATGCTAGCACTTCATCCAGTAATGGGATGGAGAATGGACTTTCTTTTTTTCTTTCCTTTTCTTTTTGTTTTTTGAGAGGGGTGTCGCTCTGTTGCACAGACTGAAGTACAGTGGTGCCATCTTGGCTCACTGCAAGCTCCACCTCCCAGGTTCACGACATTCTCCTGCCTCAGCCTCCCGAGTAGCTGGGGCTACAGGCGCCTGCCACCACGCCTGGCTAATTTTTTGTATTTTTAGTAGAGATGGGGTTTTACTGTGTTAGCCAGGATGGTCTCGATCTCCTGACCTTGTGATCTGCCTGCCTCAGCCCCCCAAAGTGCTGGGATTATAGGCGTGAGCCACCGCGCCTGGCCGGAGAATGGACTTTCTATACATGGGCCCAAAACCTGAGCAGGCCAAAAATCTATTGATGCCTTTAACTTTGTGGCTTTTCTTGTTGTGAACTTAGAGAAAATTAAACTTGACAATGGAAAGGATGGAATTTCCTTCTATTTTGGTTTACCATGTACATCAGTAGGACATTTGTATGTGTGTGTACAGTATGGTATGTATGGGCCCAAGGTTAAGTGCAAAAGGGGGGCTGTGAGAAGGCACGGGAAAATATAAAATAGATGAGGAGGATGGGCAGGGAAACTGTGAGTGTCCTGATACAGATTGGATTCAGTGAGAGCAAACTCCTAGCTCTGCTGGTCCATCTGTGAAGGTTCTAGAGAAGGGGCCGCCTTTCCAAGGCAGCTGCAATGACAGGGCAGATGTGGTTTGGTGGGCTGGAATAGGTACTTTTCAGGCTTTATTTATATGTCTTGTTGAAGAAAACATTGAAGTCAGAAAGAAGTATGTGTACAGAAGGGCCTATGAGCAGATGATAATCATAAAATATAATACTTATTTGGGGTTTCCTGTTCAGACACTGCTCTAAGCACTTTATTTGTACAGTATTAGCTTGGTTAGTCCTCAAAACAGCCCTTTGATGTAGAAACTGTTATTATCCCCATTTTACAGATGGGTAAACTGAGATTTGAAGAGGCCAAGTGGCTTGTTCAGGTAACATAACCTAGTAAGTAACAGAGCTGGGAAATTTTTTTTTTTTTTTTTTTTTTGAGGCGAGGTCTCGGCTGTGTCACCCAGGCTGGAGTGCAGTGGCGATCTCGGCTCACTGCAAGCTCCCGCTCCCAGGTTCCGCGCCATTCTCTTGCCTCAGCCTCCGGTAGCTGGGACTACAGGCGCCACCACCTGCATGCGGCTAGTTTTGTATTTTTGAAGTAAAGGCAGGGGTTTCACCGTCAATTAGCCAGGATGGTCCTGATCCTCCTGACCTCGTGATCCACCGCCCTCGGCCTCCCAAGTGCTGGGATTACAGGCTTGAGAGCCACCCGGCATGACTTTTTTCTAAGACAAGTTTCTCTGTTGTTGTGAGCTTCAGTGCAATGGCCGATCTTGTCACTGCAACTCTGCCCTGGGTTCAAGCAATTCTCCTGCCCCAGCCTCCTGAGTAGCTGGGATTACGGGCATGCCGCCACCCGCGTGGCTAATTTTGTATTTTTAGTAGAGGTTTCTCCATGTTGGTCCAGGCGGTCTCGAACTCCCCACCTCAGGTGATCCACCCGCCTTGGCCTCCCAAAGTGCTGGGATTACAAGCATGAGCCACTGCGCCTGGCCTTTAGACGGAGTTTCTTCTTGTTCAGGCTGGAGTGCAATGGCACGATCTCAGCTTAATGCAACCTCTGCTTCCCAGGTTCAGCTGATTCTCCTGCCTCAGCCTCCCAAAGTAGCTGGGATTGCGATGCCCACCACATCCGGCTAATTTATATATATATATATATTTTTAGTAGAGATGGATTTTTGCCATATTGGCCAGATTGGTCTCGAACTCCTGACCTCAGGTGATCCACCTGCTTCGCCTCCCAAAGTGCTGGGATTACAGGCGTGAGCCACTGCGCCCAGCCCAGAGCTGGGATTTGAATGCAGGCAGTCTGGTTCCAGGGGCCTGTTCAAGAACGAGAAGGGGAATGTGGACCAGAATGGCTGAGGTGTCCTCTGGTGAATGGGAAAGGCATGGTGGTAAGGCCGGCCTTGACTCATGATGTGATAGGCCATCACAGTAGACCTTGGGAGAATTGGCACAGTTAGGCCACAGGCAGACATAGTTAATCCTGCAACAGAGGTGGGTGGGAGGACACTAAGGCGGAGGTTCATGTATTCGAAACAAAAGAACAGAAGCCCAGACCAGGTGATGGCAGTGAGGATTAATGAAGAAAAGGATAATGTGCCTGTAGCCCACTGTGTTTGTGTATATATGTGGTGTGAATGTGATGATCTGAGAGGACTCAACAAAGAACTTTAGCTAAACCCAGAAGTGGTGGAGGAACAACCATAAAATTCATATGTTGTGATTTGTGTGTATATGTGTGTTGATTTCAAAGGCTAGTTTTTAGTCTAATTAGATGCTGCTAATAACCCAACCCATAGGTTGGGTTCTTGGGAAGCTGACTCTGAGATGTCAATAATCATACAAGACATTTATTAGGGGGTGCACTTGGGATCCACGCCCATGGAAAGGAGGGGAAGGAAGCAAGATTGGACAGAGGGAGAGGCCAAGTTTGCGTTGTAGTCCCGGTGAGACTTCAGCCTATCCCACAGACAGCTTTGGAACAGAAGTGCCCCCACCCCTTTTTTTTTTCTGAGACCAAGTCTTGCTGTGTTACCCAGGCTGGAGTGCAGCGGTGCGATCTTGGCTCACGGCAACCTCTGCCTCCCAGGTTCAAGCGATTCTCCTGCCTCAGCCTCCTGAGTAGTTGGGATTACAGGTGCCTGCCACCATGCCCTGATAATTTTTGTATTTTTAGTAGAGATGGGGTTTCGCCGTATTGGCCAGACTGGTCTCAAACTCCTGACCTTATGACCTGCTCGCCTCAGCCTCTGAAACTGCTGGGATTACAGGCTGTTAAGCTGCCACACCCAGCCAAATAGCATTCTTAATGAGAGTTGAGTAAGAGACTTCCACAGGCATGGTGGCTCACGCCTGTAATCCTAGCACTTTGGGAGGCCAAGGCAGGAGAGTTGCTTGAGTTCAGGAATTTGAGACCAGCCTGGGTAACATAGTGGGACCTGGTCTCTACAAAAAAATTGTAAAAGTTAGCTGGGCAGGTGGGGTGTGGTGGCTCAGGCCTATAATCACAGCACTTTGGGAGGCCGAGGCAGGTGGATCACTTGAGGTCAGAAGTTTGAGACCAGCCTGGCCAACATGGTGAAATCTTGTTTCTACTAAAAATACAAAAAATTAGCCAGGCATGGTGGCACGTGCCACCTGGCCACCATGTTGGCCAGGCTGGTTTCAAACTCTTGACCTCAAGTGATCTGCCCTCTTTGGCCTCCCAAAGTGCTGGGGTTACAGATGTGACCTACCGTGTCCAGCCTATACCCTTCTTTTTTGAAAATCATGCTATATGGCCAGGCGTGATGGTTCACATCTGTAATCCCAGCACTTTGGGAGGCCAAGGCAGGAGAACTGCTTGAGGCCAGGATTTCTAGACCAACCTGGGCAATGTAGCAAAACCCTAGCTCTTAAAAAAACAAAAAATCCAGCCTGGCCAACATGGTGAAACCCTGTTTCTACTAAAAATACAAAAAATTGCCAGGCGTGGTGGCTCATGCTTGTAATCCCAGCATTTTGCGAGGCCAAGGCGGGTGGATCACCAGAGGTCAGGAGTTCGAGACCAGCCTGACCAACATGGAGAAACCCCGTCTCTACTAAAAATACAAAATTAGCCGGGCATGGTGGCGCATACCTGTAATCCTAGCTGCTAGGGAGGTAGAGGCAGGAGAATCTCCTGAACCTGGGAGGTGGAGGCTGTGTTGAGTCCAGATCACGCCATTGTACTCTGGTCTGGGCAACTAGAGCGAAACTCCATCTTAAAAAATAATAATAATACAAAAAACTAGTTAGAACTTGCTCGGTGTAGTGGTGGGCACCTGTAATCCCAGCTACTCAGGAGGCTGGGGCAGGAGAATCTCTTGAACCTGGGAGGCAGAGGTTGCAGTGAACCGAGATCGCACCACTGCATTCCAGCCAGGGCGACAGAGTGAGATTCTGTCCCAAAAAAAAAAAAAAAAAAAAAAAATTAGACTGGTCGCCATGGCTCACGCCTGTAATTCCAGCACTTTGGGAGGCTGCAGGGGGGGTTTGAGACCAGCCTGGCCAACATGGCGAAACCCCATCTCTACTAAAGGTACAAAAATTAGCCGGTGTGGTGGCAAGTGCCTATAATCCCAGTGTTTGGGAAGCTGAGGAGAATCACTTGAACCTGGGAGGCAGAGGCTGCAGTGAGCTGAGATAGTGCCATTGCACTCCAGCCTGGGCAACAGGAGTGAAACTCCGTCTTAGAAAAAAAAAAAAAGTATAATAAGAGAAAAAAAAGGATATAGGAGTAACCTATATCTTGAGTCTCTCATCTATAAAGTGGGAGACAGAATACTTATCTGGACTAATTCATAGTGTTATTTTTTAAAAAATACAGTTGTTTTATTTATTTATTTATTTGAGACAGAGTCTGGCTCTGTCGCCCAGGCTGGAGTGCAGTGGTGTGATCTCGACTCACTGCAAGCTCTGCCTCCTGGGTTCACACCATTCTCTTGCCTCAGCCTCCTGAGTAGCTGGAACCACAGGTGCCCACCACCACGCTCGGCTAATTTTTTGTATTTTTTTTGGTAGAGATGGGGTTTCACCGTGTTAGCCAGGATGGTCTCGATCTCCTGGCCTCGTGATCCACCTGCCTTGGGCTCCCAAAGTGCTGGGATTACAGGCGTGAACCACTGTGCCCGGCCCATAGTAGTATTATGTCAGATTGAAATACATGTATACAGACATTGTCTAAACATCAATGCCAAAATTAAAAAGGAACCTAAAGGACTTTAGAGCACATCTGTTTCATATTTCAGAAAGGAAGGGGAATCTCAGAGGTCAAGAGACCATATTCAGTTATATGCATAATTAAGTAAAGGAAAAATGTACTTGAATTCAACAAATGTGTTTGAATTCTACATTTATCTAAGACAGGGTCCTGACTTGAAGCTATGAATAAAAGGATATTTCATGAATTTGACTTTGAAAACGTGAATGAGAATAATTGTGTAAGTGCAGGTTTGTAGCTGCACCGTGTGGTCCCAGAATCCCTAGTCACTGCTTCTTAATTTGACCTTTGTGGGTCCCTCCCGTGAACCCTGATGCACCTCCCCCATATTACTTAATTAGCCTCTTTGCTCCTCCCTCCCTCCACCCAGCACACACTACCTTTTCTTTCTCCGTTTGGCGAGTAGAATATTCTAGTGAGGTGATCTGAACCCACTTCTAGTGCCAGCTTCACCTTAGAACCAGTTGTGTGATTTTTTTTTTTTTTTTTGATTGAGTCTCGCTGTGTTGCCCAGGCTGGAGGGCAGTGGCATGATCTCAGCTCACTGCAACCTCTGCCTCCCTGGTTCAAGCGATTCTTCTGCCTCAGCCTCCCAAATAACAGACTACAGGCGTGCCACCACGCCCGGCTAATTTTTGTATTATTGGTAGAGATGGGGTTTCACCATATTGGCCAGGCTGGTCTCGAACTCCTGACCTCATAACCTCCCCGCCTCGGCCTCCCAAAGTGCTGGGTTTACAGGCCTGAGTCACCGGGCCTGGCCCCAGCTGTATGACATTAGGCACATTTACTTCTTGTACTCTTAATTCCTCATGTAAACTCGGGATAATAATACACATCTTGCCAATCTGTCATGCTTGTTTCCAGGATCAAATGATGCTACGTGTCATAATGTATGCAAAAACACTTTAAAAAGCACCACATGCTCCACAAATGTCGAGTATTATTATTATCCTCATTATGGCTCTGCCCTTCCCTTCCATCCCTTGCCTCCAGCCCTGCTGGCTTCCTTCCAGGATTGTCTTGACAAGTGGCTGCAATCATTTGTTGAGAAGCTTTCTCTGAACGGTGAAATGTCATTCTGGAAGCTGCCCTTGGACTAGTAGAAATCTAATTAGATTATTGGGAGTCACAGGGAGAAAAATTAGAAGCAAAAGAAGCTGCATTTGAGAGATTTCCATTGGTAAAAGAAGTATTAGCCTGCAATTGTAGCAAAAAGCACTTAAAGAAGACATTTAGGATCATGGTGACAAAGTGTGAGAGTCAGGAGGAGCATGAGTCTGGAATCCCTTCCGCTTAGGGTCTGTGAGTGGAGAAGCCCTGTCTGCTAGGTCTGTGTCTCCCTCTTCCTGGCATTTCTCTGCTCACTCCTGACAGGGCCCACCTCTTTCTTTCTCCTCAGGCTCCCTGGCATTGGGCAGTGTCACAGTGCACTCTTCTGAACCTGAAGTCAGAATTCCTGAGAATAATCGTGAGTTGGGAGGGGCTGTGGAGGGTGGCTCTGGAGGGTGTGAGGGTGAGTAGTTGCCGGCCGTCTGGGGACCTAGAGAGCACCCAGCCCAGCCTGCAGTTTAGGGCTGTTCCCCATCTCGTGTATTTGCTGCTGATTCCTTCTCCGGCTCATTTTGACCCTGTCTGCAGCTGTGAAGTTGTCCTGTGCCTACTCGGGCTTTTCTTCTCCCCGTGTGGAGTGGAAGTTTGACCAAGGAGACACCACCAAACTCGTTTGCTATAATAACAAGATCACAGGTGAGTTGCTTCTCCTCCTTCCTGATTGCCTAGGTTGTGGAGGGGTTATCATGCCTGGATTCTACGATCCAGGCTTTGTGCCCTTATCCCAGGGCATACCCTGGGGCTCAAGTCCTCATGGCCTTCCCACTCCCCTTTCTGAGGGAAGAGGAGAGCACTTGCGTACCTTGGATGCCCCCTTCATCAGCTTCCCTTAGCTCTCTAGTTCACTCTGTCCTCGCCCTTGCCTCCTCTTGTGGTAGCTTCCTATGAGGACCGAGTGACCTTCTTGCCAAGTGGTATCACCTTCAAGTCCGTGACACGGGAGGACACCGGGACATATACTTGTATGGTCTCTGAGGAAGGCGGCAACAACTATGCGGAGGTCAAGGTCAAGCTCATCGTGCTTGGTATGTGCCACATATCTTCTGGGTGGGCCTGGAGTTAGTTACTTCCCATAGCAGGCTCTGCTGAGCTTTGGAGCTCTTTGATGGTGAGAATGCCCACAGGTGGGGCTATTCAGAGTCCCGGAGCTGCCAGAGAGGGGATAAGCCCTGGTTAGGTGGCAACCAGGGGCATGGTGAGGGTGGGAGGCTTGAGCTGAGTAGATGGGGGTACCATTCTAGTTGGTTACTTAGACTCAAGCAGCCCCCACCCTGTACTCAGCACCTTCTGTCTTTCTCTTCCACAGTGCCTCCATCCAAGCCTACAGTTAGCATCCCCTCCTCTGCCACCATTGGGAACCGGGCAGTGCTGACATGCTCAGAAAAAGATGGTTCCCCACCTTCTGAATACACCTGGTTCAAAGATGGGATTGTGATGCCTACGAATCCCAAGAGTACCCGTGCCTTCAGCAACTCTTCCTATGTCCTGAATCCCACAACAGGAGAGCTGGTATGGATGGGGTGGTGGTGAAAGATGTGTGGGGGCATGCAGTTATAGAACCCCAAAAAGTGGGAGGAAGAACAGGCAGCAGGGTGAACTTGGGATTGGCGTCAGGAGACATTAAAAAATGGCTATTTTGCTTCTTCAAGCAGGAAGCCAATTTGTTTTCCTCCCTCAGGTCTTTGATCCCCTGTCAGCCTCTGATACTGGAGAATATAGCTGTGAGGCACGGAATGGGTATGGGACACCCATGACATCAAATGCTGTGCGCATGGAAGCTGGTGAGAGTTAGGGCTTGAGCCCAGACCTGGGGTGGGGATCGGCGTCTGCTTTTCATCCTGCCATTGGTGATCCTGTTGGTACCGTGAGTGAGTATCCTGGTGCTTGACTTCTCATTTGTGTCTCACAGTGGAGCGGAATGTGGGGGTCATCGTGGCAGCTGTCCTTGTAACCCTGATTCTCCTGGGAATCTTGATTTTTGGCATCTGGTTTGCCTATAGCCGAGGCCACTTTGACAGTAAGCATCTGCCCCCAGAGGCTCTCCTTTGTACTGCCCCCATCCCAGGGCCTGGCATGGGTGTCATCTGAGTACTGACCCTGATACTGTGCTCATGTGTGTGGGTGTTGTCCCCTGAGGAACACTGATCACCCATCTAACACACACCAAGAGCTGGGGGCCTGCCCCTCCATCTTCCCAAGCCATGCTGTCTTCTGTCCTGCTGTCACTCATGATCCCATTTCTTCTCTTTCAGGAACAAAGAAAGGGTGAGTGAGGTGCTGTCCTGGGGTTCTCCAAGTTTGAGAGCATGGATGCATGCCGTTTGAAGCTGTAGTGGGCCCGGGGGAATGGGTTGAAGGCGGAAGCAACCAGTTTGGAGGGAAGGCATCTGGATATCCAGCCCTTTCTCTGTGCCCTTGGCCCTGGGCCTGTCCTGTTTCCCCCCACCCATGCCTTTCTGCTGCGCACTCTGTGCTTCTGTAGCATTCTCGGTTCTGGCCTTTAAAGTTGGCAAGGAGAGGTAATAAGCACCTAGGTGGCTGAGTGTCTCTGTCTTCTGGCTTGTTCACAGGTCTTCGAGTAAGAAGGTGATTTACAGCCAGCCTAGTGCTCGAAGTGAAGTGAGTATGCCTGCCCTGGGCAGGGGTGGGCTACCTGGGGCTGGAGTGAGGAGATTTCTAGTCCATGTTTATGTGTTTTGGGGATTATCAGCTAAAGAAGACTATTGAGAGTTGACCGGATGTTTTATTTCTGCAGGGGGAATTCAAACAGACCTCGTCATTCCTGGTGTGAGCCTGGTCGGGCTCACCGCCTGTCATCTGCACTTGCCTCACTCAGGTGCTACCGGACTCTGGCCCCTGATGTCTGTAGTTTCACAGGATGCCTTATTTGTCTTCTACACCCCACACGGCCCCCTACTTCTTCGGATGTGTTTTTAATAATGTCAACTATGTGCCCCTTCCTCCTTCATTCTCTCCCTTCCTTTCCTACTTGTTTAAAGTGTTTATTCCCCATTTCTATGAGGGATCAGGCAGGAATCCTGGGTATGCCATTGACTTCCCTTCTAAACAGACAGCAAAAATGGTGGGGCTCCCAGGAATCTGCACTCAACTGCCCACCTGGCCGGCAGGGATCTTTAAATAGGGATCTTGAGCTTGGTTCTGGGCTCTTTCCTTGTGTACTGAGGACCGGGGCCAGCTGTTCTAGAGTAGGGATTAGAGGCTAGAGCAGCTGAAATGGTTGTTTGGTGATGACACTGGGGTCCTTCCATCTCTGGGGCCCACTCTGTTCTGTCTTCCCATGGGAAGTCCCTCTGCCCTGTCCTTCTCTTGAATACAAGCCGACTGACATTGACTGTGTCTGTGGAAAATGGGAGCTCTTGTTGTGGAGAGCATAGTAAATTTTCAGAGAACGTGAAGTGAAAAATATTTAAAACCACTGCTCTAAAGAAAAGAAAACTGGAGGCTGGGCGTGGTGGCTCACGCCTATAATCCCAGAGGCCGAGGCAGGTGGATCATCTGAGGTCAGGAGTTCAAAATCAGTCTGACCAACATGGAGAAACCCTACTAAAAATACAAAATGAGCCAGGCATGGTGGTACATGCCTGTAATCCCAGCTGCTCGGGAGCCTGGTAACAAAAGCGAAACTCTATCTCAAAAAAAAAAAAAAAAAAAAAAAAGGGAAAGAAAGAATAGAAAAGAAAGCTGGAGCTGGTGGCTCAGGCCATCACCCTTCCCTTGGCTGGAACTATTGGACAGACCCTTTTGAGATGTGCTCGTGGTGCTATGGAGATGTGTGTAGTGGTCTTAGCTCTTTGTTGAGCCTGTGTATGTGTTGTGCGGTCTTAGCTGTATGCTGAAATTGGGCGTGTGTTGGAGGGCTTCTTAGCTCTTTGGTGAGATTGTATTTCTATGTGTTTCTATCAGCTGGATGTTGCTGGAAATAAAACCTTGGTTTGTCAAGGCTCTTTTTGTGGGAAGTAAGTAGGGGAAAAAGTCTTTGAGGGTTCCTGGGCTCCTTTGTACAACAGGAAAATGCCTCAAAGCCTTGCTTCCCAGCAACCTGGGGCTGGTTCCCAGTGCCTGGTCCTGCCCCTTCTGGGTTCTTATCTCAAGGCAGAGCTTCTGAATTTCAGGCCCTCATTCCAGAGCCCTCTTGTGGCCAGGCCTTCCTTTGCTGGAGGAAGGTACTCAGAGTGAAGCTGATGCTGTACTTGGGGAATCTCCTTGGCCTCTTCCACCAAGTGAGAGGAGAAAGTACTTACTCTTGTACCTCCTGTCCAGCCAGGTACATTAACAGACCTCCCTATGGCTGTAGGAACTACTGTCCCAGAGCTGAGGCGGGGAGATTTCTCAGGTCATTTGGAGAACAAGTGCTTTAGTAGGAGTTTAAAGTAGTAACTGCTACTATATTTAGTGGGGTGGAGTTCAGAAGAAATTTGAAGACCA
Source organism: Papio anubis (assembly GCF_008728515.1). Lineage (NCBI taxonomy): Eukaryota > Metazoa > Chordata > Mammalia > Primates > Cercopithecidae > Papio > Papio anubis. The sequence goes on along the minus strand of NC_044976.1, from coordinate 131,404,347 downwards.
GATCATGGGTGGTCTGCATGTGAATAAATGCGAATGGGCAGGACAGGCCTGGCTATCATTGCTTTCCTCCTCCCCATTTGGACCCTTTGCCCTTACATTTTTGTTTCTGCATCTACCACCATCCCACCAGTCTATTAACTTAGCAAGAGGACAAATAAAGGGCCCTCTTGGCTTGATTTTGCTTCTTTCTTTCTGTGGAGGATATACTGAGTGCCACTTTGCCCTATCCTATTTGGAAATCCTTAACAACTGAGTTTTCTATTAAGGATCCAAAAAGAAAAACAAAATGCTAATGAAGCCATCGGTTAAGGGTCACATGCCAATAAAAAATAAATTTTCCAGAAGAAATGAAATCCAACTAGACAAAGTAGAGCTTATGAAATGGTTCAGTAAGGATGAGTTTTTTTTTTTTGTTTTTTGTTTTTTTTAAGATGGAGTCTCACTCTGTCACCCGGGCTGGAGTGCAGTGGTGTGATCACCCGTCTTCCAGGTTCAAGCCATTCTCCTGCCTCAGTCTCCTGAGTAGCTGGGATTACAGGTGCATGCCACCATGCCTGGCTAATTTTTGTATTTTTAGTAGAGACAGGGTTTCACCATGTTGGTCCAGCTGGTCTCAAACTCCTGACCTCTTGATCCACCTGCCTCGGCCTCCCAAAGTGGTGGGATTACAGGTGTGAGCCACCGTGCATAGCCAAGGATGAGATTTTTAAAGTATGTTTCAGTTCTGTGTCATGGTTGGAAGAGACAGTAGAAGGGATATGGAAAAGGTCATGGAGAAGCAGAGGTGATTCATGGCTCTGTGAATTTGAGGTGAATGGTTCCTTGTTGTCTAGGTCACTTGTGAAGAATATGAGTCAGTTATTACCAGCCTTGGAATTTACTTCTATAGCTTACAACAGACCTTTTGAACTGGAAAACACCTTGTCTGTATTCACTTTAAAATGTCAAAACTAATTTTTGTAATAAATGTTTATTTTTCACATTGAGTTTGTTTAAATCCTGAAGTTCTTACCTGAAGAGAATTGGGACTCCTAGAGTGATTGGACATTCGAAATATTCCTGATAGTCTTGTTAATGAAGAGATTAGGATATCTTTCCATTACCTTGATAATTACATTTTAATTTAGCTTTTTTCATTGGCCTGTGTTTGAATGCGAATAACCCCAAAATGGACATTTCTTATGTTAAAGTGACATTTAGGAGATAGAAAATGAGAGCAGTTCCATGGATTTTGGTGTTTCCCCTGAGACATGAACTCAGCATACTCTGGGATAAAATGATTGAGTGTTAAGGATGTGTTTGTTGTTCCTGTCGTTTTTAAATTTTCTTCAGCGTATACAACATGGTTTGATATGCATATACATTTGTGTAATGATTGCCATGGTCGATTAACACATACATCACCTCCCATGTTTTTTTTTGTTTGTTTGTTTTGGTTTTGTTTTTGTTTTCGTGACGGAGTCTTGCTCTGTTGCCAGGCTGGAGTGCAATGGTGCGACCTTGGCTCACTGCAACTTCCACCTCCTGGGTTCAAGCAGTTCTCTTGCCTCAGCCGCCCGAGTAGCTGGGAGTACAGGCATGCGCCACCATGCCCAGCTAGTTTTTGTATTTTTAGTAGAGACGGGGTTTCACTGTGTTGGCCAGGATGATCTCGATCTCTTGACCTCGTGATCCGCCCGCCTCGGCCTCCCAAAGTGCTGGGATTACAGGCATGAGTCACCGCACCCAGCCACATCACCTCCCATGTTCTATCTTACATATTCAGAACTTGTTAATCTTGTAACTGAAAGCGTGTACCCTTTGACCAACATTGTTTTTCCTGTCTTAACAGGATCTACAGATCAAGGACAGGGATAGGGGAGGGGATAGTGGAGGAAAATGGAGTTAGTCTGTTTCTGAATGAGGGGACAGTATGTTTCTTGGTACATGAAGACAGCTTAATAAGGTAGACAAATGAAGAAAAACAATTTACATTAAAAATATCCAATTCTTTAGCTTTTCCAGCTTATTACCCCTTTTCTGGTACTAGCTATGAAAATCTGATATGAAATGGAACTTTTTTTTTCTTTTTTTAGACTGAATCTTACTCTGTCACCCAGGCTGGAGTGCAGTGGCACGATCTCAGCTCACTGCAGCCTCGCGCTCTGAGTTCAAGCGATTCTCCTGCCTCAGCCTCCCGAGCAGCTGGGATTACAGGCACCTGCCACCACGCCCGGATAATTTTTTTTTGTAGTTTTAGTGGAGATGGGGTTTCACCATGTTGGCCAGACTGGTCTTGAACTCCTGATCTTGTGATCCACCCACCTCAGCCTTCCAAGGTGCTGGGATTACAGGCATGAGCCATCGTGCCCAGCCCATTTTTTCTTACTACTATCATCCGCTAACTTATTTACTAGGTATTATTACTATCTCTGTTTCTCAGATGGGAAGAGAGGCAGAGAAATGCTAAGGAATTTGCCTAAGTTCACACAACCAGTCCTAGGCAAATGGTAGGTCTGGGATTAAGATCCTGGGGAGGGGAGGTTGGGTAACCTATATCCTGCTCAGTGACCCAGAATGGAAAATAATGCAGGAGGAGGAGCTGGAAACAGAAGTTAACATTTTTTGTAGAGGTGGGTATGTGGGTTTGAGGAGAGAGAACATTAAAAGTAATGCTGGGGCCGGACGCGGTGGCTCATACCTATAAACCCAGCACTTTGGGAGTCTGAGGCAGGCAGATCACTTGAGGTGAGGAGTTCAAGACCAGCCTGGCCAACATGGTGAAACCCTATTTTTATGAAAAATATAAAAATTGCCAGGCGTGGTGGCTCACACTTGTAATCCCAGCACTTTGGGGGAGGCCAAGGGGGCGGATCACTTGAGGTTGGGGGTTCAAGACCAGCCTGATCAACATGGAGAAACCTTGTCTCTACTAAACATACAATAATTAGCTGGGCGTGGTAGTGCATGCCTATAATTCCAGCGACTCCGGAGGCTGAGGCGGGAGAATCGCTTGAACCCGGGAGGCAGAGATTGCCGTGAGCCAAGATCGTGCCATTGCACTCCAGCCTGGGCAACAAGAGCGAAACTCTGTCTCAAAAAACAAAAAAACTGCCGGGCGCGGTGGCTCAAGCCTGTAATCCCAGCACTTTGGGAGGCCGAGACGGGCGGATCACGAGGTCAGGAGATCGAGACCATCCTGGCTAACACGGTGAAACCCCGTCTCTACTAAAAATACAAGAAAATTAGCCGGGCGAGGTGGCGGGCGTCTGTAGTCCCAGCTACTCAGGAGGCTGAGGCAGGAGAATGGCGTGAACCCGGGGGGGCGGAGCTTGCAGTGAGCCGAGATCGTGCCACTGCACTCCAGCCTGGGGCACAGAGCAAGACTCCGTCTCAAAAAAAACAAAAAACAAAAAAACCAAAAATTAGCTGGGTGGGGTGGTAGTGTGTGCCTGTAATTGCAGCTATGCGAGAGGCTGAGGCACGAGAATTGCTTGAACCTGGGAAGCAGGCATCACAGTGAGCCGAGATGGCGCCACTGCACTCTAGCCTGGGTGACAGTGAGACTCAGTCTCAAAAAAAAAAAAAAAAAAGTGATGATGTTTGGCCTGGGGTTTCCTCTGAAGTGTGACAAATCTCACTTGAGTCTGCTATCCCAACAGACTCTGGACAGAGTGAGGCATATTAAGTATGAGGCTTTTGATGAAATGGAGGGCCTATAGTGCAACCTTCTGGAGTAAAGGATAAAACTTAATGCAGTTTTGCCAGTGACCGGGATGAAAAACAGAAGGCATGCATATCATATTTGTGGATGGCAAGGAGTTAGTAGGAATTGCAACATCATCAGTGTGCAGAATGAGGATTCAAATAATCAGGAATGGTAAACTCCAGTTTATTAAATTTTATTGAATTGAAATTCAATAGTAATAAGTCAGATTCTGCCTTTGGGTTCAAAAAGTCAACTCTTCATAGAAAAGTAGGGAAGACGTAGAATTTTTAGAACTAGGGGTCACTCTGCTGACGGCACCCTACCCCTGCATCAAGTTCTGCCTTAAGTGCCAAACTTTAAGGGCATTATCAACAAATGAATATATTCAGAGGAGTGATCTGGAGGGTGAAGGGACCTAAAATTTTGTCATGTAGAAACTTCTGAAAGAATCAGCATTAAGCCCAGAGAATAAAGACTCAGGCAAAACAAAATTATAGTCTAGATACACTGTATTAATGGACTGAAGGGAGAAAATTAGGACCAGTGGATGGGTACTGCTTGTATTAATTCAGAATGTAGTGCCCCTCAGAGATTTAAGGAGGGGGTGTTGTGTACTGGAAAAAATGCTAGTTTCCAAGTCAGACAGACCTTGTTTAATTCCAGACTCTTGGCAAAGTTTTATGTCAGCCTTAGTTTTCTCACTTAAAAAATTGTGGTAATATGTATTCTGCAAAGTTTGGAAACGTAATGTAGCAAGGTCTGTAAATAACTTTGCAGCACCTCAGCTAAGAGCTGTCTATGGTTAATTTTAAATTGGATATTCTAGGTCAGGGTTGGCTTTCTTTTCTTTTCTTTCCTTTTTTTTTTCTTTTCTTCTTTCGACAGAGTCTCACTCTGTTGCCTAGGCTAGAGGGCAGTGGCGCTATCTCGGTTCACTGCAAGCTCCGCCTCCCGGGTTCACGCCATTCTCCTGCCTCAGCTTTCCAAGTAGCTGGGACTACAGGCGCACATCACCACGCCCGGCTAATTTTTTTGTATTTTTAGTAGAGGCGGGGTTTCACCGTGTTAGCCAGGATGGTCTCGATCTCGTGACCTCGTGATCCGCCCGCCTCGGACTCCCGAAATGCTGGGATTACAGGCGTGAGCCACCGCGCCCGGCCAGAAAATAAATTTTTTAGGTTCTGCAGGTCTCTATACAATGATACCACTCCAGTTGTATTGGGAAAGCACCCACAGACAATGAATGATCATGGCTGTGTTCCAATGAAACTTCTTTTATGGACACTAAAATGTGAATTTTATATAATTTTCATGTGTCATGAAATAATTATCGAATCTTTTTCAAGCATTTAAAAATATAAAAACAGCTGGGCACAGTGGCTCACACTTGTAATCCTAGCACTTTGGGAGGCCAAGGCATGTGAATCACCTCAAGTTAGGAGTTCAAGACCAGCCTGGCCAACATGGTGAAACCCTGTCTCCCTGTCTCTACTAAAAATACAAAAAATTAGCCGGGTGCAGTGGCAGGTGCCTGTAATCCCAGCTACTTGGGAGGCTGAGACAGGAGAGTCACTTGAACCTGAGAGGCAGAGGTTGCGGTGAACCAAGAGTACGACACTGGGTGAGAGAGTGAGACTTCGTCTCAAAAAAATAAAAAATGTAAAAATGGTTTTTATATATCAGGCTGTGCAAAAACAGGTGATGGGTTGGTAATTGGCGATTAGCCATGATTGAAAATCTGTTTTTTAAAAAGTAGCTAGACTCATTTGTTTTTCAATGCAGACTTGTAAAATGCAGATTCCTTTGGTCGTGGTCTGTAACATCCCTGGGGAGAAAGGAACGCAGAAGGCAGAGTGGTTGGGAGCAGCCACAAAAGAATGAGGAATGAAGACAAAGGGGTGAATGAGAAACCAATGAGAAGTGTTGGGAGATGCCATGTAACCGGTGGGGATACCCATACCCATTTTAGAACAACTTTTTTTTTTTTTTTTTTTTTTTTGAGACAGGGTCTCATTCTCTCTCCCAGATTGGAGTGCAGTGGCCAGACTTCGGCTCATCACAACCTTCGCCTCCCAGGCTCAAGCGATTCTCCTGCCTCAGCCTCCCAAGTAGCTGGGATTACAGGGACATGCCACTACTGCCCTGCTAATTTTTGTATTTTTAGCAGAGATAGGGTTTCACCATGTTGGCCAGGCTGGTCTCGAACTCCTGGCCTCAAGTGATCCACCTGCCTTGGCCTTCTAAAGTGCTGGGATTACAGGCGTGAGCCATTCAGGTCGGCCCTGAATTTTTGAAAGTTACCACCACCAACACTTTGTTCTTGGTGTGTGGACACCACGCAAAAAAACTAGCAAGCAAACAAACAAACAAACAAGCCAGCCTCATTTCCTTGTTTCTGGTATGTTGAGAAGTGTATCCTAGAGTTCAGCACCACTCCTCCTACCTTTGAGCCCAACTCATGATTTAAGATGTTGAAGTGCCCAATAAGGACCACATAGAAACCTCCCTCAGAGAGTGTGACACATGCTGCAACACATAGGAAAGAGATTAGAATGCAGGTTTTTTTTTTTTTTTTTCCATTTAGCGAGGAAAGAACAGGAAATTTAGTAGGTAAGTAAAAGTAAGTACAAAGGCACACCTATGAAGAAAAGGTACTTTTTCTGCAACTAGATATGCTACCACTAGGTGGAGCTAGACTCTCCTGGCATGGAACTTTTTTTGTTTTTTGACACGGAGTCTCGCCCTTGTCGCCCAGGCTGGAGTGCTGTGGCGGGATCTCAGCTCACTGCAACCTCCACCTCCCGTTCAAGCAATTCTCCTGCCTCAGCCTCTCGAGTAGCTGGAATTACAGGCACCCGCCACCACACCCGGCTAATTTTTTTTTGTATTTTTAGTAGAGACTGGGCTTCACCATGTTGGCCAGGCTGGTTTTGAACTCCTGACCTCAAGTGATCCGCCCGCCTCGGCCTTCCAAAGTGCTACGATTACGGGCGTGAGCCACTGTGCCCGGCCTGACATGGAACCGCTAAACAGTGATGCTAAGTAACAGGCCTGGTTCGCTGGAGATAAGAAGGGATAAAAATAGTTAACCTTACCTATCTGATTGGCAAAAATTCAAAAGCTTGATAGGCAGTCTATCTGAGCCTGGGCAGGTTCTGGAAGCTGCTCAATTTAAAAAAAACAATGGCGCCTGGTGCGGTGGCTCACGCCTATAATCCCAGCACTTTGGGAGGCCGAGGCAGGTGGATCACGAGGTCAGGAGTTCGAGACCAGCCTGACCAACATGGTGAATCCTGTCTCTACTAAAAATACAAGAATTAGCGGGGTGTGGTGGTGCACGCCTGTAATCCCAGCTACTCAGGAGGCTGAGGCAGGAGAATTGCTTGAACCTGGGAGGTGGAGGGTGCAGTGAGCCGAGATCACGCCACTGCACTCCAGCCTGGGCGACAAGGCTGGGGAGCAAGACTCCGTGTCAAAAAAAAAAAAAAAAACAAGCGGCTGGGCATGGTGGCTCAGACCTGTAATCCAAGCACTTTGGAAGGCTGAGGTAGAAGAATTGCTTGGGGCCAAGAGTTTGAGACTAGCCTGGGCAACAAAGTGAGACCCTGTCTCTATGAGAAAATTTTTTAAAAGAGGCCACATTTTTTATAAGAAAGGAGGGGAAATAAGAAAGCATACTATATTTGCTTATTTTTGCAGAAACAAGCACAGGAAGGAAAATAAACTAAATTGGTTATTTCAAGAGGCAGGTAAGGTCTGGATGAAATAGATACATGATGGAGTATTACTTCTCTGAGTTTACTTACCATTTTGTCTAGTTCTGACTTTTGGAACCATGTTAATGTTTTGCACATTAAAAAAAAGTTGACAAGAAAAAATATGCACAACATGCTTGTCCTAAGACTTGTCAGAGACTCCTATAACTGTATAAAGAAGTTGAGGGTTGATCATGCTTGAGCTATGATATTTATTAAAATAGTACTAGAAAGACAAATAGAATGTAGCATGGCAAAGGTGCTGCACATTTTGGGAGAAGGCATTTATTTGTAGGGGCTGAAATGTGCTAGCTCGAGAATCAGACCTAAGAATTACAAGGTGATTAACCAAAGGAAAAAGTCTCTGGAAGTAGAAAACGAAAAAGAAGGTTTGGAATAGGCTGGAAGTGAGCTTGGAGCATATCACAGAAATGTTAGAGAGCTTCAAGACAGTGCCTCAGATGAATCTATAAGGCTTTGCCCTAAAGTTATTTGTGGGCTTATAAAGCCTGTGTCAAAGCTAAATAAAGTCAGACAATAGTTTAGACAAGAAGTAAGGATAGGTATTTATTTATTTATTTATTTGAGACAGAGTTTCCCTGTTGTCTCCCAGGCTGGAGGGCAATGGCTCACCGTAACCTCCGTGTCCAGGGTTCAAGCGATTCTCCTGCCTCAGCCTCCTGAGTAGCTGGGATTACAGGCATGTGCCACCACCCCCAGCTAATTTTTTTATATTTTTAGTAGAGACAGGGTTTCTCCATGTTGGTCAGGCTGGTCTTGAACTTCTGATCCCAGGTGATCTGCCCACCTTGGCCTCCCAAAGTGTTGGGATTACAGGAATGAGCCACTTTGCCCGGCCTAGGATAGGTTTTTTTAAGTAGTAACTATCGCAGTAGGGAAGAGGGCCCGAGGTGAACTGAACTCAACTTTCAAAAAAAAAAAAAAAAAAAAAAAAAAGGCAGGAGGCCTTTTGAAGGCTGGGGTGTGTTAAGGGATAGGCATGAAGATAGAGAGCTGCTCCATGTGACTAGACAATCTGGATTTGTGAATTGGTGCTTGTTCAGAAGAGAAATAAGCACCTATTTTTATGACAGGAGCTAGTGGTGCAAGTTAGAGCAAGGCACCCACCTGGTTGGGAGCTGGAGCAAGATTTATTTCCTCAAATGTTTGCATTTCAAAGAAACTCTCTGGTCCCAGTGAAAATAGCTTTGGGTAGAAGATTTACATCTCAAAGAGGCAGAGAAAGATGTTTTAATTGCAAGCTTTCTTTCTAAGTAATTGCACTAAGATGAAGTTCAGGGGCCTATATCTATTACTAGATTTGGGCTGGGATGAACAGTAAATTTTTCTGACATCAATGAGCTTTTTCAGGCAGGCATTTTAAGCGGGGGGCTGAGGTCCTCCTAGGGACAAGGCCTTAAGTTGCTAGAAGCCATGCTGGAGCTGGTGAAGGAGAGCCTTTGTTACCTGGCACCTCTCTGCAGTGCCGTTTCAATGCTTTAGAACAAGAGAGAGGTGGATGGACAGTGATAGTGATTCATGCGTGCAATTCACAACTTGCATCAGCATCCAGGCAAAAGCAAGCGCCACTTTTAGAGGCCTTGGGAAGAATTTCCACAAGTTGCCGGCCATTGGGATACAAGGGAAAAGGGATTGGAGGGAGGCTCATCGGGAACAATACACTTAGGTAATGTTGGGGCTTAGAAATCGATACCCCCAAATATACTACGTTGACATACTGAACCAAAGAAGCAACCTGAAGGTCTCTCTGACCTTCCCCGCTCCACACGGTCTCTCCCAAAGAAGCTGAAGTTCCTTTATTTGCCTAAGATCCAGACCCTCCAAGGAGAACAGTAGGTTTCTTTTCCGCCTGTAAGACCAAAAATGTAACCACACCTGAACAGACCTTTTCACAAGTTAATGCCTGCTTCTCATAGTCATCTAAATTCCAAAGAAAACTCTTTACAATTTGTTTCCTGATCCAATCATTTTCTCTAGTAATCACTTACTGCCCATCAACAGAATTCCTTTTCTCCCGCAGCATCAAAACTCTCATTCTTTCTGTAACCTCAAGATGGTGTATAAGCTTCTGCACCTCATTGGGAGGTTGGGTCTTCATTCCGAAGGCTTTGTATGCCTTTTTTCCTATTAATCTGTCTTGTGTCAGTGATTTTCAGAAAACTTCAGGGAACCAGAGGCCTTGGCTCCCACAGTGATAATAAACAATATGACTTTTTGCTACCAAAATTCCTGCTGTTAAGGAAAAATTGTGACAGTTTCTGAAATGGACAAATACAGGTATCCTTCCAGTGGATTACTAGGATTTGTCTAGACTAGGGGAGAGGGCGCTTCTGGGGGTTTTCTGATTCTCTAGAGGTCAGTATCCTTCCTTGTCTTGTACTGTTTTGCAACTCTAGAAAGAAAAGTTAAATATGCAGAAGCCTAACAGTGATGCAAATGATCCCTGTTCATATTAATAGAAATGCAAATTGTTTTGTCTGGTAGAGATACAATTGATTTTCTCTCTGTAGAAAAAAAATGATGATCCCGGCCAGGTGTGGTGGCTCACCCTGCAGTTCCAGCACTTTGGGAGGCCGAGGCAGGCAAATCACGAGGTCAGGAGTTCGAGATCAGCCTGGCCAATATGTCGAAACCCTGTCTCTACTAAAAATACAAAAATTAGCTGGGCCACCTGTAATCCCAGCTACTCTGGAGGGTGAGGCAGAAGAATTGCTTGAACCTGGGAGGCAGAGGTTGCAATGAGCCAAGACCATGCCATTGCACTCCAGCCTGGGTGACAGAGTGAGACTACATCTCAAAAAAAAAAAAAAAAAAAAAATCCTAGAAATTAAATGTTTTAATTTTTTGCCACAAGAAAACACACGCAAGTATGAAACTTTTGGTAAGGTCCTCTGAGCTGGTGGCACCAGGGTCAAGCCACCGTGAGGTGACATTCCCCCACCCTTGTGATAATGAACTTTGTGATATTCCCCCATCCTTGTGAATGTACTTTGTAACATTCCTCCCCGCTCTTGTGACAATACATCCTCCCTGGCCTTGTGACAATACACCCTCCCTGCCCTTGAGAATGTACTTTGTAATATCCATCCCCTGGCTGCAAAAAATTGCTCGTGACTCTACTGCCTATCCCAAACCTATAAGAACCAATGATAATTGATAATCCCACCACCCTTCGCTGACTCCTTTCTCGGACTCAGCCCACTTGCACCCAAGTGAATAAACAGCCTTGTTGCTCACACTAAGCCTGCTCAGGTGGTCTCTTATATGGACACGTGTAACATTTTTATTTTTATTATTATGTTTTTGAGACAGAGTTTTGCTCTTGTTGCCCAAGCTGGAGTACAATGGTGTGACCTTGGCTCGCTGCAACCTCTGCCTCCTGGGTTCAAGCGATTCTCCTGCCTCAGCCTCCCGAGTAGCTGGGACTACAGGCGTACGTCACCACGTCCGGCTAATTTTTGTATTTTTAGTAGAGATGGGGTTTCTCCATATTGGCCAGGCTGGTCTTGAACACCTGACCTCAGGTGATCCACCTGCCTCTGCCTCCCAAAGTGCTGGGATTACAGGTGTGAGCCACCGCACCCAGCCAACTTATTTTTAATTGACAAATATTAATTGCATATATTTATGAGGTACAAGTGATATGTTGATACATGTATACATTGTGGAATGATCAAACCAAGCCAATTAACATATACATCACAGCAAATATTATTTCTTTGTGGTGAGAATAATATTACCTTAAAACAAATTATCTTTCAACTACCTAATGGAAACTGTCAGAGCTAGCAGGCAGCAGCAGGGGAGAAGACAGGTTTGGCAGTCCTGAAGTTCATTCAATTGAGGATCGATGTATTCATTTATATATATATATATTTATTTATTTAAAGACACCGTCTAGCTCTGTTGCCCAGGCTGGAGTGCAGTGGTGTGATCTTCGCTCACTGCAACTTCCGCCTCCCAGGTTCAAGTGATTCTCCTGTCTCAGCCTCCAGAGTAGCTGGGACTACAGGCACGCGCCACTACGCCCAGCTAATTCTTGTATATTTAGTAGAGACAGGGTTTCACCACGTTGGCCAGACTGGTCTCGAACTCCTGACCTCAACTGATCCGCCCACTTCTGCCTCCCCAAGTGCTGGGATTACAGGCGTAAGTCACTGAGCCCGGCTCCGACTGAGGATCTCTTTAAGAAAAAAATACAAACTTGGGTACAGGACTTTGGACAGGGGCCTGAAACTTCAGTTTCTTTAATATTGCAGTTATTGTCCCTGGGGCGGTGGCTCACACCTGTAATCCCAGCACTTTGGTAGGCCAAAGTGGGAGACCCGCTGAAGCCCAGGAGTTCGAGCCTGCAGTGAGTTATGATCTCTGCCACTGCACCACTGGGCAATAGAGCGAGACACCCTACATTTAAAAAAAAAAAAGGGGAAAAAATCGTAATTATTCTGCCTCTAATCATTGTTAAAAAATTAATTTTCAGAAAAAAGTCAAATCATGAATGAAAATGATATAAAATAGCAATATGAAAATGAACACTGGTGAAAGACCTTATTTGACTTGTAACCTTGCCTGGGGTCCTTGCTCCCAGAGCTCCCAAGATGGGGGCCGGCCGCTTCCAAAATGGCGGCAGGCCACTTCCAAGAGGGTGGCGAGCCTCCTGTTCTCTGACCTGGGGTTCTTGGCCTCATGGATTCCAAGGAATGTAATCTTGGGCCATGCAGTGAGTGTTATAGCTCTACTAGAAGTCGTGGGTCACGGAAGAGAACCATGGAACCCAGTGACTAGTGTTCAGCTCCAAGCACTTAGCCACGCAGGAACAATGGCAGGCCTTTAGCCTGATCAGGAGTGGCAAGGGGCGTCTGGCTGGATCAAGAGCACAGCTGACATCCTGCTGGATCCGGAGGGATGGAAGTCAGCAGCAGGTCTGCCATGGTGGCAAACAGCAGTTTTTGGAGGGCAAGCTAAAGCTCAGCTCCAGCCCTAACAAACACTGGACCAGAAGAGTGCAGTTGCAAGATTTAATAGAGTGAAACAGAGTGAAAACAGAGCTCCCATACTAAGAGAGGGGACCCAGAGGGGGTTGCCCTTGCCGCCTCCAATGCCTGGGTTTACATCCGGATCCTTGTCCCTCCCGCTGTGCTCTCAGGCAGTAGATGATTGGCCATTTCTTTACCTCCCGTTTTTGCCTAATTAGCATTTTAGTGAGCTCTCTGATTGGTCCAGTATGAGCTAAGTTGTAAGCCCCCTGTTTAAAGGTGGATGCTGTCACCTTCCCAGCTAGGCTTAGGGATTCTTAGTCGGCCTATGAAATCCAGCTAGTCCTGTCTCTCAGTATGAGAGAGCCAGGTAAATGTTATAAGGGATTCAAGGGAGAATAGAAAAAACACAAATTTATATGCAGAGTGAAAGCATGTTGAATTGCAAATGGAGGCAAAAATTCGTTGGGGCGTGGGAAAGGAAGTAATACAAATTATGTAAGTCACAGAATTTACTATCAATTAGCTACGACTTAAAATGCAGTACCTCAAAGAAGGAACCTGAAGGATGTAGAAAATGCATTGAAATGCAGGTTTTTTTCTACTTAAGCTTGAGACCGTCCCAGGTACCCCAGGGTTGTGGGTGTCTTTGGGATCTGGGAGAGACTCAGACCTGACCTGGCTCCAGTCCCAAAAGACAGAGGAAGCTTCCACACGTTGAAGTCCCTGCGAGTAAATTCGAGGGAGTTCTTAAGATCCCGCGGGGATCGCTTCTTAAGGAGCTAGCCAAGGCCTCGGGGCTGGAGACTAAGTCCCGCTAATTTGCTTCCTTCGGGGCCAGTCTGGCCCTAAGGGGAAGCGCTGGGGTCACGAAGCCAGCTATGCCGCCCGGTCCCAGTTAGGGAGGAACGAACACCGGGACCTCGGGGTCTGGCTGAGCCCCGCTGGATGCGGCCCAGGGGTACACCAAGTGGCCGCTGGTCTTCTTGCTCTCCCGGGCGGAGGACCTAATCGTGGAGGGGCTTTAATCCCCAGGTCTTGATTCTAAGAAGGTGTGGGTTCCAAATCTTTGTGCGAGGAGGCTTAGCCCAGTGGCATCTTCAAGGCACGGGGAGAAACCGTGGGCTGGGCTTGAAGCCGGGGCAGCGGAGACGCGCGGGGATGTTCCTTGCGCAGGGTTTGGAGGTGGGGGTTAGTGCAGGGGCGGTGCCGCCTTCCCGCCGCCAGGCTTCCCGACCCCATTTCCGATACCTTACCGAGACTGCGAGACTGCCTCCCATCTCTGGGAGAGTAGATCCCGGCCAGACCAGTTCTGAACTTTTGTGATGCAGAATTACAGAAAGGGCAGAATTGAAAAGGCTGGGAGAGGCCAGCGCAAGGTATTTACAGGGAAGGCGACTTAATTTACATTACAAAGAGCCGGGGACTGGGGACTAGGGTGCGCAATAGGATTCTGTGGGTTAGGGGAGTGGGATTGGAAAAAATGGAGAAGAGAAAGGGGATTATAAAAAGTATTATTAAGATTAAGGATTTCTCCCCTTTCAATGTCTTTTGGGAGGCAGTGTAAAGACGGCCTTTTCCCTCTAATTATTTTGTTCTTTTTAGGAACGTGATTTTTCTCAATAGGATCCCTCCTTTTACACTTTAATGTCAAGAATTGTAACAAATATTATCACTAACACTGGTGTTTTGGGCTGAATATTGTCCCCTCAAACTCTTAGGTTCAAGTTCTAACCTTCCAGTACCTTTGAGAGTGTGACTGTATTTGGACATGGGGCTTTTAAAGAGGTAATTAAGGTTAAATGAGGTCATTATGGTGGGCTCGAATCCAATGTGACTGGTGTTCTTATAAGAGAGTAAGACACTAATACAGACCAAGGGTCGACTGCATGAGGAATAAATGGCAAGAGGGTGGCCATCTGCAGGCCAAGGAGAGAGGCCTCAGAAGAAATCAAACATGCTGACACCTTGATCTTGGATTTTTAGCCCCCAGAACTGTGAGACAACACATTCCTGTTCTTTAAGCCACTCAGTCTGTGGTTGTGTTATGAACTGATACAGCTGTGCTTAAGGATGACACCTATTGAATAGGCCTCTAATTTGTTGTTTTTTTTTTCTTTTCATTTCTCAAAAAAACAGAGATGGGGGTCTCACTATGTTATCCAGGCCAGTCTCGAATTCCTGGGCTCAAACAATCCTCCTGCCTCAGCCTCCCAAAGTGCTGGGATTACAGGAGTGATCCACTGCCTGGCTGAGTATGCTTTTATTTATTTTAATTAATTAATTGATCTAGTGACATAATTTTGCCCTGTCTCCCAGGCGGGAGTGCAGTGGCACCATCTCCGCTCACTGCAACCCCTGTCTCCTGGGTTCAAGGAATTCTCCTGCCTTAGCCTCCCGAATGCCTGGGATTACAGGCATGGGCCACCATGCCAGGCTACTTTTTGTATTTTTAGTAGAGATGGGTTTCACCATGTTGGGTAGGCTGATCTTGAACTCCTGACTTCAGGTGACCTGCCTGCCTTGGCATCCCAAAGTGCTGGGATTACAGGCGTGAGCCACTGTGTGCGGCATGGACTCCATTTCTTTAATTTTTTTTTTAGGTCTCACTCTGTCACCAAGGCTACAGCCTCAACCGCCTGGGCTCAAGCAATCCTCCTGCCTTAGCTTCTTGGGTACCTGGAGCTACACGCATGCACCACCATGCCCAGTTAATGTTTATTTTTATTTTTTGTAGAGTCAAGGTCTCACTATGTTGCTCAGGTTGGTCTTGAACTCCTGTCCTCAATTGATTCTTTCACCTCAGCCTCCAAAAATGTTGGGATTACAGACGTGAACCAGGGCACTGGCCAGGATTCTTCTCGATGGGAGGGAGGAGTGGTATGTGTGTTTAGGGAGGGGAGAGATTGTGGGTGACATCCTTGGATTCTATCTACTACATCCACATTTACCATTCCTCCTGCAATTAGGCGGAGACTTTCACTAGTTTTGGACAATGGGCTGTGAGCAAAAGCAACATATTTCATTTCCAAGGTAAAGAAAAAAAAAAAAAAAAAGCCTGCACAATCTTCCAGATCTATTATCTCCTTCTGAAATCAAAAAGGTTTGATGGTAAAGTTACTGAGCTGCTCCATGGGAGACAGTTACCCTGGGAGTCACTCAGACCTGCAGCAGCGTTTGCATAAGCAACCAATAAACCTCTGTTATGTTAAGCCACTGGAGTTTTGAAGTTGTTGGCTAGGGCAGCATCACAGAGCCCATCTTTTTTTTTGTTTGTTTGTTTGTTTTTTTGCGACTGAGTTTCACTCTTGTTGCCCAGGCTGGAGTGCAATGGTGCAATCTTGCCTCACTGCAACCTCTGCCTCCTGGGTTCAAGCGATTCTCCTGCCTCAGCCTCCTGAGTAACTGGGATTACAGGCATGTGCCACCATGCCCAGCTAATTTTGTATTTTTAGTAGAGACGGGATTTCTCCATGTTGGTCAGGCTGGTCTCGAACTCCTGACATCAGGTGATCTGCTTGCCTTGGCCTCCCAAAGTGCTGGGATAACATGTGTGAGCCATCGTGCCCGGCCACACAGAGCCCATCTTGATGAAAACACATGGCTTATGTCCTTACTTTGCCTCTAACCCTGACATTGATGCTCCTAGAGCTCTACAGTTTGGCTCCTTGCCTCACCTGTTGCCCCTTTATGCTGTTGCTTCTGACTTCTCTGGGTGAACTTTTGCCTAATATAGCATGGTCCTGGGACTTTACACCCCTGGTGGCTGGTGTACCTGCCAGGTTGGCCCTGGATTCTCCCCAGGACCTGTCATAGAGAACAGAGGGAAGTTGCAGCCAGGTCGTTGAAGGTTTTTGTGGCTGAGTAGGCAAAGGGAGGCTGCCAAAGGTTTTTTAATTTGAAGAGGGATTTGGGGGAGAAAAGAGTTTGAAGAATAATTTGCTAATGAGAGCAGGATATATGGCAGACTGGCGAAGTTGAAGAATTATCAGTAGAGGAAATGGTAGTGTAATTGTTCATGCCAAAGGTGGTAATAATTAGATTTGCAGAATGCTTTTTATCTAAATTTTCACTTATTCCTTATTAATCTTCATAATCCTATAAGATAAGTATTGTTAGGCAGGGATCTAGACCCGACATGGTGGCACCACTCGGCGTAGCAGGCCCTTTGTTCGAGACTTCCCTTCCTCTTTGAACACACCTTCAGACTTACATACGTCAGAGGTTCCGGCTGGGCAACCACACTCCCCCATGACCTGCAGCTCACCTACATTCCACAAGTTCGTAAACAGCAGTTTCGGTTAACAGTTTCCAAAGACCCCTTCCTCGTGACCCTTACTCGACTCCTGCTCTAGTAGTTTCAAGACCCCCCAGGTCCTGTTTGCACAACCAACTTCCCTACCTCTCAGGCTATAAGAAGCCCCTACCCTCCTCCCTCAGCATGACTTCCTCAGCCCACACCTTTGGACCGAGGAACACCCGCCTTGACCCTGCCTCCCCCGCAGGGGGGACTGTCTTGGCCTCATATTTCATTTCTCAGTCAGCCCCTGATATCCAAAAAAAGTTAAAAAAGGCGGAGGACGGCCCTCAAACTCCCATCCAGGATTAGTCAAACTGGCCTTCAAGGTCTACAACTCCAGGGAAGAAGCAGCTGAGGCCCAACGACAGGCCAGGCTAAAACAGAAGGTACAACCCCAAACCCAGGCCTTGGTAGCAGCCCTGAGGCCGGCCGGCTCCAGGAGCTCCCAGAAAGGAGGTACTCCCCGAGGGCCATCTGATGCCTGCTTCAAGTGCGGCAACGATGGCCACTGGGCCAGGCAGTGCCCTAACCCAAAGGAGCCAACTCGCCCCTGTCCGAACTGTCGGCAGATGGGCCACTGGAGGTCAGACTGCCCCAACCTAAGGATGGTCGCTGTGCCTCCACATGACGACCCTCCTCCAGGTATTGGAGGCACCTTCCAGCTCCTCGACACTGACGAAGATTGAAGAGGCCCAGACTTGGGGTCCCCTCTCACTCTCGCCGAGCCCAGGGTCATGCTCCAGGTAGCGGGTAAGTCCATATCCTTCCTTATGGACACGAGGTCTACCTACTCTGTTTGCCTTCCTTCCGTGGCGCCAGCCACCCCTCCACTGTCACAGTCATGGGAATTGACAGCACTCCCTCCACCTACCGCCAGACTCCTCCTCTGTCTTGCCGCCTAGATGGCTCCCTCTTCTCACACTCATTTCTTATCATTCCTTCATGCCCAGTGCCCTTGTTAGGATGAGACCTCCTCTCCAAGCTAGGGGCCTCAGTTCACTTCCGACCCAACTCCTCCCCACACCTCACATTCCTCTTCCCCCTCCTCTCACCTGACAAACCTCACCAGGCTGACCCCCCACTCCCGTTTCCAGTCCCCATTAACCCTAAAGTGTGGGACACCTCCACCCCAATCATTGCCCAGCACCATACTCCGGTCTGCATCCGGCTAAAAGGCCCTTCCAACTTTCTCTCTAGACCCCAGTTCCCTATCTCCCTGGAACATTGACAGGGATTAAAACCTATCATTACACGCCTGCTCCAACAGCACATTCTAGTTCTCACCAACTCACCATGCAATACTCCTATCCTGCCTGTATGGAAAAGCTTTGGGGCCTATCGCCTCTTGCAGGACCTACGCCTCATCAATGAGGCAGTAGTCCCTACCTTTCCAGTTGTTCCAAATCCATATACACTCCTCTCACGCATTCCCCCTGACACCACTCATTTCACTGTCCTTGACCTGAAAGATGCCTTCTTTACCATCCCTCTATACCCAGACTGCCACTTTCTGTTTGCCTTCACATGGGAAGACCCAGACACTCATATTTCTTCCCAGCTGACCTGGACTGTCTTGCCTCAAGGGTTCTGAGATAGCCCCCATTTTTTCGGACAGGCACTGGCATGGGACATCTTCCTCTGCCCCCTAACCCATAGCACCCTTCTGCAATACGTAGATGATCTATTACTATGTAGTCCTTCCTGGGAGTGCTCCCTTGCAGACACTGCTACACTTTTAAATTTTCTAGGTGACTGAGGTTATTGGGTTACCCTGGCTAAGGCTTAACTTTGCACCCCTTCTGTCACCTACCTAGGCATACTACTCACACCCACTACAAAAAGCCTTACGGCAGATAGAACAAGCCTCATTAAAACTCTCCAGCCTCCTCAGGATGCGGAAGAGATCTTGTCCTTCCTAGGACTGGTAGGGTATTTCAGGCATTGGATTCCCAACTTTGGGGTCCTAGCCAAGCCCCTCTACCAGGCTGCCAAGGAGACACCCACCGGACCTCTGTCCAACCCCTCCTTGGCTGCCAACTCTTTCAAGAAGCTTCAGGACTGTCTCCTTTCTGCCCCTGCTCTCTCTCTCTCCCCAACCCCCTTCGGCCCTTTCATCTATTCACCAAGGAGCGCCAGAAGGTAGCCACTGGCCTCCTAGCCCAGCCGGTTGGATCCACATACCAGGCTGTGGCCTATCTCTCCAAGCAGTTAGATCCCACAGTCCAGGGCTGGCAACCTTGTCTGCGAGCCCTGGAAGCTGCCACAGAACTTACCCAAGAAGCCCTCAAGCTTACCCTAGGGCATCCTCTCACAGTCTACTCTTCTCACCGACTGTCAGATCTCATCACACACAAGTGTCTCAGCCATCTCACCCCGTCCCAGCTTCAACAGTTCCACCTGCTATTCACTGGAAACCCTCACATCACTCTCACCACCTCACCCCCTCTAAATCCTGCTACCCTCTTGCCCACTCCAGGATACGATTCTGCCCCTGCACATTCCTGCCCGGAAGTTCTCACCACCTTGCCACCCGCCCACCTCAGTCTTTCCGAACAGCCCTTAGAACACCCAGACCGTACCCTGTTCGTAGATGGGAGCTCTGTCTTAACCCCCAATGGCCGCAGACAGGCGGCATACACTGTCGTAACAGCAACCCAAATGGTTGAAACCAGGCCCTTGCCTTTAGGCACCACCTCCCAGAAGGCTGAACTCACCGCCCTTACTCGTGCCTTACTTCTCTCCGAAGGGCAGAGGGTTAATATCTATACAGACTCTAAATATGCTTACCTTATTGCACATACTCACTCCACTCTCTGGCAAGAGCGCAGGTTTCTTACCACCAAAGGGATGCCAGTAGTCAATGGACCACATATAAAGAGGTTGCTTGATGCTCTCCAGGCCCCCAAAGAGGTAGCCATCATCCACCGCAAAAGCCACCAGCATTCTAAGGACCCTGTGTCGCAAGGTAACAGCCTAGCTGACTCCACCGCACGGGCCACTGCTCTCACTTCCTCCCTTCCCCGAATACCTTTACTCTTTCTTTCCCCCGCATATTCCCCCGACTACTCTTCCCAGGAACTTCAAACCCTGATGGCCCACCCCAGTGTTACCTGGAACAAGGATGGGTGGGTGTTCATTGACAGCTGAATGGCACTCCCTCAGACTCAGGCAGTACATATACTGACCGACATACACCACTCTCTCCACATAGGACCCAAGGCTATATACAACTTCCTAGAACCCATCTTTCACCTTCCCTCACTGCAGGCCCAAATTTAAAAAGTACATCAACAATGTGCCACCTGTTCGACCACTAACCCCCAAGGTAGGCTCAGACACCCAGGGCCTACTCATCAGCTAAGAGGCCACCAGCCAGGAGAAGATTGGCAACTTGATTTTACTCACATGCCCCGACATAAAAAATTTCGCTACCTGCTGGTCTTAGTTGACACCTTCTCAGGATGGATTGAGGCTTTCCCCACCACTCGAGAGACTGCGGAAGTCGTGGCAACTATTCTCCTAGAGCACATCATCCCCAGGTTCAGTCTCCCCCGAACCATCCAATGGTTCGGCTTTCATTTCCAAACTCACCCAGCAGGTGGCAGCCGCACTCCAGATTACCTGGAAGCACCACATTCCCTACCATCTGCAGTCGTCTGGTAAGGTAGAACGGGCAAACGGCCTCCTTAAACTGCATCTAACCAAGCTCACTCTAGAAACCCACCTCTCGTGGATAACTCTTCTTCCCTTGGCTCTTACTGGTCTCAGGGCAGCTCCTCCGGCCCCCACAGGGCTCAGCCCTTTTGAGCTACTGTACGGATGCCCGTTCCTCTTCCAGGAGCTACCAGCCCTCTCCCCTCCCTTAGGCTCCTACCTCCCTTACTTAACCCTCCTAGGCGAGCTTCTAAGAAAACACGCGGACCGGTGTCTCCCCACACCCGCTTCCCCAAACCCTAAAAATCTCACCATTGTAGCATCAGGAGACCTGGTACTGGTCAAGCAGCTGCAGCCCCGAGCCTTATCTCCCTGGTGGGAAGGACCATATACTGTAATCCTTAACACGCCCACTGCTGCCAAGCTCCTCGGCCTTCCCTCCTGGTATCATCTGTCCCAACTGAAAAAAGCACCCACCCAGCATGATTCCAGGTGGACAGCTCAGGCTGTTGCCCCTACTAAACTGTGACTTACGCGTGCCGGTAACGACCCTCTGCCTAACCTTCCTCAGCTATCCAGTACTCCTGAGCATAGGTAAGACTCCTACCCAAACTCCCACCATCAACCCATTCCGCTGGAGATTCTATCTGTCAGAGACCTGGACCCAACACAATCACATAAGTTCCCACATCTTAGCCACAGTTGACTGCCGGCCCCAAGGGTGCCAGAGTCAGGTTACCTTTAACTTCTCCGTCTTTAACAGTTGCCCCGACTGGTGGAACCCGGTCATATGCTTTCTCTATGATCAGGTAGAATATGACTGTTTCAATTACTGGGTAGAAACCAACGGCGGGTGTCCATATCATTATTGTAACATGCATTTTACTTACCTTGACATGTCATACACCAAGTGGCAGCAACCGGCATCAACAGTTCAGTTAGTCAGATCATACAGACGAGAAGTGCCTACATTCTTCCTTACCATTCCTGACCCGTGGGACCCTCAGTGGGCATCAGGTGTAGAGGCTCGCCTTTACCGGCAGGGCTATGAATCTTATCCCGTAGCCTGGCGCAAGATTTATAGAGCCTACGTCAGGGTCACAAGCAGCCTCCTCAGCCTGGCCTCCGACATCAAACAACAAGAAAAAGTCATCTCAGCTCTAGCCAACCCAGACAACACAGCCAACTCAGACAACAAGCCTCAGGGCAGCGGTAACCCTTTTTCTTGGCTAACCCTAGTCCGAGAAGGTGCCCAGGTAGTACATATGGTTGGAGTGCACAACATCTCCCGTTGTTTCTTGTGTGCAGCATTAAATAAGCCCCCACTGGTTGCGGTACCTTTACCTAGCCCTTTTAACTCCTCTAACCTAACCCCCTCCTTTCCCCATCCCAGCCAAACCCTGGGGGAAGTTCCTTTGTTCCAAGACCCGCTTACACAACGACTCCCCTTTTGCTACTCCACCCCTAATGCTTCCTGGTGCAATCGGACAGGATCAGCACCTCCAAATCTCACTGCCCCCCCAGGCGGGTATTTTTGGTGCAACTCCACCCTGTCAAAAACTCTCAAGGCTTCCAACACTACCCTATGCGTTCCCATCTCCCTAGTCCCCAGCCTCACCCTGTACAGTGAAGCCGAGCTATCCTCTCTTCTGCCCCTTGCCCGCCCCCGCCAGTCAAGAGCAGTATTCCTTCCACTAATGATTGGAGTCTCCTTAGCGGCATCCCTCGTGGCCTCTGGCCTTGGAACTGGAGCCTTAACTCATTCTGTCCGATCCTCTCAAGACCTTTCAGCCCGATTATAGGTAGCAATCAAAGCTTTGGCAGAATCCCTGGCTTCCCTCCAATGACAGATCACCTCAGTGGGCCAGGTGGCAGCCCAGAATCGCAGAGCACTTGACCTCTTTACGGCTGACAAAGGCGGGACCTGTATGTTCCTTAATGAAGAATGCTGCTACTACATCAATGAGTCAGGACTAGTAGAAACCAACCTCCTCACTCTAGAAACAGTCCGAGAAGGACTCTACAAAAAAACCTCAGGATTAGAGTCCCCACTCGGGTGGTGGCAGTCGTCCATGGTTGGCTGGGTCCTACCCTTCCTAAGCCCCTTACTAATCATTGGCTTCTTACTGCTCATAGCTCCCTGTATCCTCTGCTTCATCCAGAACCTCATAAAATAAGTCTCCCGGGTCACTTTCAATCAGATGCTGCTCCACCCCTACACCCAAGTTCCGACCTCTGAAAAACCCCATGATGACCCATAACAGCAGGAAGCAGCCAGATGAATACGTTGCCCCTTTTTTCTTATTAGAAAGAGGTCGGAATGTTAGGCAGGGATCTAGACCCGACATGGCGGTGCCACTCGGCGTAACAGGCCCTTTGTTCGAGCAGGCCCTTTGTTCGAGACTTCCCTTCCTCTTTGAACACACCTTCAGACTTACATACGTCTTCGTTCCTGGTTCGGCTCCAGCCTCAGTTTACCCTTACAAGTATTCTCTCTTTGTAGCTTGAAAGTCAAGGGTTGGAGAGGCTAGTGTTCTGCAGTGTCTAAGACGCAAAACAAGTACTTTGATTATATTCATCAATTCATTTTTGCAATCTTATTTGATTTAATTAACATCCCTTGTTTTAATCCTGCTAGACTAGAGCTCCCAAGTTTTACATCATGGGGCACATAGAAGGATACTCTTTGTCTGCTATTTCCAGGGGACATGCTCTTTGGTGTAGCCCATAGAGAACACTCTTTGATGGTGGGTGTTATGCCCAAAGTCTTTTGCCAAGATAATAAGAACTGAATTTAAGAAATATACAGAGAGAGCCACACAAATAATGTTTAAATATAATTTTAACTGGAGTAAAAATCTAAATGCCTATGAAAACACAATTTTAGATTCTGTATTACTATAAAAAATTTACAATCATCGACATTTCCTGGGACACCTGTAACCTGTTTATGCCATACCAGGGTGCTATGATACATGAGCTCAGAAGCTCTGGACTAGGCACTGTACTCTGAGCTGAGAGCACAAAGATGAAGGAGACAAAATCCCTATCCAGCAGAATTAAGTCCAACAGGCAAAAGACCAACAAAACAATTATTACAATGGAGTTTAATAAATCTGGTGATAGAAATGTATTTAGGGTGTACCTATCTCAGTCTATGGGGGTAAGGCTGTATTAGCCATTCCTTTTATTTTCTGATACTTTGACATCTTCATCTTAAACTTTGCTGACCCTGGACAGACTATCTCTCCTAAGTTTGGCTGATTCTTAGAGATAGCAAACAACTTGCCTGTGAGCATGCCTTTCATATGCAAAATGACCAATCCAGAGCCCATACAACCACCTCCTCTGCTGGGCTCATATTCTGCCTTGCTACGCATCTGCCCTAATCATCCAGTGCCAGATACCTGACAACGAGGGACAGCCCCTGTGCCCCAGAGCCTGATGAAATTATTCAAACTAGCTAGTCCAGTAGCTGGGACTACAGGCACGCACCACCATGCCCAGCTAATTTTTTATATTTTTAATAGAGGCAGGGTTTCACCATGTTGGCCAGGATGGTCTCAATCTCTTGACCTCAAGTGGTCTGCCCACCTCGGCCTCCCAAAGAGCTGGGATTACAGGCGTGAGCCACTGAGCCCAGCCTAGAGGGGAAGGTTTAAGACTTTAAGTGATATGTAGGAAGCAGAACCAACAGGATTTGAACGTGAGCCTTCCAACTCATAACTTGAACTGGTGGTCAGTACTATTCTTTTTTTTTTTGGAGATGGAATCTCACTCTGTCACCCAGGCTGGAGTGCAGTGGCATGATCTCAGTGTGGTGCAACCTCTGCCTCCCAGGTTCAAGCGATTCTTGTGCCTCAACCTTCCAAGTAGCTGGGATTACAGGCATGCACCACCACCCCTGGCTAATTTTTGTATTTTTAGTACAGACAGGGGTCTTGCCATGTTGGCCAGGCTGTTCTTGAACTCCTGGCTTTGAGTGATCCACCTGCCTCAGCCTCCCAAAGTACTGGGATTACAGACATCAACCACTGTCTTAAGTGCCTTAAGTGTAGAGTTCTAGCACTTAAATCTGGGAGGCAGAGGTTGCAGTGAGCCAAGATCACACCAGTGCACTCCAACCTGGGTGACAGACTGAGACTCTGTCTCAAAAGAAAAAAAAAAAAAGTATAGAGTTCTATGGCCTTAAGTACATTTACATTTTGAGCAATGATTACCAGTATTTATCTCCAGAGCTTTTCATCATCTCATACTATACCTATTTTTTGAAAAACTGGGTATATGTTACCTCCAATCATACTATACCCTTAATCAATAACTTTGTATTTCTCCAACAGTCCTACTACTAGGTATGTACCCAAAGGAAAAGAAGTCATTCTATCAAAAAGACACCTGCTCGTGTATGCTTATTGCACAATTCACAACTGTAAAGACATGGAATTAACCTAAGTGCCCGTCAACTGATAAATGAATAAAGAAAATATGGTATATGAACCGGGTGCAGCGGCTCATGCCTGTAATCCCAGCACTTTGGGAGACTGAGGCGGGTGGATCACCTGAGGTCAGGAGTTCGAGACCAGCCTGGCCAACATGGTGAAACCCTGTCTCTACCAAAAATACAAAAATTAGCCAGGTATGGTGGTGGGTGCCTGTAGTCCCAGCTACTCAGGAGGCTGAGGCAGGAGAATTGCTTGAATCTGGGAGGCAGAGGTTGGAGTGAGCCAAGATCATGCCATTGCACTCCAGCCTGGGTGACAAGAGCAAAACTCTGTCTCAAGGGAAAAAAAAAGGAAGAAAATATGGTATGTGTATATAACATATATACCCATACACTGTGGAATAGTACTCAGCCATAAAATAGAATAAAACAATGTCTTTTGCAGCAACTTGGAGGGGACTAGATGTCATTATTCTAAGTGACATAACTCAGGAATTGAAAACCAAATGGTGCATGTTCTCACTTATGAGTGGGAGCCAAGCCATGGCTACACAAAGGCATACAGGCGGGTATAATGGACATTGGAGACTCAGAAGGGTAGAGAGTGAGAGGGGGGTGAGGGATGAAAAACCACCTGTTGGGTACAATGTACACTACTCAGGTGATGGGTACATTAAAATCCCAGACTTGACCGCTGTACAATTCATCCACGTAATGAAAAACCACTTGTACCTCTAAAGCCATTGAAATTGAAGAAAAACACAACACCTCCCCATTCCTGCCTCCCAATTCCAGCCACTGGTAATCACTATTCTACTTTTTGTCTTTGTGTATTTGACTTTTATCGGTACCTCCTATAAGTGGAATCATTCAGTATTTATCTTTTTGTTTCTGACTTATTGCACTTAGCATAATCTTCAAGGTTCATTCATGTTGTACCATCTCTCAGAGTTTCCTTCCTTCATTGGCTGTACATGCCACATTTAAAGAAATTTGTTTTTGGTTGGGCATATTGGCATATGCCTGTAATCCCAGCATTTTGGGAGCCCAAGGCTGGCAGATCGCTTGAGCTCAGGAGTTTGAGGCCGGCCTGGGCAACATGGCGAAACCCCAACTCTTTAAAAAATATATATTTATATTTATTTTTATTTTTATTTTCTGCAATTTGTGAATTGAGCAGACTCCAGAACCAGAATATGTTCAGAGAGACTCCTAATACCATGTTTTGTTTATCCATTCATCTGTTGTTGAACATTTGGGTTGTTTACACTTTTTAGCTATTGTGGAAAATGCTGCTATGAACATGGGTGTACAAATATCTGTAAAATTGAAAGCCCTTGCTTTCAATTCTTTTAGTATATACCCAGAAGTAGGATTGCTGGATCATGTGGTAATTCTGTTTATTATTATTGTTTTTATTTTCGGGACAGGGTTTTGTTCTGTGCCCAACGTGGAGTGCAGTGGCACCATCAGAGCTCACTGTAACCTTGAGTTTCTGGGCTCAGGTGATCCTTCTACCCTCAGGCTGCTGAGTAGGTAGGACTATAGGCATATGCCACCACACCTGGCTAACTTTTTTCTTAAAAAAATGTTTTAAAATAGTAATAGGGGTCTCGCTACATTTCCCAGGCTGGACTCCAACTCCTGACCTCAAACGATTCTCTTGCATTGGCCTCTCAAAGAGCTGGGATTATAGGCATGGGCCATTGTGCCCAACCAAATTCTGTTTACTTTTTTGAGGACCTGCCATATTGTTTTCTGCAGAGGTTGCACCATTTTACATTCCCACTAGCAATTCATAAGGGTTCCAATTTCTCTACCTTCATATCAACATTTCTTTTTTTATTTTTCTTTCTTTCTTTTTTTTTTTTTTTGAGATCGAGTTTTGCTTTTGTCGCCCAGGCTAGAGTGCAATGGTGCGATCTTGGCTCACTTCAACCTCTGCCTCCTGGGTTCAAGCGATTCTTCTGCCTCAGCCTCCAAGTAGCTGAGATTACAGGTGCACACCACCATGCCCAGCACATTTTTGTACTTTTTTAGTAGAGACGGGGTTTCACCATGTTGTCCAGGCTGGTCTCGATCTCCTGATCTCAAGTGATCCACCCACTTCGGCCTGCTAAAGTGCTGGGATTACAGGCATAAGCCATCGTGCCCCGCCCATTCATACCAACATTTCTTGTTTTCTGCTCACCTCCCTCCCTCCCTGTGGTAATAACCATTCTAAAGATTGTGAACTGGTGTTTCACTGTAGTTTTGCATTTGGTTTGCATTTCCTTAATGATGAGTGGTGTTGAATATCTTTTCATGTGCTTGTTGGCCATTTGTATATCTTCTTTGAAGAAAAGTCTATCCAAGTTCTTTGTCCATTTTTTTTTTCAACATCATACTGTAAGTCCTACTTTGCCCAAATTTTTAATTGGGTTGTTTGCTTTTTTGTTGTTGAGTCGTAAATATAAGTTATAAAAGTTAAATGCATGTTTCAATTGAATTTGTTTACATTGTTTGGGCAGCCTTCCAAACATTTTAATTTTGGGAAATATTTTAAAAATTGCAACAAAGTTTTGAAACAATTTTTGAAGTCCAGTCAAAACATTTTTTTTTCTTTTGAGAAGGATCTCAGCTCACTGCAACCTCCACCTCCCGGGTTCAAGCAATTCTCTACCTCAGCCTCCTGAGTAGCTGAGATTACAGATGCCTGCCAGCACTCCTGGCTAATTTTTTTTGTATTTTTAATAAAGGCGGGGTTTCATCATCTTGGCCAGGTTGGTCTTGAACTCCTGATCTCGTGATCCACCCGCCTCGGCCTTCCAAAGTGTTGGGATTACAGGTGTGAGCTACCGTGCCTGGCACAGTCAAAACATTTTAATTTTTTTGTTTTTTTGGGACACTGAAGCAGGCGGATCATGAGGTCAGGAGTTCAAGACCAGCCTGACCAACATAGTGAAACCCCGTCTCTACTAAAAATACAAAAATTAGCTGGGCATGGTTGTACATGCCTGTAGTCCTAGATACTCAGGAGGCTGAGGCAGGAGAATCGTTTGAACCTGGAGGCGGAGGTTGCAGTGAGTCAAGATCGTGCCACCGCGTTCCAGCTTGGGCAACAGAGTGAGACTTTGTCTAAAAAGAAAAAAAAATCCAGAATTTACAAAGAAGGGTACTAAGTGGATAATAAATGTTTTAATTTAAATTAATTTGGCACTAACTGTTTTGATTTAATTTAATGTAACTTAATTTAGGAGAGCTAAGTAATTAAACATGAGGCCAAAGTACATAAGAAAGTGACAGTCTTTTATTGCAAATATGCATACACTCTCGGACGAGGTTCTCTGGTCCTCAGGTGTGGGGGGCCAGGGAAGTCGCGCCGGCGCTCTCGGGTGATGTTCTCCGGTCCACAAATGCGGGGGCCGAAGAAGTCACGCTGGCTCCTGCCAGTGGCAGACTTTTATGCATTGGTACTGGGAGGGGGAGGGCAGTGGGCAGGATAAGGGCGTGATAGGGGCGTCTCCATAGGCGTGGCCGGGTAAGTTTTGATCTCTTCGGATTGACATCACCTGGAGCATGCTCGGTTGATCTGCATCTTCCCGCGCGCGGGAAAGTTGGTGAGGAAGAACCCGGAAGCAACATGGATTATGCCTTCTTGTTCACCTTCCTCCATCTTGTCCTTTCTCCTTCACCCAAACAATAAACATTTATGAATATGTAATGTAAGCCTCAGGTCCCCTTTCTTCCAGCTATGTTTACATTGCCATTCCCAGTAGTTCTGGTACTGCGGGTAAAATCTACTGTAGAAAATTACCCAATTCAACTGAAGAGTACTAAGGAGACCTATTTTTCTCCTGTGTGCTTCTGCATTTCAGCCAGTTCCTGGGCTCTCATCTACTTCTTATCATCTATCTCATTGGGGCTGCCATTGTTTTTCTCTGGTTTCCTTTGCCTTGTTGTTCCTTCCCAAACAGGATACCACATCTCTTCCTTTTTTCCTCTGAAGCATTGGTAAACACCAAGCTGTTGCATGCATTCTAACTTTTATTGAATATTTGATGGTGGAAAGATGGCATAGCCA
This sequence comes from Papio anubis, assembly GCF_008728515.1. Taxonomy (NCBI): domain Eukaryota; kingdom Metazoa; phylum Chordata; class Mammalia; order Primates; family Cercopithecidae; genus Papio; species Papio anubis. The sequence continues at coordinate 131,375,449 of NC_044976.1, read as the reverse complement.
TTTTCTTTCCTAGAAATTTTTTTTGGATTGGAGAAAGCATTCATGTGTGTTTTTTAGTACCACCTGGAGTCAATGTTTTTCATTCAACTAATGCATATTGAAGGCCCACTGTGTGCCAGGCATTGTGCATAGGACTGGACATCTGGTGGACAACCACAGACATAGACTCTGTCTTTATAAAGAAGGAGACAGTGAAGGGGTGTCCTACCCCTCCACACCTGTGGGCATTTCTCGTTAGGTGGAACAAGAGACTTGAGAAAAGAAATGAGACACAGAGACAAAGTATAGAGAAAGAAAAAGTGGGCCCAGGGGACCGGCGCTCAGCATACAGAGGACCCACGCCGGCACGGGTCTCTGAGTTCCCTTAGTATTTATTGATAATTATCTTTACCATCTTAAAGAAAAGGAAGTGGCAGGATAATAGGATCATTGTAGGGAGAAAGTTAGCAGTAAGACATATGAATAAAGATCTCTGTGACATGAATAAGTTTAAGGAAAAGTGCTGTGCCTTGATATGCATATGTAAACATCTCCATAAACCTTTTTAGTGCATAAAGAGCAGCATTGCTCTAGCAAGTCCCGCCTTTCACCCTAAGGCAGTTTTCTCCTTTCTCAGTAAACAGAACATACAATCAGGTTTTATACCGAGATGTTCCATTGCCCAGGGACAGGCAGGAGACAGATGCTTTTCTCTATCTCAACTGCCAACAACCACCAAGAGCCTTCTTTCCTCTTGTACCAGTCCTCCACAGCACAGACCCTTCACGGGTGTCAGGCTGGGGGATGATCAGGTCTTTCCCTTCCCACGAGGCCATATTTCAGACTATCACATGGGGAGAAACCTTGGACAATACCTAGCGTTCCCAGGCAGAGGACCCTGCGACATTTGGCAGTGTGCGTATCCCTGGGTACTTGAGATTAAGAGAACGGTGATGACTTTTAACCAGCAAGCTGCCTGCAGGCACTTGTTTAACAAAGCACACCCTGCACAGCCCAAAATCCTTTAAACCTTGAGTCACCACAGCACATGTCTCTTGCAAGGACAAGGTTGGGGGTAGGGTCACAGATTAACAGCATCTCAAATACAGAACAAAATGGAGTCTCTTATGTCCACTTCTTTCTATATAGGCACAGTAACAGTCTGATCTTTCTTTCTTTTCCCCACAAGACAGGTATTAAGCAAATACCTATATAAGTACTCAAATCAAAAGTTTCATGAGAAGGAGCTTACAAAATCTTTCCAAAAATAGTATCTTAGCATTCAGAGACAAAGGTCTATCACAGTAGTATGATATCTTCCAGGTTTGTCCTCTATCCTCATCTCCTTAGATTTCTGTCTAAGTCCAAGAGAGAGAGACTGCAAGAGACACTGAAAAAGCGGTGTCACTGAGGTCACTGAGACACTTGGAGACATGTCCCAATCTGGTGCCCATCATAGGAGCAGTGAGGCATTTCCCTTTTCCAGCACTCTAAGAAGTGGATTACTTCCATGCCTTGAATAGCAAGGAGATGTGCCGGAGGCCTGGGAGTGAGCGGAAACAGTGCCTTAAACACCAGCAACTTGTCCCGACACTAGGTCCAGCATCAGAGGAGCAGGGATGCCAAATCATACGGTTGGTGGTCAGCTGTGGTCTCAGCAGTAGGCAGCACTGAAAGGAGTCAGGGTGGGCTGGGAGTATGTGTGGAATGGAGAAATGTTTGTTAGCACACACAAGACGCCCCTTGCGATTATGAACTTAAAAGGGGACCAGAAGTCTCCTTACAATGGGAGGGCATGAAAGCCAGAGAAATTTTTGTCTCATTAATGCTAACTCACCATGACCCCTGGGTTGATGTACCCTAGGGAAGTATCAGTTACATTAAAAAGAGTTAACAAGCTGGCTCAGTGGTTCACACCCATAATCCCAGCACTTGGGCAGGCTGAGGCAGGAGGATCCTTTGAGGTCAGGAGTTCGGGAGTAGCCTGGGCAACAGGGGGAGACCCCGTTTCTACAGAAAAGAGTTTTTTTTTTTTTTTGAGATGGAGTTTCACTCTTGTTGCCCAGGCTGGAGTGCAATGGTGCAAGCTCGGCTCACTGCAACCTCCGGCTCCTGGATTCAGGCAATTTTCCTGCCTCAGCCTTCCTGAGTAGCTGGGATTACAGGCATGCACCACCATGTCCGATTAATTTTGTATTTTCAGTAGAGACGGGGTTTCTCCATGTTGGTCAGGCTGGTCTCGAACTTTTGACCTCAGATGATCCACCCGCCTTGGCCTCCCAAAGTGCTGGGATTACAGGCATGAGCCACCACGTCCAGTCCAAAAAAAGAGTTTTTAATAATATGATGTTGATAATTGTACTGTGGTTGACATGTACATATTCCTATTATTAGAAAACACATACTTAGCTGGGCACGGTGGTTCACACCTGTAATCCTAGCACTTGGGAGGCCGAGGTGGGTGGATCACGAGGTCTTGAGTTCAAGACCAGCCTGGCCAAGATGGCAAAACCCTGTCTCTACTAAAAATACAAAAATTAGCCGGGCGCAGTGGCGGGCGCCTGTAATCCCAGTTACTCGGGAGGCTGAGGCAGGAGAATCACTTGAACCCAGGAGGCAGAGGTTGCAGTGAGCTGAGACCATGCCACTGCACTCCAGCCTGGGTGACTGAGCGAGACTCCATCTCAAAAAACAAAACAAAACAAAACAAAAAAACCCATACACACCTATTTAAAAATAAAGGCCCATGATGTATGTAACTTACCCTCAAATGGTTCAGAAAAAATTTTGTGTGTGTGTGGGTGTACATTTATATATATATACACACATATATATATATATATACACACATACACCCACATAGAGAGAGAGAGAGAGAGAGAGGAAACAGAGAGAGAGAGAGAGACAGAGAGAGAACATGAATGATAAAGCAAATGGGGTGAAATATTAACAATAGTTGAATCTAGGTAAAGGGCATATGTGTGGTTTTATACCATTGTTATTTTTGCAACATTTAATAAATTTTAAATTGTTTCTAAACAGAGTTAATAAAACAATAAAATTACAGCAGGATACATGCAATAATTAGTGTTTGGACAATGTATAGTAGTGGGACAAAGGAGGGAGCCATCAGCTTTGTCTGGGGGTGGAGGTGTCAGGGAAGGCTTCGTAGAGAAATTGGAGGAAAGATTGGAAGGATGATGTCTTCTTTTCCTCTATTTATTTATTTATTTAAATTATTATTATTATTATTATTATTTTTGAGACGAAGTGTTGCTCTGTTGCCTAGGCTGGAGTGCAGTGGCGTGATCTTGGCTCACTGCAACCTCCACCTCCCAGATTCAAGCAGTTCTCCTGTCTCAGCCTCCAGAGTAGCTGGGATTACAGGTGCATGCCACTGCATCTGGCTAAATTTTTGTATTTTTAGTAGAGACGGGGTTGCATCATATTGGCTGCTCTTGAACTCCTGACCTCAGGTAACCTGCCCACCTCAGCCTTCCAAAGCGCTATGATTATAGGCGTGAGCCACTGCGCCCGGCCAATTATTATTCTTAATTAATTTATTTTTCATGAAGTGTCATCTCAGTCTAAAAGGATGACTTCTTGACAGAGCTGTGTCTAGGGAGCCAGGGCATCTGGGGGAGGTGGGAGAGGGAGAACGCAGGGGAGGATTGTGACCTATCCACAAATTGGATTAGATACTGCTACATTGTATGGCCTGCCCTGACAAAGCAGGACACCCCTCCTCAGATGGTGACAGTTACTTGTGTGGCCAGGAACACAGCTCCCTGCTCCTCCAGCCAGTCACACATCCTTTCTCATTTCCAGGGGCCCAGGCTGAGGTACCCTCAGAGGGAAGGGAATCAGAGGGAGGGGCCAGCAGTCTAGGCTGATCAGGGCTGGGCTGGGCAGGGCTTGGGTGCCACTCTGCCAGGCTTTTGGACTCTTCACAGCTCTCCACATAAAGGGACCAGCACTTCACCCCGCGTCAGGATCCTCTGCAGGGGAGCTCTGAGTGTCCACCGGAAGAGAACTTTCAGCTCCTGGCATCTGTGAGGAGGGAAGGCGGGAGCTGTCTACGCTGGTGAGAAAAGTGTTTTTGATCCATGTGTGTGGGAGCAATGATGCCAGCTCAGGTCTAGTCTCAGTTTTAGAGACTGAGAGTTTCAGGGAAATGAGCCTGTGGCCTCTGGGGTATTTGTAGTGCTGGACAGCCATGGGGGATATTCCAGGAGGTTCTAGAATGCTCGTAAGTCCATCATTTTCCATGTGAGGTTTCCTGACTCAGAAATGTCAGGGAGTAAGAATGAGAGGATGACAAAGGAGGGGCCCACCAGTGACCTTGTGCGTCTTGTTTTTCCTTAGAGGACAATGACCAGACTCTGCTTCCTGTTATTCTTCTCTGTGGCCACCAGCGGGTGTAGTGCAGGGAAATCACTCCTGACAGTAGGAGCTGCAGTTCCCTGGGCTCCCCTCTGCTGTGCAGGGCCCTGGAGGGAGTAGAGCTGGGCAGGGCTCTGAAGTCAAGGGCCAGGGGGGAAGTCCTGGAGAGGCACAGAACCCAGGATAGGCAGCCAACTTGAGGTGTGGACTGGGTGCTGATTTCTGGCCTCTCCTGGGGTCTGGTCTGAAGCAGTCAGGATGTTAGCTCGGGTATGTCCCTGGGCTTGATTCTCTGCTTCTGTGACTGTGAGGGGTTCATAAGGTGAGAGAGTAAACTGTGTCCCTGCTCGGCTGCTCTTGTAGTCTTGGCCTTGGGATCTCCAGAGGGAGCTGGGTGATCAGTGCTGTGCCCAGGGTACACCCTCCTCTAGTTGCCATCCTCACAATTCTATTCTTCCAGTAGGCACACTAGTGATATTTTTTCATTGACACTGAGTTTATTGTTTATTTCAGTCCATCATTTACATATGCATCTCATTTGATCTCCATGAGTATAAAGAAGTTATTAATGACATCTTAAAGATGAAGAAAAAGGATCAGAGATGTTAAGTGTCTGCTCAAGGAGGCACTGTCATCAGGGGTTGTCTGGGTTTTAACTTGAGTCCTGTAATTTTTTTTTTGAGACGGAGTCTTGCTCTGTCACCCAGGCTGGAATGCAGTGGTGCAATGTCGGCTCACTGCAACCTCCTCCTCCTGGGTTCAAGCGATTCTCCTGTCTCAGCCTCCCCAGTAGCTGGGATTACAGGTGTGCACCACCACACCCAGCTAATTTTTGTATTTTTAGTAGAGATATGGTTTCACCATATTGGCCAGGCTGGTCTTGAACTCCTGATCTTGTGATCCGCCCTCCTTGGCCTCCCAAAGTGCTGCGATTACAGGCATGAGCCACCGCGCCTGGCCTGAGTCCTCTAATTTTACACTTTTTCCTACTCTGCCAGGTTTTTGGAATAATTTCTAGGCTTTTAGACTAATATACACAGCCCTTCCTCCACTGGCCTCTGTTAATTTTTCAGCTTTGGTTTCCAAACCTCTTTGTATTACAACATATGTTCCAGCCGCAGTAAGAGACTGACCTGTAGTTTTCAGCAGGCTGGGCTGGGCTGGGCTCTGCTATTGCTTCAGGCCATCTCATGTGCTTTCTTCTCTTCCTGGGGTGTACTCTCCCCTTTTCTTCCTGTCCTGTAGCCAGCTCCCATTCTCCCATCAAAATCAGCCTGCTCTGAGTTACAGCTGGTCCCTTCCCCAGCAAGTTCCCAGGCCTCACCCCTGTAGGTGGGTTTGACCCTCCCATCTCAATTGGCCCGTTTCCATGTGCTCCTTCCCTGTAGAATGTAGTCCCTTGAAGAAATGTGCCAAATTGTCTTTGTCCGGCATCTAGGTAGTTCACACAGTAGGTATTTAATTAAAGTTAGTCAAATGGAAGATTCCAGGTGTTTAACCTATACCAGCTGTTGGATTAGACCGCCTTAGCATAGAGAATCCCTGACCTTCTGGGACTTCAGAGCAGAGTGATGCAGGGGCAGAGGTTGGCCAGGAAAGATGGCCTCAGTGGTCAGACTTTTAATGAGAATCATTCTCACATCTTCTAACAGCGGCCTCTTCTCTTGAGATGCTCTTGAGGGAGTTCCAAACCTGTGCCTCCTCCTTTTCTTCCCTGCCTAGAAGCTGCAAAGAAGTCAAGGAATGCTGCCATAGTGCGGGTGGTGAGTAATCAACCAACTCACCATTCTCTCTTTAAAGCCACTTTTTAGCTCAACAGAGCCCAGTCATGGAAATCAGGAGGGACATATCCACGTGGAGCCTATTCTGCCCCCAGCTCCTTCGCAAGGAGGTTTCTAGTGGGAATTTTGAGGCTTTTGTGTCCCATTCCAGTCACAAAGTCTTCTGAACACAGGGAGAATGCAGTGTTCCTGGTTATGCTTACAGTGGTGGCAAGAACTGTGATGAGTCTAAGATTTGCCGCTACTTGCCCGGGGTTTATAGATGCTGGCAGAAAACCTGAAACTCCCGAGCCAGAGACAAAGAACTTTATTAATCACAGAAATAGCAGCAGCCAGAGCATCAGCATTTTCTTGTACTGGGCCAGGTGACATCTGCCCAAGTAGTGGGTTTGTCAAGCTGGCTGACAAATGTGGCTGGCAAGGAAACAACGAGCCCTTTTTAGAGCCAGAGAGTTTATTACTCACATAGATAGCAAGTTCAAGATCGGCAAAAGTGTCAGCTTTTCCCATCCCTTGTCCCACAAGACAGCACAGAAAAGAGGGCGGGTGACAATGCAACGTGGGCAGTGGCTGAGGAGCCAGTCCATGCTGCCATAGCCGTTTCATGGCCTGTGTACCCTATGGGGTGGGGGCAAGTGAGGCAAAGAACCCCATACCTCTTCAGAACCCAGGAGGTGATGACACAGTCATGACAGCCTCCACGAAAGATAGGGAGCGGGGTGAGAAGTGACCTCGTTGCAGGTCCTCACAGGCTTCCCATCTTTCCATGTTTCGGGAAGACCACAGGCTTTCTGCCAAGGCTTAGGTCAGCTGTCCCTATGTGGCCTATGTGCAAATGTGCAAGGTCACCAGGATGCCACAGTGGAGCCAGTCTCCTGCAAACTTGGGAACAGAAGGGGAACTCTGAGCTTTGGGAAGCTGAATCTTATGAAATGGGCACAACCTTTGCTCTGAGCTGCACAGAGGCCCCAACCAGCTATAAACTCAGATGTGGCTGTGTGCTGATTTCTGGCCTCTCCTGGCCACAGGGTGGCACTGTCGAGAGGGAGATACCATCTCTGTCTCTTCTAAGGCTATTTGCTCTACAAACTCTGAAAAGATAGTGTGAAGCCAAGGCAGTCAGTGCCTCTGCTCATAGGTGACCAGAACACAGGACGCGCGGAGCATCATCTTCCAGCAAGTATGTGTTGCAGTCTTCTGAGTGTACTTTTGACTTCCTAGGGCTTTTCTGTTCACGGGGCTGAGATGAACCCTGAGCTCTCAGACAGGGAGGCTCTGGGCTGGTTCTCTCTACAGATGACCTGTATTTTCTCTGCACCGAGAATGGTGTTGTCTACCAGACCTTCTGTGACATGACCTCTGGGGGTGGTGGCTGGACCCTGGTGGCCAGCGTGCACGAGAATGACATGCATGGGAAGTGCACGGTGGGCGATTGCTGGTCCAGTCAGCAGGGCAGCAAAGCAGACTACCCAGAGGGGGATGGCAACTGGGCCAACTACAACACCTTTGGGTCTGCAGAGGCGGCCACGAGTGATGACTACAAGGTTGGTGCCACTTCCTACCCACTAGGGTGAGGGTGAGGAGTGGAGTGTGGCTGGCCACAAGCCTGCAGTAGGGAGGGCTGGAAGGTGGGGATGTGGGGAAGGGCTGGAGAATAAGAGAGAAATACATGCCTTGAATCACAACTTCCTCCCAACAAGGCTGTTAGGGCCGTGAGTGGTGATGGGATCATCTGCTGGGAGTAGGGTGTCTGAACGTGGCTAACCATCTGCCTACTGGATCCCAGAGCTCTCAGCCCACTTGAGACTGCATGTGTGGACCTTCTGCCTCCTGGCCCAGTCAGGCTCAGTGTCTGTTGCTTTCCAGAACCCCAGCCACTACGACATCCAGGCCAAGGACCTGGGCATCTGGCATGTACCCAACAAGTCCCCCATGCAGCATTGGAGAAACAGCACCCTGCTGAGATACCGCACCAACACTGGCTTTTTCCAGAGACTGGGACATCATCTGTTTGGCCTCTACCAGGTACACGGGGCTGCTGGCTGGGGGGCACTTTCTTTGGTGAACAGAGAGTCAAGTGTCTAGGGTAGGGGGCAGATCTGTCCTGTGGTTCCACATCACTACCGAGTGTTCGGCTGTTTCTCCTTCCTTTGGTTCACTGTGAGGTCATGTCTGGCCTCTCAGAAACTCTAAGCCAGGCAACGGAGAGGCCTGTGGGACAGGAGAGCATAGGGAGAAAGAGACAGGGACAAGGGGTTTGGGGCTGTTGGGGAGACACAGCTATGGGGAAAAGGAAGCACTATTATTATGATTGGTTTTGGTTAATGGCAGTTAACTTGAAACTCCTCCTCTCCCTGCACTGTGGCAGCATCTCTACTGTCCTCACAAAACCTCTCTTCTGGGTCTCTGCAGAAATAGCGAGTGAAATACGGATGACGGAAATGTTGGAATGACAACGGCCCAGCCATACCTGTGGTCTATGACTTTGGTGATGCTAAGAAGACTGCATCTTGTTACTCACCATATGGTCAACGTGAGTGCTTGCTCCCTAAGTCTGGTCATAAATACTTTCTTGCACTCTTGGAGAATGGTGGCAAATAAGAACAATTCATAATTACTAGTATTTACTGAGCACTGAAAATGCACCAGACTCTTGTCTTGGAACTTAACATGATTTTGTGTCATTTAATTATCATGAGAAAACTATGAAGTTAGAATTGCTATTAATCTCATTTCACAGGACATAATCCCAGCTTCTTCATCACCACCTGCGTGGCCTCTTATAATAGTTAAGAAACGGTGCATACAAAACATGAGCTGGGCATGGTGGTGCACGCCTGTAATCCCAGCTCCTTGGGTGGCTGAGGCAGGAGAATTGCTTGAACCCGGGAGGCGGAGGTTGCGGTGAGCTGAGATTACACCACTGCACTCCAGCCTGCGCAACAAGAGTGAAACCCCATCTCAAAAAAAAAAAAAAAAAAAAAAAAAAAAGATAAGGTGCACACTGAGGTTCACAGGAAAGAACCACTAGCAGAGTGGTGAGAGAGATTTACTTTTGTTATGAAGGATAACTATTAATTATCTTACAAAAGACAGTTTTCAGTATAATAAGACCACAGAAGTTAAGTTGTGGATGAAACAAATGAAAGACATCACTGTTTGCCTTTGATATTTCGATGAAAGCAGGTGATGGCCAGGGAAACTAACCCATGGTAATTGGATGAGAAGCGTGTAAACAGCAACAGGCAGCCACATCTGATCATTGCTTATTCCTGCTGGGCCTTATCAGATCTTTTTAGTAATCTTTCTGTGGAGTCTATCTTCTCCTATAAGCTGTAGGCAGACAAGGGTCCTTTTGTGAGCCCCAGCCTTTGTCCTCTTGCCCCAGATGAAAAGAAGTTCCCTTGGGGACAAGTTTAGGACTGACATGCACAAGCCACTGGCCATAGAGGTGCTGGGCTGCACCCCTACAACCTGGGGTGTTTGGCTGTAGCCTCAGCTTTTGGCTTAGGGAATTCCTGGACTGGCCAATGGGATGCTGCTTCTGGTTCCTCCTGTGAATGCTTGGCTCTTTCTTCACCTCTTCTTTTTCAGGGGAATTTGTTGCAGGATTTGTCCAGTTCTGGGTGTTTAATAATGAGAGAGCAGCCAAAGCCCTTTGTGCTGGGATAAGAGTTACTGGCTGTAACACTGAGCATGTGAGTTTTTGGGGAGATCAATGGCCCATGTGTGTGCATGGGTATGCACGTGTGTGCACCTGTGTGGGGTCCATCATTCTGTGTCTCTGTGGTTACTTGCTTACTCTCATTATTCTCTTTACTCTCATTACTCTCTTGATGATGTCTTATGAATATAATTTCTTTTTTATTTCTTTTTTTTTTGTTTGAAGAGTCCATAGTTTTAATAAAAATGAAGTGATACAAAGTTTGGAGTAGTAGATGCCAGAAGTTGAGTATAATTTATTTATTTTTAAAATCTTATTTATTTTATTTATTTCTTTGAGACGGAGTTTCACTCTTGTTGCCTGGGCTGGAGTGCAATGGCACGATCTCTGCTCACTGCAACTCTGCCTCCTGGGTTCAAGTGTTTCTCCTGCTTCAGCCTCCTGAGTAGCTGGGATTGTAGGTATGCAGCACCACGACTGGCTAATTTTTTTTGTATTTTTAGTAGAGACAGGTTTCTCCATGTTGGTCAGTCTGGTTTCAAACTTCCAACCTCAGGTAATCCACCTGCCTTGGCCTCCCAAAGTACTGGGATTACAAGTGGGAGCCACCACGCCTGGCCGAGTATAATTTATTTTAATGGAATTCAGTTTACCAAAATTTTCATTTATGGTTAGTACTTTTCATGTTTTCTTTAAGATGAACCTCCTTACATTGAGGTCATGAAAATATTCTCCAATATTAATCTTAACTTTTAGAAGCTTTATATTTTTATTGTAGAAGACAGCACCATAGCTGTAGTGGTGGGAGATTGAATTTGAGGGACATCCTGTGCCTAGGGGCTGGAGGAAGAGAGTATCAGAGCCATCAAGAACAAGAGCATTCACTTAGGGCCCCCTTTCCTCCCCAACTGACAGTCTGAACTCACAGTTCCATCTTCACTTCCCTGCCTCAGCTTTCAGCTTTTTCATTTTCCAGCTAAGATGAGGTGGCTATTCTCTCATGGAGGGACTCGCAGATTAGAATTCAGAGGATGCTGACCACGTGGGCACTGGGGGTGGACTAAAGTAGGTGTCTTTATGCCCTTTTCCTTGACAACCTTCTCCACTGGCTCTTAGACTGTCCATTAGTGCATGTTTGCATATGTCCCTGCATGCATTATTTCTTTAAAATACATGCATAGCCAGGTGCGGTAGCTCACGCCTGTAATCCTAGCACTTTGGGAAGCCGAGGCAGGCGGATCACTTGAGGTCTGGAGTTAGATACCAGTCTTGGGCTCACTGGTGTCAGCAGCAAATCAGATCCCTCACAGTGTCTCTTCTTTCTGTTTCCCAGCACTGCATCAGTGGAGGAGGGTTCTTCCCACAGGGCAAGCCCTATCAGTGTGGGGACTTCTCTGCCTTTGACTGGAATGGATATGGAGCTCACATTCGGAGGAGCTGCAGTCAGGAGATAATGGTGGCAGCTGTACTCTTGTTCTATAGATGAGAGAGAGCTCTGCAGTGTCGGGGTGAGAACCCATCTTCCAACCCCGGCTATTTGGAGACAGAAAAACCGGAATTCTAACAAGGAGGAGAAGAGACTAAATTACATGAATCTGCAACTCTATGTTTCTTTGAATTCTTTTTATAAATTGGCTGATGTATTGAGGGATTTTTAAAAGAATACCTATGGTT